>NC_056732.1:184867341-185124841 GCF_019279795.1 Protopterus annectens | reverse complement strand
TTATTCATGTAATTGTGTTGTGTGTAGACAGCTCATACTGGTGTCTAAATTATTTCTATATAATTGTGCTGTTACTGGTGGATGGAATCATATTAGACAACCTCGACAGAGTGCTGCTTGCTATATTTTTATCTGTGACTGCATAACTGTCGTGAAGTTTTTCTAACAGATGTTTTTCCAGTTGGCTCAGTATCTGCATATACTAGTTGTTGGTTCAAGACATTTTCCTGCTTATACAGTAGCTATTTGCTCAGTTTGTTTTTTGTAATCTTTCTAATATATCTTTACCATCTCAAAGTGCTTACCCCTCTCTGTACTCTTTTTTTCTAGACCTAACATCACTCTTAAGTATTCAACTGCAGTACCACCTTTATCAATCTTATAAGAAAAGCACAGTCCGGGTCTGAACTGTCTGCAAACAGCTAAAGTTAACTTTGAGTATGTGTCTACATGTTTGAGCCAATATTCATTTTCCCCTGGAGAGCACTCTGCTTTGGCTTGTAAGCAGCACCCCACACCCCACACACACACACACTCACTCATATTCCACTTTCTCTCTTATTCCCTTCTATTAGCAAATAGTATCCATAACTGATCGATACTGTGTGTTTGTTAATTTAAACTGAGACCACAGTAGCCTTCTGATACAAGGTTATCCTGTTTTTCCACCTGAGAAATGGTTAAGAAATGACTTACTGTTTCAGAGCAGTCCTTGGTCAATTGTGATTGTTTCTTAAACACAAACTTGTCTTTGCTTTGGCTCATTAGCAGCAGTACAAAGAACTGCCTGCTCACACGCTTGTTCTCCCCTCCCCCTTCCCTGTTTATTACCTTAAGACAATCCCAAAGTTAATAAATATTACCTGTGGCAGGCACCATTTTTACAACTACAACCACCCTTGTCACAATCATATGTTCATTTATCAGTTAACTCTGTTACCTGATTGTTTCCAGCCCCCTCATAAGAGCAACTAACAGGGTCTCTACCCGCTTCGCTCCCCACCCTGCCCCCTATTCCCTCCCACCCCCAGTGGTCCCACCTTTATTACACTGACAAACCCCTCCCATCTTTCCAGTAGCCAACCATAGCAGTAACCCAACACTACCTCCTCCATCTTCCCACTACTATCACACCTCCTCAACTAACATGTACAAGCATACCTTACCTATGCTCACGGCATGCACTCTCCTTGCATATCTTACATCCTACCAAAGCTCCATCATTCCCCCACTCAACCATTACCACTCTACTAGTACTCACACCACCACTCATGTCTCACCCTCACTCAGCTCCCCTCCCACCAACTCAAGAAACATCCCTATGCACCCCCACATATTCTACCAACTATATTACTCAAACATAAAGCATCCCTACAACTTAACACAGAAACCCTCCCACCATACCTATTACGCAAAGAGCACAATCATAAAGTTTCCCTTATAAACAAACACATTCAAAAACTGAAAAAACTAATAACCTTATGCATATCTAAACTAGCCCTAAGTGGAGATATCCACCCCAGCCCTGGCCCTACCATCTCCAACCCCAATCCTCATAATTAGACTAGAAACCACAACTTCTCCCATATTACAGCCAATAGAAAGCCAAGTGACTTCCTTCTACTAAGCCTAAATATTAGAAGTATATCCAACAAAGTCCATGAACTCCATGCCACCATAGACTTGTACTCCCCAGATATAGTCATCCTAACAGAAACCTGGCTAAAACCTCACATTACCAGTGAGCAAATACTCCCTACAGGTTATGGCATACTAAGAGTAGACCGGCTAAACAAGAAAGGAGGTTGTGTAGCTATAATATTTAAACAGCATCTAAACATCCAGATCTTAAAATCATCAGCTCCACAAATAGGCAATGAAGAAATAATATATACCAACCTCAAAATAAACCAAAACAAAACCATCAACATAATTGGATGCTACTTCCCACCTGGCCAAAACATCCCTCCACTAGAAAACCTCCTCAGCTGGTCTACCCACCATCTCCCCCAAGAAACTATCATTTTAGGTGACTTCAGTATTGACTGGCAATCCTGTTCTGGCAACCATCCAACCCATCATGTAAACCTTCATGGTTTCACCCAACTAGTCCAGTCGCCAATCAGTCTAAATAAAAACTCCAGCAAGCACACTACCCTGGACTGGATACTAGTCAGTAAGAGCCCCCAGTCATATATAACAGGCTGCTTGTCAGATAGCCTCAGTGATCACTCCCCAATATTCCTACTCAAAAAATACCTATACCAAGTTAAACCTGTCATCTACCATCAAATACGTAAAAACTAAACTTTAACTCACTCACATTCATCTCATCCCTCAAAGAATGCAACTGGCATCCACTAAAGTACCTCAGTTTGATGACGCAGTTGAATTTTTTAATACTACCTTCCTGAACATCCTTAATTACCATGCCCCCATAAGACTTTCCAGAACCAAAGTACAACCCTCCCCATGGCTACAGAAAACCACTAAGTCAGAAATGAAAAACAGGGATAAAGCCTGGGAGCACTGGTGCAAAACCAAAACCCCCTCAACTAGACAGAAAGTCCTAGAACTACACAATAGAGGCAAAAAGCTAATAAAACAGGACAAATCCCAGTACTACCAGTCTGCCCTAGACTCCTCTCAACACAGCCCCAAACAATTCTGGTCCTCCATAAACTCCATCCTCCACCCAGGTAAAATCAGTACCCCTCCTCCTAACATCCCTCACTCCTCCGAAAATATTGCTACCTCATTCAACACACACTTCACACAAACCATACTATCACTAGCTAAACAACACAACCCCCCTCCCCTCCAACCCACACCTTCAATTAATAATCTCCCCACTGCCTTCTCTTTTTCTCCTGTACCTACCTCCAACATAAAAAAACTCTTAACTAAATGTAAGCACACCAGATTAGCAGCAGACAACCTCCCAAGTGAATACCTACAAATCGCAGCTGATGCTCTGGCCTACCTAGTATCCATCTTGATTAACCGATCTCTGTCAGAAAGTTATGTTCCCACACTGTGGAAAGTATCCCATATAATTCCCCTCCACAAAGGCGGACCCTCCACAGAACTAACCAATTACCGCCCCATAGCTATTCTCTCTCCACTCTCCAAAATACTAGAGAGATGCATACACTCTCAGGTCTCAGACTACCTCCTTACTAACAACCTCCTTTCCAATACTCAGCATGGTTTCCAACCAAACCATAGCACCACCACTGCCTTACTCTCCTTTACTAACACTATCCTTCAGCATAAAAACAATGGCTATCTCTCCTCTGCTACTTTCCTAGAGCTATCTAAAGCATTTGACATGGTCCCACATAAACAACTTATCTTTGTCCTCAATAACCTATCCTTCTCACAATCAGTCACCAACTGGTTTCAGAGTTACTTGTCTGACCGCCAACAATCAGTTGTATGGCAGAATGACATCTCCCCAACTACCTGTCTCCATAGGGGTTCCCAAGGATCCATCCTTGGACCCCTACTCTTCTATGTTTTCACCAATAATATAGCCTCTGCCACCAAACATGGCACACTCATACAATACGCAGATGACTCAACCATCATCTGTTCAGCCCAGTACCTACCCAAACTGCAAAAAGTCACACAGGAAGCCTTTTCCTCTGTTGAACCTTGGTTATCCGATGCCCAATTAATACTCAACCCAAACAAAACTAAACTACTCATCTTCCAACCCACCAAACATACTCAAACAATTCTCACTTTAACATCACAGCAAAAGACAACACCACTATATACCCAACTGAACACACCAAATTGCTAGGAGTGGAAATAGACAATAAACTAAAATTTGACATTCACATATCCTTGACCATAAAAAAGTCTACAAAAAACTAGGAGCACTATACAGACCTAAGCAACTTCTCACCAAATCAGCAAAGATCTCAATAGCAAATTCCCACCTTATCTCCACCCTACTTTATGCCTGTCCAATATATACCAACCTAAGGTAATGCGATCTAAATAAGCTAGAGACCTGCTATAACAAAATCGCCAAATTCGCCACAGGGGCATCCTACCATAGTCACCACTGTCTCTCACTTGCTGAACTGGGCTGGCTTGAACTCCCTCACCTCCCTTCAATGGTATCAACACTCACTCGCCCAAAACTAGTAAATCATCCACTAAATGTCCCATCCCTCCAGAATCTACTCCAACCCTATCGCACCACCAGACCACTAAGATCCAGCAACAAAAATCACTTGCAGATCACTAAAGCCAATAACTCTGCTGGTGAAGCACTATTCTCTTGCACCATAATCAAATTATGGAACTCCCTCTAACCCACAATTACCTCCATACCATCATGCACCCGCTTCAAAACTTTACTAAAAGCACACCTAAAAACATGCTGGCTATGCCCTTGCAACTCCCACTCTAATATCACCCTCCCCATCCAACCACTACCTTTCTTTCACCTCCACTAACTACCTTGATGATAGCAAGCTCAGATGCTCATAAGCCTAGTACTTATTATACAGCAGGAACTTCTCATTGTTACATTTGATAATGCCTGTTATGTACTTCACAGATAAAGATTCTAGTTTTCTACTGATGTACTATGTTCTTCATCTGTAAATATGTTGTAAGTAATTGCTATGTAACTTGTTAATCACTATGTAATCCAATGTAACTACTGTCTGTTTATTTTAACTGTGGAGCTTTTCTCCCCGGGCCTCTGCTGAAAATGGACCTATGTCCAGTCAGACACTCCCGGTCAACAAATATAAATAAATAAATAAATCTTCCCTTTTTTTATATTTTTGTGAGCAATTATCATTTTCTGTGGATTTCAATTGTACAAGCCTTTTTTAACAATTAACTTGGCACACGTTGTACTTTCTCTATTCAGTACTATGAATTGTAACAATGTTTGCTTTACCTGTGGAGCTTTTCTCCCCGAGCCGCTGCTGAAAAAGGGCACTAGCTCAACTGGACTTTTCCTGGCAACAAATGTCAGATAAATAAATAAATAATTCTAACAATGGAGTTATCAGGTTGGGAGGGTGGCCTAATGGTTAAGGTATTTGCCTTACAAATACAAGGTGCACGGTTTGAATCTCACAAGGGATAATTGGCTAGACTTAAAATGGCTCGCAAGGGCATTTAGCCTAGTACTCATCTGTAATTTACAAATTTGATGGTGTGCTGTACACAGAATTGTTTTTGTTCTGCAATCCAGTTGTATCATCCTCCCCATGATAATTTTTTACAAGTACATTTCTACAGTAGAATTAAGGCTGCCTCCTGCTTCTAAAGTATACTGACCCTGTTCTTGTGACTTACTAGTAAATGACCAGCAAAAAGAAAGAAACTGCAGGGTATGAAAACAAAATGGTGATGACTCTTTGCCTCTCATGCTATGCAAAGAATTGTATTCAAAACAGAGAGCAGCCACGTCAAAGAGCAGCATTTATCACTGCCACATCACAATGCTTGGTTCTGATTTTTGGTTCTTGGCTGGAATGCCATATGTATGTAATCTGCATGTTTTCCCTGTGTCTTTAAAGAATTTTGGTGCATCCTCTTGTTCCATCCCATATCTCAAAGGCATGTCGCATGTGAATTCCCAGCCTTCCAAGCTGAAAATGAATGAATGTATAGGTATATTGCAGTATTTCACAGAAAGCCAATGAAAACACAGATACAAAAATGAGTAAAAAATTAAGCACCATCACAAATAAGTGGGTGCACATTTGTGTGAATCCCATTTGGTTGAACTGAAGCTTTAGATAGTGTAGGAATATACAGGAAGATGAATGGTTGACTGAAAAGGTGGTAGTTGTGAAAATGTGCAAAATTGCATTACAGCAGGAAGTGTGTATGTGCAAGTATTCACAGGTTAGGGTTAGGGTTACATAACAGGATAAGTTAAGTGTTATACCTGTATACTGATGTGTGTGTTCTGTGCCTTTTTGTCTTAATTAGTGGTATTGTTAGAGAAAGACATTTTAGTTACATAATGTGTAGAATTATATTTAGGAGCAGGAGTAGAGTTAGGTTTTGATTAGCACACATGAGAAAGTGCTAACCTTAACTCTAACCCTAATAAAATCACTACCCCTGCTCCTAACCCTACACATTAAATTACTAAAAGCTCTTTCTTTAACAGTATAACTAATGATGTATGATCTGTTTGTTTTTTTTCATTTGGGACAGAAGTTGTCAATTGTTTGTGATTTGCTCATTTTATGAGTTATCAGTTTTCACTTATTTGTGTTGTCAATCAATGATTTTATATCTGTATATCTATCTATCTATATATACATATAAGTCCAATGGGCTGTTATCGACACTATCAGAGTAGCGGATACTCCACTGCAAGCTGCTAGACTATTGCCTTTCCAGTTATGGTTGGGATGAAGACAGCAATCAAACTTTCCATTGTCTTATCTGTTCCCAGTTTCAGAAAGTAGAGTGTAGAAGAACACTTGTAGAATACACAGTCAAAACAAAAAGCAATTTTTGATTGTATTGAGAAAAACTTGTCTTTGCTGAAGGAAGGAAGCGTAAGAATAACAATGGATTAGAACATATGCCAAAATTTGTTGATACAAGCAGCTGTACTAACTCATAATCAGTTGCAGAGGTGCAACCAGCTCTTTCAAAAAATGTTTCTGACATAAAGTCAGACATTTGGATACAGTAAGGAGTTGTTATAAACTGTAGTCTGAGAGCCAAGGAGTCAATCTTTAGCTACTGCTAAATCTACAGCTACAGGACATGCCAGTAGGCCATATCTGCAGATACATTAACGTCTGTTACCTGTGATAGTTCTAAAGACAGAGATATAGAACTGAAGAAGTTCAGCTGTTGCTATACTTTTTAGGGAAAAATTATTAAGGAAACCACTCTGCTATCAGAACTGTAAATAATGCTTCTAAAAAATTAATTTGTTTCAGTTTTTCTGAGCTATATCTGTACCATATAAAACTATATGTGTACTGTGCTATAAAACCCGCATTTTTGTGGTTTTGCGCACCGGGCAGCGCCGGTTAGCTAGGGTATAACTATTCCCGGTTCCACAAAGTCTACTTTTCAATTTTTCCCTTGGAACTAGACAAACTTTCAACTTAAGCACTCAAACCATTCACTTCTCATCCTGGCACTTGCTCAAAACTCATAGCAATCACTAATAAACCTTAGCAGTAGACCCCCCTATACTGTAGAGAAGGACAAGGCTCTCTATTCGACCTTACCAGCCAATCAGTAAAACAGTTCACTGTACCTATCCAGGCATGTCCAAAGGGTAGGTTTCAGGTGTACTCTCCGGTCCAACTGGTGAATCTGGGCATTTTGAGGCAATGTTACAATTGCCTCATGTACACAATCAACCCTCTCCTCCTTCCACCAAGCACTTATACATGCGAGAGATGCAATTATACAGCCAAACTGGAGGCTAAGCTCTCTTAACCCAAGACTGGACCAGGCAGTCAAGAGGAGAAGGGAATTACTTGCATCACAGCACCAGTCTCACATAGACCTATGAAAACAGCATCGGCAAAAAACACACATAAATACACGAAAACATACTCAGAGGCTGTAAATAAAAATCAGCAAAAGCAACAGAGACCTCCAAAGCAGACATCAAAGCAACCTCCACCCCCCCCCAACACAAACCATGAAACTTCACAAAACCAGTGTGCCATGCAATCACAGCTGTTAAGGCAAAATAACATACCCAACACACTAGTAATAGGTGACTCTATAGTCAGGCACACTGACATTCCACTCACTGGGCTGAACAAGGAGAAAGTTACTGTTAGCCGCCTGTTGGGTGCCAGGATCCATCGCATAACACAAGCACTCAAGTCACTCCAGAACAAGTACAAATATGACTCTGTCATTGTCCATGTTGGTGTGAATGACCTGAGCCATACCACCCTGGACTACATGAAAAGAGACATGGAGGAGCTCTCTGATCATGTAGCCCAGGCCGGTATGACCCTGACCCTGAGTAGCATCCTGCCCTCACCAAGAATGATATCACAGTATAGAGAAAAAAATATCAATTTCAACAATTGGCTAAGCTTCTGGTGACATTCAAAGGGGATTCAGTGTCTGTCAGCCTGGGATGACATGCTCGACAAGCCACGCTGCTTCGCTAGTGATGGCTTGCACCTGTCACCCTTAGGCTTTCGAATACTGGCCAAGGCTCTTGCCACCCCTATAGTGCCTTTTTTAGGCAAGGCTCAAAAGACAAACCCACCGCTGTAAATAGCACAAGTAACAAAAAACTGAGGGTAATGCTACTCAATGCCAGAAGTCGAAACCTCAAAATGCATGCACTGGAGGCACTCCTCAGTATGGAGAAAATCAATATATGTGCAGTAACAGAAACCTGGTTAAAGGCTCCAGAGAGCATCCCAGCACTACCAGGCTACAACTCATACCATACATTTCGGCCACAAAACCCGGACCGAAATACAAAAGGCGGGGACGTATCCATATTCATTAAGGATACCCACAACTACAGGTTAGTGGCACAGCACGATGCTTCAGAGATCATCCACATGCAACTAACAACAGGCAAAATTGCTATTCAAATTATAGCTTGCTACAGATCACCCACTATGTCCCAGGACCCCCACTCCGCATTCCTGGAAACACTGGGAAACATAAAGGTCCTATCAAACACCCTGATATTGAGTGATTTCAATTACCCAAAGATTAACTGAGAGAACTACTCAAGTACAAACTCCCTTGCCCAACATTTCCTAGAATTTATAAACTCAAACTCCCTGGATCAATTGGTCAACACCCCCACCAGATGTGGCAACATATTGGACCTGGTCATCACCAACATGGGCGACCGGTGTTCCACACTGGACATCAACCCCTCGTTGGTTAGATCTGACCATAAACTAATCACTCTGGATATCCACATTCCACCAGCACCCCTGGTCAAAGAAATCTCCATGAAAAACTCTTCAAAAGCAAACGTCACGTTACTTAAGACCAAGGTGGGAAGTTTCAAAGCCCCCATGTTAAAAGATAACGCTGTCCAAGCTGCAAAATCTTTTACTAATGCACTCTACGGGCCCCTACAAGAATGCATGGATTGTGCCATCCCAAATAAAACCAAGACTCACTCCCCCAAGAAAAGGAAACCAGTCTGGTGGACCCCTGCCATAAACAAGCTATACAATAGAAGGAGGAAACTAGAAACAGAAAAGAGTAAAATCCCAAGAAGGGAAGACATCCCTGATCAGTATCAGCATGAAACTACATTCCCTCGTAAAATCATCCAAGGCTAGCTTTGAAAGAAAAATTGCCATGGACCCCAAAGATAACCACAATGCATTCTTTAGCTATGTCAAGAATCTAAGTGGCAATTCTCAGATCTGCTCAGAGTTAGTGCACAATGGCACAAAATACACTGAACCAACTGATATAGCCAACATCCTGGCAGACAGGTTCAGCGCAAACTTCACCACCCTCTCAAAAGGGCCCATAACTATACCAAAAGAATGTAGTGCCTTGAAATCACAGATGCTCAGGTTAAAACAGCCCTCTCCAAAGCCAAAAACACAGCATCAATGAGCTCAAAGATGAACTAACCCCTCACCTAAACACACTGTTTAAACTCGGCCTCTCCACAGGCTATGTGCCAACAGAGTGGAGCACAGCAACAGTTATTCCACTCCACAAAGGTGGAGCCACAATTGACCACGGGAACTATCACCTTATAAGCCTGACTAGTTTGGTCTGCAAAGCTATGGAGCGCATCATCATGGATCTCATTAACAGAGACATTGGGAACCTCCAAACACTGGACCCTACCCAGTTCGGCTTTATTAAGGGCAGATCATGCCTCCTAAACCTGGTGGACTTCTTTGAGACAGTTACCAAGGCTATAGACGAGGGAAAGGTGATCCACACAGCCTACCTATACCTCGCAAAGGCCTTTGACACCATTCCCCACTCAGGTATTATAGACAAGCGCACCAGCCTGAACATAAACCCCTATGTTATGAGATGGGTTGCCAACTGGCTCATGGACAGAACCCACATGGTAAGAGTTGCAGGAGCCAAGTCTGGCTCTAAACCGGGTTACAAGTGGTGTTCCCCAGGGCTCAGTCCTAGGACCCCTCCTGTTCAGTATATAGTTCTCAGAGGTACAGGCAAGTACAGGAGGACTATGGCTGACCAAGTTCATAGACGACTGTAAACTAGGGGCTATAATTGACTCTCCAGCTGACACAGACATCCTCCAAAAGGGTCTCACTGAGACAGATACCTGGTGTCAAAACCATGGCCTCAAGCTAAATGCCAAAAAGTGCATAGTCATCCCCTTTGGAAAAAAACAAAGCACCCACAAACTATCGCATAGGTGGTAGGCCCCTAAATATGGAAGACGTAATAAGGGATCTGGGGACCCAAGTAGATAGTAACCTCTCCTTTGATAATCACATTGCCAAAGTGGTTAGAAAATCCTTCTGTGTGGCCCATCTAATCACAAAAGGGTTTGCATCCAGATCGAAAGAGGTCATTGGGCCCCTCTACGCATCAATCATCAGACCCATCATAGAGTACAATGCCTCATTTGGGATGTACCTTACAAGACACCTGCAACAACTGGAAAGACCACCATTTTTATGTGATCGGGTTCCCAGCTGTTAGTTCTTGAGTCTGCTGCTGGAGATGTCATGGTATCCTGGGAAATGTATCCTGCAGATTAATGTATATGTTCCTATGTGGGATAAAATGCCATTCAGTAGACTTTCTCATCTTATGTATGTGGTGCTCAGATTTACGTTATCCCATTAACTTTGATTTTTCTTTTCTTACATTCCCTTTTGTTAAAAATTCAGTATTAGAGTTTCAAGAAAGGAGTGTAAACAGAAAAAAATGGTAAAAGGCTCCTATTCTGCCTAATAATCATGTAGCAAAACAATAGCTTTGTTGGTGACTAGTAAAGACAAAACTCTTAAAATGAATAAAAAGCTATCTTTCAAGATTAAGAACATCTAATAGCAGCTGCCATGAGCTGTAATTGACAAAAGATCCTAATAGCTCTTAAACTAGAATGTTCCAAAGACCATAAATATACATTACAGCATGTCTGCAATTCTATATATAGATCATATGAAAATAATTGATTTACAGGACAAGATGCAGTCAATGGTTATCGAGTATAATGTTCACATAAGATACAATCCTGGAGAGAAAACAATGTAACAAATGTAAGAATATTGTACAGTGTGTTGCATGTGTGATGACAATGCTTGTATTACTGTAGAATCAGTGAGTATGGTGGAAACTGCAAATTTGCTGTTGATTTAGCATTACTACAGAAGCGTTGATTACTTCAGAGTATTGCTTCAAGCTACCAGCATATGCATTCAAAAAAAAAAAAAAAACATGCTAGTGCAACTAAAACATTCCAATCAGCTTAAATCTTTTGAACAATGATGCTCAAACAGTACAGCTGTGATGCCAAGTCTAAAGGGTCATAAATTAGCTACAAATGGGTTCTACTGCATTTAATTAAGCTACCTCCAGCTGACCTCAGTAGTCACTGCAGCTGTGTGGACACTCATAATGAAGATTGGTTTCTGCACCTTTTTAGAATGAAGATGCCATGACCTTTCCCAGACCCTGATCTGTAGCTCTAATGTTTATCAATTGCTTCCAGTTACTGGTGTGAGTAGTTACAGGCCTGAATCAGTGGAGAAAATCACATAACTGAAACCAAGACAGAGAAATCCTGCTCTGTTGATGCTTGGAATAATGTTTTTTGATTCCTTTATATAAGCACAGATTGGAAAAATATGGTTGAAACAATTTAAGTAAGTCTTCTATATATAGAAAGGTTACTGTGGCAAACTGCTCCACAATTGAGAGTAAAAAAAAAATAGAAAATAATGAGTCAGTTTCAGTAAATGACACACCAAACCACAGGAATGTTTGTGGCTAATCAGAAAACAAAATGATACATCACAGTTTTGAAACCCTGGGATGACAAAACAAAAGCAACTTGTGTATAAACAGTGGCTTTTCATGCTTAGCGCCTCATAAGGAGCAGATATGATCCAAGAAAACCTTCTGCCCATGTTGACCTATAGGAAAGGCAGACCTGTAGTATGATGCTGCACGTCAATATATTTATTTTGTCTAATCATTATTGGGTCGCACTGTATACTACAAGAAAGTACACCATGTGCTTTTGGTGTGCATAGAGGCCTTAGAGTGTTAGGACTGGAAGTATCCTGTCCAAGGGAAGGTTTTCCACCTTAGAAATATGGATGAGATGTCTAATGTGCCCCCAATGGTGTTACAGTAATGTGTGAGTGCCCATGTCCCCAGGAATGGGCATGAGTAGGTGAGCTTGCAGTAAAGCTATGGGGGATGTGATGGCATTAAACAGTGGGGTGTACTCATGGTGGAACCAGATGACAGTCAGACATAATGACCATGGAAGTGTCCACAACAAGGGAAGAGACAACCATAGGTAATATGGACAGTGCAGCTGTGTCTAGAATTGTGTGAGCCATCTACATAAGACTGCCATATGATCATGCAATGTGCCTCTATCCTGCAGCACAGCCAAGGAGGCCAGCTGCTTGCATTTGCATGGTTATTGGTGCAGCCATGAGCATGCAAGTAACTGGCCTCATGGCTGCACCAATAGCTGCCACCTGGCCCTTCAATGCTGTAGATCAATATATGTGTATATACCTTTAAGAAGCTAACAAAGGGCTTGCACTAGAGTATAAATACTGAGCACGTGCGAGCCTGACTGCCATTTTGTAGTTAGCTGTTGATATGTGAACATGTATGCATGTAAGCTCTGTCTGTTATCTAATTTGTTCATACTTAAAGATGTTGCTTTCCATCCTGATTTGTTTCTATGCATTAACACATCTAAACAAAACCCCAAGCCTTCTTATTATTTGTATTAGAGATGAACGTACAACAAGTGCCTTCAGCAGGAATGCTAGCTCCTCCATGTGCCATGCTACTCTGCATGCCTTGCAGAATTTATTGCTGTCCCTGAAGTGGTTGCAGTTCTTCATGCAGGCCACAGAGCACTCTCATTACCACTGACATGGTGTGAGTGCACTATGCTATGCCTGAATCACTGACCTGCTGACTGATGTCAAGGAGAAAGCCAGGTCTGGCAATATACTGGTGTCATTGTGGCAATGGCCACTAATTTAGATGTCATTGTGACTCTGAAGCAATTTGTAATGGTAATATCTGTGTAATTTGGGTGTGGTGACATGGATTGGGTGTCTTGCACCCAACACTGTTGATGCCAGCCTCCATCATCAACTTAAATGTGGGTGATGTTCACCACCTTCCACTTTTAGCATTGTTGACAATGCTGTATAAACATTGGTCTATGTAATGCGAATGGTGTCATCATTGTCAGCAATGTGACTTTCTGACATCAGGCATGTTCTGTCCTGTCATGCTGAATCCTTTACCAGTGGAGCGCTTGAATCCGTAAAGATAGTATATGTATGGCAATGCTAGATCATAATTGTAATTCCACATGGTGCAAAAACTGATGCATGGCAACTACAGACATAACATATAGTCACATACATACCTTATGTGCAGGTTGTTGCTATTGTAGCTCTAGTGTTTCTGGATGACACATATGCATATGTGTTTGTGAGAGTAAACCATTTGGAGTTATAAGTCAGTGTTCTACAATAGTGGCAATGCTATTATTAACCTGTTTATTTGCTAAGTTTTTCTGCATAGCTGCCTAGCTTGAGCATTTTCTGGCTTGTTAAACTTGATTTCTGTATTAGTAGCTGTATTTAGAGCACAACCAAAAGCTGTTTGCTGAATTTCCTGTTTGCACTTAATTTTAAATCGTTTTTTTCATAAAACTTGCATATTTTCTGTCCTTGACCTAGCACTCTTGTGTGGGGTCATTTACTGCACTGTTATAACTTGATATTACTTGTGAACCTCTGCTATCTCTGAAAAAACAAAAAAAAAAAATCTTGCTTTTTTCCCACTTTTCTGAGAGTTAAAAAAGTTCAGTTACAGGCTTGCTGTTCCTGAACTATTTGAAAGTTTCTGTGAGGCCATTTTTGCTTGGGCTAAAGGAAAGTCTCTCTGTTGATCAGTGGCAGTGAATAACATTGAGCAGCTTCCCTGCCCCCCGTAGAGGTGGTTACTGACTTGAAACTGTAGTTTTATTGTCCGTTTTGGGTCTATTCCTGCTTCTTTCCAGCCCCTGCTATCAAGCACGCTTTAACGTGCTTTAGCGCGATTTAGCGCGGAGTTGCCACTAGAGCAGCATCGGGCAGCGCTGGTTAAACAAGGTTAAACTCTTTCTGGCTCCAGAAAGTCTGTTCTTCAATTTTTCCCTTACAACTGCTCTGTTAGGAACCTAAACAGTTTACACCTTCACTAAAAAGTGCAGCACTTGTTCCAAATAGCTTTTTCTTCTCAAAAAGCTCAGCACTTGTCTTATAAGCATATCCCTTGTCTTATAAGCATTCTCTTTGCAGGTCAAGCACTCCTATATTATACAAATCTCTCACTAGCAAAACCCCCCAGGAGTGCCCACTTCCCTGCTAAGCCCACTACTTTTCTGTCTCATACCAACTCATAAATCTTTCTAGCATGTCAAAGGGTCAGATGCTGGCGTCCTTTCCTGCCCAGTTGGTGAATCTGGGAATTCTGAGACAATGTTACAATTGCCTCATGTACACGGACAACCCTCTCCTCCTCCCACGTAACACTAACACTTGCGAGAGATGCAGCTATTTAGCCAAACTGGAGGCTGAGCTCTCTTAACTCAGGACTGGCAAGACCAGGCAGGAGGAGAAGGCAACTACACACACCACAATACCAGTCTCACATAACTCAACCACACCACTGAATCAAACACATAAACACACTAAGACATACTCGGAGGCTCTGAGTAAAAATTTGCCTAAACAGCAGAGGCCTCCAAAGCAGACACCCAAGCAACTGCAAATTCAATACACCACACAAGCAACACATAAACAACAAAATCAGTGTGCAAAGCAGTCACTGCCCTTAAGGCCAAATACAACACCAAACATACTTGTCATAGGTGACTCCATAGTCAGACACACTGACGTCCCACTCACCAGGCTGAACAAGGAGAGGGTCATGGTAAGCTGCCTATCAGGCGCTAGAATCCGCCACATAACACAAGCACTCGGGTCACTCCACGGCAAGTACAAGTATGACACAGTCATTGTCCATGCTGGTGTGAACGACCTGAGACGTACCTCCCTGGACTACATGAAAAGAGACATAGAGGAGCTCTCTGATTATGTAGCCCAGGCAGGTATGACCCTGACCCTGAGCAGTATCCTTCCTTCACCAAGAATGATGCCACAATATAGAGACAAGATGATCAGCTTTAACAATTGGCTTAATTTCTGGTGTCATTCAAAGGGGATCCAGTGCCTGTCTGCCTGGGATGACATGCTCGACAAGCCACGCTGCTTCACAAGGGACGGCTTGCACCTGTCACCCCTGGGATTCCGGATATTGGCTAAGGCTCTTGCCACTCCCATAGTGCCTTTTTTAGGCAAGGCTCAAATTCTAAACCTACCACCCTAGAAAACAAAAACATGAAGAAACTAAGGGTAATGCTGCTCAATGCCAGAAGTCTAAATCTCAAAATGCACGCACTCGAGGCCCTTCTCAGTATGGAGAACATCGATGTCTGTGCTGTGACTGAAACCTGGTTCAAGGCTCCTGAGAGCACCCCGGCACTATCAGGTTTCATCTCATATCATGCGTTCCGGCCCCAAAACCCGGACCACACCACAAAAGGAGGGGGTGTATCCATATTCATCAAGGATACCCACACCTCCAGGTTGGTGGCTACGCACGAAGCATCGGAAACCATCCAGGTGCAATTAACCATAGGCAAAACTGCTCTACAATTTGTAGCATGCTACAGGCCACCCTCTCAAACGCAGGAAACCCACACAGTCTTCCTGAAGACACTGGAGGGTATAAATGTAACACCAAACACCATCATATTGGGTGACTTCAACTACCCGAATATAGACTGGGAACATTACTCAAGCCCAAACTTTCTAGCCCAAAGGTTCCTGGAGTTCATAAATTCAAATGCCATGGAACAACTAGTCACCGTCCCGACAAGAGGAGAAAATATACTAGATCTCATCATCACGAACATGGCGACAAAATGCTCCACACCGGAAGTATATCCCTCATTGGTGTGATCAGATCATAAACTAATCTCACTAGAAATCCACATCCCGCCCCCACCCCAAACAAAAAAGACCACAGTGAAGAACTTCTCTAAAGCAAACTTCACACTACTCAAGACAGGTGTGGTATCCTTCAAGGCCCCCGAGCGAATGGAAACCACAACCCAAGCTGCGGAAGCCCTTACAAATGCCTTCTATGAACACCTTCAGGACTGCATGGATCAGGCAATCCCAAATAAAACCACGACTCTTTCCACCAAGGGCAAACGTCCAGTCTGGTGGACCCCAGCCATAAACAAACTTTACAATAAGAGGAGAAAGCTATTACATGATAGAGCAAAATCCCAAAAAGGGAAGGCATCTTTGATCAGCACTAGCAAGAAACTACGATCCCTCATAAAATCATCCAAGGCCAACTTTGAGAGAAAAATTGCCATAGATTCAAAAGACAATCATAAGGCCTTCTTCAGCTATGTCAGAAACCTGGGTGGAAACTCCCAGATATGCTCAGAATTAGTCCAAAATGATACAAAAATCACTGAACCCACAGACATTGCCAACATACTTGCAGACAGGTTCAGCGCAAACTTCACCCCCCTCTACCCCCCAAAAGGAGAGATAACTATCCCAACTGAGAGTAGCCTCCCAGACATCTCAAATGCGCAGGTGAAAGCTGCTCTCTCTAAAGCTAAAAACACAGCATCAATGGGACCGGATGGGGTCCCCGGCTGTGTGCTACATGAACTCAATGAAGAACTAAACCCGCACATAAGGCAGCTGTTTAATCTTAGCCTCACCACAGGATATGTGCCCAAGGAGTGGCGTACGGCAACTGTGGTCCCACTCCACAAAGGCAGTGCCTCTACGGACCCTGGTAATTACCGCCCCATAAGCTTAACAAGCCTGGTCTGCAAAGCTATGGAGAGGATCATAATGGAACTCATAAACAAGGACATAGGGGACTTGCAGACCTTGGACCCAACCCAGTTTGGCTTTGTCAAGGGCAGATCTTGCCTTTGAACTTGGTCGACTTCTTCGAAACAGTCACCAAGGCCATTGATGAGGGAAAGGCAGTCCATACAGCCTACCTTGACCTTGCAAAAGCTTTCGACACAATACCCCACTCTGGTATTATAGAGAAACTTACCAGCTTAAATGTAAACCCATATGTCACAAGATGGGTTGCAAACTGGCTAAAGGACAGAACCCACAGGGTTAGAGTTGCTGGAGCCATGTCAGACTCCAAGCCGGTTACAAGTGGAGTCCAACAGGACTCAGTCCTTGGCCCCCTATTGTTCGGCATCTACTTCTCAGAAGTACAGGCAAACATAGGAGGACTATGGCTGACAAAGTTTGCGGATGACTGCAAACTGGGTGCCATAGTGGATAGTACATCGGACACAGACATCCTTCAGAGGGGTCTCACGGAAACTGATAGCTGGTGCCAGAGCCATGGCCTGAAGTTAAACGCAAAAGTGTATAGTCATACCCTTCGGGAAAAACAAGGTAACCCCAAGCTACCATATAGGTGGCAACCCACTAAGCACAGAAGAGGTTATCAGGGACCTGGGGACCCAGGTTGACAGTGGCCTCTCGTTTGACGCTCACGTTGCTAAAGTGGTTCGAAAGACCTTCTACATTGCCCACCTGATCATGAAGGGATTCACATCCAGATCAAGTGAGGTCATTGTTCCCCTGTACTCTTCACTTATCAGACCAATGATCGAGTACAATGCCCCATTCGGGATGTGTCTCACCTGACACCTGCAGCAATTGGAGAGACCCCAAAAGTTCCTCACCAAAAGGATAAAGGGACTCCAAAACCTGTCATATGCTGCCAGACTGAAGAAACTCCAACTCTATTCAGTTGCATACCGTCTGCTCAGAGGTGACCTGTGCCTGACATACAAGGCCATGACCAACCCGGAATTAATGGACATGCTCCACCTCAAAAAATCCAAATCCACCAAAACCACTAGAGCAAGAGACTTAAACCTTAGCACGGATATAAATAGGACGTGCTGGAGGGATAGATTTATCACCCAGAGACTCCCCATGCTGTGGAATAAAATCCCGGTCCATGTGAGGCAGAGCACCTCGCTGGCTCTGTTCAAGAGAAATCTTGACCGGTGGATGGGAGATCGTAGGTTTACCCCGGGAATCATCTCTGTGTCACTACTGGACAGAGGCACAACAAACTAATGGGCACAGTATTTCTAACATAAGGGGCGGCATAAGCCACATAACTTTGGGCTAGGCTTATAAATGCCCTAGGACAGTTAGCCTAGTATAAACCTATGAACCTATGAACCTATGAACCTAGTGTATCCCCTACAGACAGCTGGGCAGTCTTCTGTAGTGGAGCTCTCACAACCAAGCCCCTATGAGATTTTTAGGTTCTCTCACATTCCTGGTAAGGTCTACCAGGATTTCCTTCCACATACATAAGATGCGGCTGTCTTGGTGGCCCACCCTCAGTTGTCAATGTGTCTTTGACAATACCTATACCTTGGTCTTGGCATGCAACAACACATCAGTGATCCTGTGACATACCTATGCTATTGTGCTATTGCAGCCACTCACCTCATTGATGTTATATACCATTTCCTGTCATATTTGGTTTTGGTAGTCCTTGTCTGCTTTAATCTACTCATGGATACACATGCCATGTGTGCATAGGCCCTGCAGTACAACCTGTATCTCCTCCCTAGATGATTTCCCAATTTCTCCTTCAGTCACATGCCAAGATCTGGACATTTGTGGGTTGCACATGTGAATCAGTGTTGGGTTTGCATGACTGTCCATGCCAGTTAACAACTGCCCAAGTACTATCCTCAACCTCCTTTCTGTGACCACAGCCCAGTGTGCTACTGTGGTGTAACCATTCTGGCACTCTGCTATGGGGTGACACCAGTGGGCATGTTAATCCTGATTGATATCCATAGGGTCTTTGCAAACAACATAGTCTGTGCCTGGTGTGGTGGAGGCCTTACCTCTCCTTTTCCATGTCATGAAGTCTGTGTGAATATAGTGCATTATTGTAAACCCTATACAGCAGAAAAGTTGCTATTCTGCCTTGCCCTTAACTCATTAAACTGTTCACTTAACAGCTTAGGCCATGGCTATAATTTGGCTCCTAGAAAACAACAACATGTAAAGACTTCTCATCTTCACTTTGTTGATGATTTAAACTGTATACCTCATCAGATGAGGAACTGAAAGCACAACTGCAGGTTGTCAAAACTTTTTCAGATGATGTAAGAATGTCATTTGGTCTTGATAAATATGCAAAAGCACCCTTTAGGCAGGGAAACTGCAGCACCAGGAAAACATCAGTTTGGAACAAGAATGTGATATAAAAGAACTTGAAGTGGGAGTGTACAAATATTTGGGAACTGATGAAGGATCAGCAATAAAACATAAACAAATGTGAATAAAACAGTAATAAATACTTTAGAAGACTTAAATTAATCCTGAAAACAGCTTTGACATCTAGTAACAAAATCCAAGCTATAAATCAATTTGTTCTTCCTGTCCTAACTTAACAGTTTTGGAGTGATTGACTGGCCCCAAAACATGTTGAATAGATTAGATAGGAAACAAGAAGGATGCTTCATGCTCACCAAATTATTTATAAAAATCAGTGTATACCAAGATTATATATTCCCCATTCCAAAGGAGGGATGGGCCTCCTTAAAATTGATTACATGCATAGATATGCAATTGTGGGACTCCACACATATCTCTTGACTTCACAAGACTCAAACATAGTGAAAGTTTTGAAACATGAGGAGAATAAATCTAAGGTGACGTCTCTGTTTAATCTAGCAGAAGCATATCAGCATCAAGCAGGAATGGAAATCAAACCAGAAGTAGATAAAATTCAGGCATCAACTGAATTTGCCAAAAAACAAAACAAAAGAATATAAGGTGAAGGAACAGATGAGAAGGCAAGAAATGTGGAAAATGCATAAATATAGTTGCAAGTATAGAAAACTTCTGGAAGAACCTCATGTTGATCAGGGATGAACACAGGAATGGTTAAGGAGAGGAGAAGTCAAACCAAGAGATGAAAGGTTAATATTGTCAGCCCAAGAAAGTAGGCTACATACACACTGGTTTACAAAGTTCATTGAACATGTGGGAGAAACAGACAAATGTAGATTTTGTAAAACTGAATTGGAAACAGTCGCACACCTCGTTGCTGCTTCTGACATACTAATGGCAGAAGGACTGTATACTGAAAGGCATAATAATGTGGCAAGTCTGTTGCACTGGGGATTGTGCAAACATTATGATACTGAAGTGGCTAAAAAACACTGGAAATATGAGCCACAAAGCATCATAGAAAATGATGAAGTTTATATCACATGGGATCTCCCATTACCAACAGTTCAAATGATAGATGCTAGAAAACTGGATATAGTGGTCCATGAAAAGAAGACAAAAGTAGCATTGGTCATTGAAATCGCCACACCCAGTGACTACAGTGTGCTGCATACAGAGAGACACAAAGTCATAAAATATCAGGATCTGTGGGCAGAAATGAGAGCAATGTGGAAGAAAGATACCCAGGCAGTTCCAGTAGTAGTAGGAGCAATGGGTCTTATAAAAAATAATCTACAATTGTATTTAAATATGTTACCAATCCATGTATCCCCATATGAATTGCAGAAGGAGTCATTGCTGGGCACATTGCAGGTGCTGTGAAGAGCTCTTCTGGCTGACATCAAAGATTGAAACAATACTAATTTCATGAACTTTAATCATACTTTGATTTAGAAATGTGGTCCATTCCCATCATAGTATTAGAAAACCAAAAGATTTGGAGAAATTAAAAAGCAGAAAAGTGACTGAGTCTGGTGTCAGGTTGAGCTGCTTCCACATGGAACTGCAATCTGCTCACCTGAACCCTGCATCTTGTCAGGCTAATCCTCCCCAACAAGACTGCCACCTGTCCTGTTCACTGTGATCTGTCAGTATAACTCCTCAGTATGTCAGCTCCCTGTCATGCCATATACTTTGCAGCATCCCAGGTACTGCCCCTATGTCTTCCATGCCCCCTTATGTGCTCACTCCAGTCCTGAGATCTATTGTCAGTAGTGCTGTCTGCAACCAGCTTGCCTACACTATATTCTGATTCTATAAGTTGCTCACCATAATGTGGTGAACAAAAATATAGCAACCGTGACTTTTATCACGCTAAAGTTGACCATGTACCACAAGTATTATGCTAATTAGGTGATTTAGCATGGTTATTTCTGTCTCTTGGCTATAACACAATGGGTTATCAGCCATAGATAGTGCTATGATACCTATGTCTGCTCATTTTTGGCCTGGGAGATCGTGTATAGTGTGGGCACATTAATGGTCACTGCAAATCCTGGCCTTGCGATGGCTGATTTACATCATACTCCTGCTAATGTTTATGATGCTACCATGCTGTCCAATGACAGGCATCATATGGTGCTCAGTACATATACTCCTGTACAAATGGCTATCCTCCTTGCCCTGACTTACACCAACAAGGTAGATACAGGTTCTTCAGGCCCCAAATTCATCAGGCCTTCCTTATGGTACAGCAGGGAATTTAATATCTTCCTCCGCCTGCTGCACAGGCACCATATAAAACACCTGCTGGTGGAGAATGAGGGCTCTCTTTATAAACTGTTGCCTGGCAGCAGTTTGCCAGGGTATTATGTAATGCATATGGTATCACGTGATATGACAGGTAGTATGTGCACTAGCACAGCAACCTGCAGAGGCACTACCCAGACCTTCTGTACCAGATGCAAGAAGAGGTTAGGCAGAAGCAGCTACCTTATTATAGTAAGCATTTTGTACTATATCTGGCATTGTACCCTTGGCCTAACACTTATAACTGCCTTCTGTTGTCAAAGCTATGCTGTGTTGAATACTGTTTGTTTTACATTTTTCCATTGAAAAAAAGGTAAAGACAAACAAAAAAGCTTGCCTAAGGAAGCAAGACAGGTTCTACAGGCATACCTCACAAACTTTCAGTGCAAAAAATCTGTACAAAGCCCAACAAAATAGGGGCAAATTCCCAAAAATAGGGACAAATTTTAAATATTGCTCAAAAATAGGGACAAATTTTAAATATTGCTCTTATAACCTTAGAAAGTTGCTAGAGTAACAGAGTTTAACATAATTTTCTGAAAGATTTGAAGTCTGAAGCTCAAATGTATATCATTTAGTGACTTAAGTCTTCAGATCTTCCCAGTGATTTGTCAGAAATCCACAATGTTTATGAGGAACAGACCAAAAACACGAAGCAAAAATTTAGACATTCTGTGAAAATCTGGACAGTTGAGAGGTATATAGGCATAGCAGTAAGCGTAATGTATTGTTGCCTGAAGTGTACTATTTGAATTATGTATAGAACACATAATTAGCCTGCTGCATTGCATTGTTTCTCCTTTTTTGTCCTTTAATCCTTCTTTGCTTGTGCCATTATCATGGCTGAGATGTTTCAGTATGTGGCTGTGTCGCAGGCATGATGGGGCTATGCCGACTCTTGTTCATGCTTAATTTCCAGCAGGCCATCTTGTGTTAAATTCTTTGTGCTATTTACTGCTGCATGGATGGTGGCACTATTCTTTTCTCTTAACCCCCCCAGTTATTTAAACAATGCCAATAGAATAGGAAAAATCAATCTCTTTTACTTTTCTGAACTGGGGTCCCCAACCTACAAGAAAAAATGGGGGTGCAAAGATAGTGAAATTCTATGAATGGTATTCACCGACTTCTATTCAGTTCAATTACACTGTGAAGCTATTAAATGTACATAGCATAATTCCTAAAGGTTATTGTGTGTGTGTGTGTGTGGGGGGGGGGGTATATGCAATGAATTAATTATAATAATTGATGATGCAGAGACATTCACAATGTCTATTTCTGATAAATCTGAAATCTACTGTTGCTGTACATTATGGCAGACAAATATAATAAACCTATTTAACCTGCCCTTCAAGGGAATTTAATGGTCTACTTCTACAGCCCGATGTTCACCATCACACTTTCTCTGCCTGTACCCTGTTGTTTTGATTGCCTGTATTTTATTGCTTTTCTGTACCCATCCTAGTCACCCATTTGAAGACTCCACATCCCTTATTGTTAATAAATATGCTCACAGAGCCAGGCAACAATAAGTGCCAAAATTCTGCTTTGTATGACCAATTTACTCCTATTATTCTTGTGTACCCACAGCATTCCACTTAAAATCTTTTCTCATTTCTAATAAGAAGAATCCCAACTCCTCAGATTTATGTTATATCCCATTCCTTCACCTTCCAGATGTAATCAACATCTGCAGGTCCCTTTCCTGCTCTGCTGACTTCAGTTTCATTTCCCTCAGTTGACACTTCACACCATAGGAGGGACCAAAGTGCACCACTTTATCTGCAATGAACCTCAGTGGATCAGTCTGCCCCCATCATTCCATATACTCTCCCCCACTTCTCTGCTGCTGCACCTAACTTCACGCCACCACTAAAAAGGGGAAAAAACAAACATGCAGATGCATACAAGATCCAGGAGGGATCCCTGAAGTCCTTCACTAACCACTTTCCTTATTATTTATATCAACTCTCGCTCTCTTTTTCTCCCCATCTCTCTCTCTCTCTCTCAGCACAGCTCTCTTTGCTCTGCTATTTAACCACATGGTAATCCCTTGTCCTTAGACTGACCGGGCCCTGAACCTCAGTTTACTTACCAGTCTCCATCAAGGAGAAGACTAAAAGACCATGTGATGTCCATGTACACCGTATGTACCACTGCTCTGTTGTCTAGTTATCCAGGATCTGGGTCACTAGTTAATCTCATGGACATTATTGTTCTTTACCAAAGGAACTGATCTTTCCCTCATGATTTACTCCTTGACTTTACCTGCTGCTGCTTTTATCTACTACAGCCCTGGAGACAGCTAGAGTATCTTTATGTTTTTATAAATAAATGCCATTAGTGCACTCCTACACCATCAGCACCTGCAGGCTGCACCTCTAACAGTGTGCACCTAGAGCAACCACACCCTTCACCCCACTCTAGTTATGTCAACAGGGTGGGAAGGTGACCGTGTAACACTACCTGAATATATGTATTTGGAGTCCTGCAGTTTATCCAACTGGGGCCAGTCCATATGCAGATAATATTGTCCTTGAGAATCATGTATGATTATGCAAGGTGGTCATTTTCCTGTTTACTTTTTACCAATTGAGTTCTATAGCTTCAAAGTGGTGTAATACCGCTACGGTATCTTGCTCCATTGTGTATATTTTTCTCTAAATCAAACAGGGCTTTGGTATGCCATTCTTTTCCGTACCATCCTCCATGGTGCGCGATATTGCTCAATAGTGCACAATGGGCATATTTACAGTTGATCACTCCACTGGTGGTTGAAAGTCTTTTGTTTTTCAAAAAAATTAATATTGTAGTGCATTTCACTGCAATATATTGTACTGTGTGTACCAGCAGAATGATTTGCTATGGTTTTTGCCCTTTATTCCACTGTAGTGTGACCAATAAATGGGGTACAGGGGGTTTACTGCCCTGCAAAAAAGATGTTCTCAATAAACTCTAAGTAAAAAAAATGTTCCTTAATGCATAGTAAGTAAACCATGCACAGTGCATTTCTTAATGCACTTTTATTGATGTTTTTTTATTTATAGTTTTGGTACTTTAATAGTTATTTTTAGTTTTATTTTTAGTTTTGGTACTTTAATAGGTATTTGTATATATATATATATATATATATATATATATATATATGATTTTTACACTGATTTTTACACTGTTCAGTTGTCAATTTTGCATCGCATTTTTGCACATTTGTACTGCATTTTTACATCGTATGCGATATGATACAATAAGCGAGTAGAGTTTTACAATAATGGTATAGTGTAGTACAAACAATATAATATCTCTTTATGATATATAGATGTTTTTATGCGTAAATTTGCACATTCATTGTTGGTATTATGATTAATATGTTTTTAAGTAGCTGGAGCACTTTAGATATTTGTGGCACTTTAAATGCTTTAATGTTTTAATGATTCTTAATTAGTTAAATTAGTTAATTGGGCTATTGTTTGGCTTGCCCGCCAAAAGGTTTTATATAAAAGAAGCGTCTTTCTTATTTGTAATTATATCTGAAGAAGCGTAGTTATTCTACGCGAAAGCACTCATTTTTGGTTTGCAAATAAAGATGTTTTATGCTACAACGGAGGCTTCCATCCTGTGGTGATTCCTTCTGTATCTGCTGTTATTAAAAAAAATGTTCCTTAATGCATAGTAGGTAAACCATGCACAGTGTATTTCTGTTTGTGGATCAAACGTTTTTCAACAATTCTAATTAGTGCACAAGCATGTGAACCAGTATTGTATTATTGTAATTCTCAGCTCCCTCCCTTTTGCATGTCTCCAGCTGACCATCTGCTGCCCAGCTGCATTATTTATCCGTAAGTGTCCTCAGTATTATCCCCCAGATCCCCCCGCTGACTATCTGCTGCCCAGCTTTATTATTTATCCGTAAGTGTCCTCAGTATTATCCCCCAGATCCCCCCGCTGACTATCTGCTGCCCAGCTTTATTATTTATCCGTAAGTGTCCTCAGTATTATCCCCGAGGTCCGAGGTCACATCAATGGCAGGATGGGTAGGAGAAGTGGATTGGAGCTGCCTGAAGCTTCACATACACTGATCCTGTGGACAAGGAAGGACATTTTGGTATGAACTAACTGGTTGAAGCTAGTAACATAATGTGCATCACCTCAAGAAACAACAACTCACTTGGACCCCTCTTTGTATTCTATAATTTTACCAGGAATCTGATCCATGATTAAAGCACATCGCCTTCACCAAGGATGGCTTCCTGCCAGAGTGGGCACAATAGCTAAGTCACTCTTTCCCACCCCACCCTCCTTCCCTGGCATTTCCAGTGCATGAGCTGCTAGTCTATATCGGGTCATCTGGATTGTGGTAGTAAATATAAAGTCAAACTTTTCCTTTCATTTCAAATGTGTCTTAGAACTAATGCTTAAAATAATCTTCACAAATTAATGCTGTTGCAAAAGCCATGCAACATTCAGCAATATCCTGACAATGAAAGGCATTCTTATATCTGATACCTTCTAGTACCATACCTCAGCTTTAACAGCACCATCCTGGCTAATTTTGCTAAAACTGATTGACTACACCCTGAATGGATATATCACAATATATGTCAGTTACATAAAGTTGGTTTTCATTATATATCATTGTACATCATGTACTGTCCTCACCTTGCCATCACTACAAAGCACATTTGAGTGCCATTAATCATGAACCTCATGAAGACCCACAGACAAGCCTAACTGGAAAAAGAGGATTTACATGATAAGCAGTAAACAGAAGCTGTACTTAACTGAACAACGTAAATTAATAACAACATCACAAAACCTCAAATCTGTGTGCCATATGACTTTTGCCCATCTCCAGGACATTAAATTAAATATTGCTGGCATCTTCCTTAAACTTAAACCACCTGTAAAGTCAAATAGTAAATGCATCTATGGGAGTGGTATCTGCAAACATGCTGTCTGCTCTTGTTGCAGCCAGCTGTGCAGTGGCATGTAGAGTCCATTGATAATGTGTACAACGCATGACATTTATTTAAAAACTTAGTTATGCAGAGCTTTGTTTGCATGTCTGTGCAAGGATACCTATGGATGCCACAATGTGACAAATGCCAAGTGTTCATGTTGCACTTGCTGTATGCACATCATCATCATGATCAATGTCACCTTTTCACATTTTTACATGGGGATAGAGTGCACATCAGCTGCTACTAGCTTTCTCAATTCAGAGCCCTCTACTACTTTCTTTGACATTCATGATCATCTTCATCTTTAATAAGTCTTCTGTCACACAGTCCATCTATTTTTTGGCTGGATATCCTCATCTCCTCTTGCCTTCTTCCTGTCTCTCTAAAATCTACTTTACCAAATTATCTTCTACTTTCAGCATACAACATAAAAATTGCAATCTGTTTTCCTCAACCTTTTATGCAATTTGTGATACATTGGCTGTCTCCCACAGTAATGTCTTAATTTCTTCTGTCCCACAGTATGCATTCTACAGTACATCTCAGACGCTTCATGTCCATCACCTCAAACATTTTGAGCTCCTTTGCCTTTATTACCCAGTTTCTATGCCATACAGAACTACACTGGTTACACCCCTGTTCTGTACACCTTACTTTTGCCATTCTCTGATACACAGTGCCCATAACATGTTCCACCAGCTGATTGGAGTATCTATCATTCTAGCTTTGATCTCCTCATTCAAACTTCTATTCCCCTCAGTCACACCTCCCTGTAACTTAAACCTGTTAATCTGTTGTGATGTTTTCCTTCCATCTCAGTTTTAACTTCTATCAATGTCCATGTGACCACTGTCTTACTGTACTCAGTTTTATTTTGTTTGCCTATGATTTGTATTCCAGTCCCTTATCATTTCCAGAAGATCCTGTTTGAAGTCTTTTTGTAATGCAATATCATTTGTCTGCATCAGCTTTATTGATCTGTTCCCTCCAACCTCTCCAGTATGCACAGGACTGGGCTAAGAACAGAACTCTGATGCATGAACTCTCCCATTTCGAACCCTTCTCTGAGTCCAAACCGTGTTTATGATTGTGTCATTTGGTCCTTGTTTTTAGTGTGTATTAATTCCACCAATGTTTTCTGAACTTCAAAACCTTAGATGAATGCCCAATTCTGCCTTCTTTTTTTTTACTCATAAGTTTTCATTAATTTTCTTGAAATTATAACAAAGACTACTTGTAGATTATCCAAAAGAAATATGAAAATGTAAATAATAACAAGAGTAACTGAATATTTACATTATATACACTGGCCTGAGTATATAATTGTATAATAAACCAATGTTAGTCAAATATGCAGATATTTTAGATATAAGTTTATCTTTCATCTTCTTGACACTGAGCTTTCAAGAAGAAACTGAATCCATTCTTAATGTTTCGATAAGATGAGTTACCTTCTTCCATGGATTGTTGCTCCATTTCTTAGGAATAATCCTTGACTCTTTTACTTTTACTTCCATCAACGCTGTTTCATTTAGAAGGTTCAAAAATTCTTCAAAAGTTGGTTCAGATTTGGAAAGCCATTTCCTAGAAATACATTTTCTAGCCACTGCTAGAATAGTCCATAGCAAATATAGATCTTTCCTATTCATTTCTAGTTTTTCAGTAACATTCAGGAAGATTAAAGATTTTGTTAATACAAAAGTGTCTGAAAATAAAGCTTGCAGAAAATTTCTAATGTCTTCCCAAAATTTTTTAAGTTTAATGCAATCATGGAAAATGTGTATCCAGTCTGCTTTACAGGTTTGCAGACATCTCCAACAAATTACACTATTAGAAGAAACAAATTTGCTGAGTCTATTGGGTGTATAGAATGATCTGTGCAGAAATTTCCAAGTATATATTCTCCAGAATTGAGTGTTAGATGTTAGTTTAACAGAGTACAATAGATTAGTTTTGTCTTCTGGAGTTAGATTAATTGAGTACCCTTTAGTAATGAAATTCCAATAACTTTGCTTAGGCTTAACTTTATAATTTATTAATAATTTATATATATTTGAAATTGTGTTTTTCCAATTAAAGTTATCATATATGATTTCGTATATAAATTTTATGAAGTTTCCAATTCTGCCTTCTTGTGACTTGTCATATGCTTTTACCAAGTTTAGAAATGCCCATTCAGACTTTATCTTCATCTCCAACTTTTTCTTCACTATCTGTCTCACTGTAAACATTGAGACATTTGTAATGTATCATGGCCTGAATCCAAGTAGTTCTTCTCCCATCTCATTTCATATCACCTGGTGTATTTCTATATTGGTCACCTTCTTGAGCACTTTCATGCAATGCATGCTGCTGTGAATATCGCATTTGATTATCTTGTTACATCTTTTACAATGACATAATGACACTTATTCTGCTATCATCGGGTTTGTCTTTCTCTCCATAATGCAAAGAGTTCTCTTAGGAGGGACTTCTCCACAGCACACAGAATATCTTGACCATGTTTGCCATGATTTCATCTTTGCCTGCTGCTTTTCCTGACCTCATTATAAGCAGCAACATTCTGCCAAGTGTTAAATGACATCTAAAACTGATTTGCACTGTAATATTTCTTGTCTGTGCATGCTGTACCATAGCACACACCTGTTGCACACAATGTGACGTTTGTACATTTATTTAGTTGCAGATGAAGTTCTCATTTATTTACTGTACTTCAGAGTGCTGGGGACGGTACACTAGTTGAATGCCTAAGAGTGAGCTGGGTTCATTCTTAATATCCATTCACTTTCTGTGTAAAGGTTCCATGTTGGAGTGAGTTGTCTCCTATCATCTGCCTTTATGACCACATCCCAAAAAGTGATAATTGATTGGCTATGTCCATACAGAGTACACTAATCTTTGTCCTTATATCCCAAACTGTGGATAAAAATGATCCTCGTTGACAAGTTGACGAATGCATTAAAAAGTAAACCGAATTTAGTAACTATATATGTATGTATATATATATCTATATATATATATATATATATATATATATATATATATATATATATATATATATATGTGTGTGTATACAATGCAGCAATACTTGTTTTTTGACTATATCAGAGCATTCACTACTAAAAACTCCTCACAGCCATGCCTTATAAATACAAAAGCTGAACAGTCCTTTTTATACGATCTGAGGAAGGCTTATTTGCCGAAAGCGCTTATCGGAAGACTGAGGACTGCTTATTTTATGTTATATTCTTTTTATTAAAGTTTTGATTTTACTATTAAGTTTTACTGCTGTGGTGGACATCAGGAGTTTTTAGTAGTGTTTGCCTTTTCTCTTCCTCATTGGTGTCCTTCACAGTGTAAGTAAGTTTTTTACCTACATATCAGAGCATTCACATCATGATTCCTCCAATATAAAAGGCCGTAGTACAGTAAATTAATATGTGTTCAGAGAAAAATTCAGTTACTATGTAAATAAAAATATAATATATTAATAGATGTGTGTGTGTGTGTGTGTGTGTGTGTGTGTGTGTGTGTGTGTGTGTGTGTGTGTGTGTGTGTGTGTGTGTGTATGTGTCTGTGTGTGTGTGTGTGTGTGTGTGTGTGTGTGTGTGTGTGTGTGTGTGTGTGTGTGTGTGTGTGTGTGTGTGCATACATATATACAAATATATATTTTTATATTTATGCATACACATATATATTAATATATGTTATTTAATCAAAAAAGTAGGTACCTAAAAACAACGTGATACAAAAGTTTACTTAATGTACTACATAAATATTTAAACCACTGGCATTATATCAGAAATGTATCCGCATTCTTGGGGCATCAATAATCATTTATCATTTCCATTGACGTGAGAAGTCAGATAAAACCATGCCCTGTACATACTATTTATATGATACATGCAAAAATCATATATGTTCAAACCACCTTACTCATGTGTGCTAACCCTAACTCTAAACCTACCCCTAACCCTAATTGTAACTTTAAATCTAACTCTACCACTAACACAAACCCTACCCCCAATCCTAACCGTAATCCTAACTCTAAATTGAACCCTAACTCTAACCCTACCCCTAACCATAACCCTAACCCTAACCCTAATCCTAACCTTACTCCCAACTCTAACCCTACCCCTACCCTTAACTCTAACTCTAACCCTACTCCTATCCCTAACCCAAAATCTAACTGTACCCTTGCCTTCAACCCTATCCCTAAACATTATGATACTAAAAACTCTTTCCCTCAAAGTACCACTAGTTAGGACAGAAGGAAACAGAATACTCACAACACCAAACAGGCATGACACTAAAATCCCCCCCTTACCTAACCACAAATCTAGTCCTAAACTGCAAACACTGACTTATACACTCTATCTATAACAGAATCTTGCACATTCTTATAAACACATCTTCAGTCAAACATTAAATTTCCTGCACAATCCAACATGACTGCACTGTATAAAGCTTGAATTCAACCAAAGTGAGTCACACAAATGTGTAGCCACTTATTTGTGCTGTTACTCAATTTTTGCCAAATTAGACTACTATATGCATATCTATATATCTATATATCTCTCTCTCTCTATATATATATATATATCTATATCTATATATATATATATATATATATATATATATATATATATATGTGCGTGTGTGTGTATGTGTAGATAGATGGATATATGTGTTTGGGTGTATATACTAAAAGTCATTTTAGAAATATAAGTATACAAGCATATACGTAGGATTTTCAATATACATACAGCTATATATGTGTATATATATATATATATATATATATATATATATATATATATATATATATATATATATATATATATATATATATATATATATATATATATATATATATATATATTTTATATATATATATATATATATATATATATATATTATATATATATATATATATATATATATATATATATATATATATATATATATATATATATATATATATATATATATATATATATATATATATATATATATATATATATATATATATATATATATATATATATATATATATATATATATATATATATATATATATACATACGTATATATATATATATATATATATATATATATATATATATATACATTTTATATATACATATACATACATGGTATACAAGTGATCCCTCTACTCCTGCCAGATGTTTATTTTGTGCCATTCTCTGACAGAAGTGGTATGATGCACCTCCCACAGGTATGATTCCTGCAAAAGGAAAAACAGTATTTTGGTCTGATAACATATGGAGACTGTGTTTTTGGAAATGGGGGAACTGAAACAGGCAGAGAGAGCTAAAGCAAAGACTCAAGTAGTAGCTGACATTAATGATGTTAAAGATAAGGAACCACACCTTGGAGCATTGTATAAGTACCAATAATGTGCTGGGATGTGCCAGGACAAAAGCTAGGCAGAATGCAACTGTCCATAAAGCAGTGGTGGTGGCCCTTCCTCACTTCAACCTTTAACCCCAGATGAGGATTACCTTATCTCTATAAGGTGATGATTTGGATGCAGATGAGGATGCTTCTGGAATCATTAGAGGTGGTGTTGACACCAGTACTTTCAGACTCCTGCAACATCCACAGTCTAACAGTGTGGAAGGTGAGTATGTAAATAAATTTACTACATTTTGGTCAGATGTATTTTGCATGACACCTGTGTACATATCACCCTTATATCTTTCATTATCAGATCAAGTATGTCATCAATGTAAGGTGTAGCAAAAAGTCTACAGACAATGCATGGTAAATATTTTCATTTTACTTGTGCATGACAGTAATTCCACCTGTCAACTCACATTAACCACATCTTGACATATTTCTTCACAAGGTCAGCACCAGAACCAATTACATCTAGTGCCAAAGTACAGCAGGATGATGCTGAGAGCAGAATGGTGGTCAGGTGTGATGCCATAACTCTCACACTGATGACACAGCCTGAGGAAAACAGTGGCACACAGTTGCAAAGGGTAATCTAATGCCACATCAGGTGGATAACTCACACACTCAGCAGAATGAGGACATATAATTACAGTGGGTAAGGACACTCAACACCTGCTTATAGTGCACAGCCTAAATCTCATGCTAAGGAGACTACACTTTCAAAGGTAGCACTACTTACAGTTATACTTGCACACAGAGGTGCCAGGTAAAGGCACATTACACATTTAGTTCCAGAGACACACAAAGCCATGGCTGCCAAGTACCAGATGTGCTGTGACATGGTTCATTGTTGTCATATTGACATAGTCAGATGCCAAAAAATAAATAAAGCCTGTGCTACTGCCTCTGAGAGCCAGGTTAAGAAGATTAGAGTACCACAGGGTATACATGATGAGTTTCTCCAGTACATGGTAATGTTTGAGGCCAGGGACAATGCCATGATGATTCTCACATTCAGTCATTATACACACAGCATACTTGGAGGCAGACACTGGTGCTGTGCATATAATGTGCACTTGTAAGGGCTTACCTGACACTCATTGGGAATACAGCTGAATGTGGTCAGGGAACTGCCTATCACATACATTGTGGATGAAAAGGCTAGACACCTCATACATATCAATAACATATTGCAGATAGTAGTGTGGATCCCCACCCCAAAGAAAATAGCTAGGCCTCAATCAGACTTCCATAACCTGTGGTAGAACCTCTCAGCCAAAGTCTAGGTCTTGCTGTATGGTTAGGGCAATATCAAGAGGTTACCATCCAGAAGAAGCCATCATTAGGGCAACTTAACATCAAGTTCACATGTCAACACTTGCTCAGTATCTAGGGGGCCATCACCCACAGTATTCATAGGGGACATCATATATGACACCTTCCAAATGTAGCTTACACTTTAATTATCAGTAACAGGGTGAAAAGTACTCACTCACTCGGCAGTTACTTACCAGACACAGACAGTGCTGCAGTTCTTACTGGTATCTGAAAAACAGTAAAAGAATTGAGAAAAAAAGAAAAATAAAACAAAAAAGTGTTTTGTTTTTTTCTGCTATGCAAGTAGTTGGAGCACAGCAGCATCCACAACAGTCTATTCTGGAGAATGCAGTGAAGATTATCAGTATAGACCTAAGTATGTTTCATAACATTTAATGGCAGATAAAAATCCCATTCAGTAACCAGTTTCATCTTAAACAAGACTTCTTCAGAAAGAATGAACTTAATACACATAAAGCTTTAAATAGCTCTAAGTCACATGACTAAAAAAACTTCACACAATCAATCAACAAATGAATGCCTAAGACATTTCCTTTGCAAATATGTCTTAAAATGTTCTTTATCATTAAGCCTTCGAGGGTTGCAGGCATCTAGTTTTACTTGGCAACAGTACTCTTTCCAGTCCAACTCATCTTCAGCATCAAACCTACTGGAAAAATCTTTCATTTGATCTAAAATTAAAAATCTAAAATAAATCTTGCATCCACTGGTTAAGTAATGCTTACTGAGTACTTTACTGACATCACCTACATTGATAGCAAGCATATTTTGATATATTTTACATATTTAATGCTCCATTTTTCATTATCTTTCATAACATCTGCTTTTGCACACTTAAATCAAATCCTTGCAATGTAGCTGACATTTGTAGCTACTTCCCTCTCAACAAATGTAGAAAATATCTGATGTAATGTATAAGTTGACCATGTACCTCTCAGCATAGCCCACAAGTAACAGTACATGCATCAAGTATTACCTGTGTGAATTGTTTTGCACTCTCAGTAAGTGAACGTCAAGGCCTATGGCTGTGAACTAGACACTGCCTTTTTGTCACTGCAGTCATATGCTCTGCATGAGACTCCTGCAATCGTTGCTTTGCTACTACTGCCAGCAGGCCACTGTCACTGTCATTACTGGTGGGAAGAATGATAGAGAGAGGTGCACTGCCACTATCAGTGACTGGCTGTGACAGTTACACACCAGTCCAACGCTGATTGTGTCATGCAGAATGCAACAAGTGGGAAGCCTCCTTTCATGCAGTAACAAGGTCATACTGTCGGGCCCATACAGACTCATTTAGGCAATGAAAACAGGCCAGAGACGCACTCCATAATTATCTGTGTCTGAGAATGGGCAGCATTGAAACAGACTTTGCCATCTCACTGGGGGTTATGGATTGGTGCCATTAGCCAAGGTTCAAATGGGTAGCCTGAGTTGCCTGTGTCACCTAATAACCAAAACAGTGAAGAAACACATTGCAAAAGGGGAGGGGACAATTACTCAGCACTATCTCTACTACTCTACAGATAGTGATATACCTGTGGTTAAGACCATTAAAATGCTGTGTACTTACCAAACAGGTGACCACAAGGAATCTCCCAGTGCAGGAGAAGTGGTAGAATGAGCTTGTATGCCAAATATGGGAATCATGGACATTTCCAGGATACTGGTCCAACACATTGGCAATTGATGATAGCCCTTCCTATTCTAATATCACGTCCCCAGTAATACAGCCAGAGCCTTAATTCAGTGTGGGTACAATCTAACATATCAAACCCCTCAGGAAAGTGTGCCTGTCATGTATGCTACTTGCTTGGTCCTGAGGTGACAATGGGAAAAAGATCCACAAGACATTGTCTGTTCCATTACTGATGGATTTACTGCACATCAGCAAGTCTAATGGCATCAGAAATACTTGGCCTCAGGATCTACACCTGTTCTGCAGCAGTAACAGAAGGGTTTGGAGAGGCAGGTATATCTCATAGAACATGCTACTGCTCTGGAACAGACTTCCCACGCACATAAAACAAAGCTCATCCCTATTTGCATTCAAATACAACCTGTATCTAAGGATGGGAAACAGAAAATTTACCACAGAACTGCCTCACGTACAACTAATGGACAAAGGCAGCTCCTAAATGCTTTATGCCATGAATGTGGATGGGTAATGCCAATCTAACACAAAATGGATAAGTTAATTCAAGCACCAAAACTGAAACTGGCTAGGCTTTAAATGGCCCACAAGAGCAGCTAGCCTATTATGTAACTATGAACCTAAGAACATGTGCCAAGAGTATGTTGAGGAACTGCTGAAGTATCCTCAAGGCAGAAGCTTGAGAAATACCCAATGTGTCCCCAGTCTGTCTCTGGAAGGTTCCAATGACAAGTATAGTGAGGGCCATACATACCTCAGTATCCACAGATATAAGAAGGCCATGTATCTCCATTGTCCCCATCTGTGGAGCATACAAAGTCACCAGAGGCCATACTATATTCATGTCCACTGATAACCTGTCCAGGATTTTCAGATTTGCAATCTTCAACTGGATCAATCTTTGCCCACATCTTCACCTTCTCAAAAGGAAAACAATGCTGGGCATATGTGGCATTGGTGCAACTGAGACAAGCACCTCTGAATGGAAGACAGCTAAGCTAGCACTGAAAGCACACATCTTCACAGATTGCAAAGTGGATGGAAAAGGTGCAACTTCACATTTAAAAAACCTTATGTGGATAGAGTCGATGTACATGGGCAAGTGACTATGAATCTCATGAAAGAGAGAAGAGATCTTACTTTACCTAGATAGTCACAGCTTTTTCATATACCCCTTGTTTATAACTCATCATTACTTCATGGCCATAGGAAGTTCTTAGACTGGTTGAAAAATTGTACCTAAGTACAGCTGATTTCTCTGTATTACACCTTAGCTGCTCAGGTGCAGCCAGTGAAAATCCTTTTATTTATTCAATAAGTCAATAAATAATAAATAATTTACAAATTATTTACGCAGTAACAGACAACATAATGAACATAAGATACAAGGATGGAAATATTCTATTATTCCTAACTTTAGTTTTCTCCTAGTCAGTCCTCAGACAATTTCTCCCACATAAAAGCTCACTAGCCTCCCAAGTATTACTTGATTCCTAAGCACTATGCTCATCAGTTTTCTTACATTTAGTATTGTAACTGCTTTTCCTCCCCTATCATTATCAAAGACTGCAGTGCCATGATATGTTTTGGTGCTTTTCTCTGTCCCAGCTTAGCAGGTATGAGTCTTTATTGAGGTCTATTTTGCTGCTCCCATCTGCATTACCATAGTTTCAAGATCATGTTTAAATTACTGTAATGTATTGCAATCCCTGAATATGTGTTCCCATGTCCGTACTTCATCCAATTCTTATATCAAACACTATTCAGATGCTTGTGGTTACATTTTATTAATCCTATCCGGAGTATAAATGTATCCATGGGGGAGCTTCTAAAGATTCAAAAATGTTTAGATTTAGTGACATATCTAGCAGATAAAACCATTTCTTCTGATTCTTCCTCTGTCAAATTCTTTATTCCCTTTCTGTTCCACCCTAGTTCTATTAGCAGATTATTCTGATTGAATTCATCAGTAAGACCCCTTTACAGGCATCTTATTAGTTTACTTTTGTTTCTTGTCTGTGATCTAGCTTCTATTAGTATACCCACTAGTGAAGGTATCTTGATCTGATGAGGAGGCTGCTTTTTATACTCTCAGAATTCAGGCAGCAGCTGTAATAATCTAAACAATCCTGCCCTTTAAGATTAAATTCAGCCTTTAAAAACTGACAACTTTTCACTTCTCTGGCCAACATTATTGCTGCTAGAATCTGGGGTCAATATCTTTCTTCCTCCAATTATCTGATGTTGTACAGCGATTTATACCTTTGACTTTCCAAAGCTCATACCTTATTGCTAACATCCACCTTTGCCAGATCTTTATTTTTTGTCTCTAGTAATTTTTGATCCCCTCACATATACTTCCCAGAGACTCACCTGTGCTCCCCAGATTTTCAACAAATTTCCAGAACTCTACAACTAGCTGTTCCCAGCTCATGGTATATCCCATTCAAAGTACCCATTTCCATTTGGCATTATATTTCTTCATTTATACTAAATAGGTAACCCTAAGTTGTGTAGCTTAGAAAAAGAGCTTTAGGTTAGGCATTCCCACTTCCTTCTTTCCACTGGCAGTAAGACTTTGTCCCACTGAACTTATTCTGTGTTACCCTCTCAAAAGAATCTTTTTAATTCCCTCATCAGTCTTTTCCATAGATCTTCATCTGGATTATAGAAATAAGTTTGGCTAAGAAAGATTAATTAAGGGAACCACAAACATCTTGGCAGCCTGAATTCTTCCTTGTGTGTCATAACCTATTTTCTAAAGTTGGTTCTTATCTTCTGTGCAGTTTCATCCAACATTTCTTGTGAAGGCTGATTAACATCTCATTTGATCCACACTCCTAGATATTTCCATCTTTGATGGCCCCAAAGAAAACAGGATACTAGTATTATGTCACACATAGATATACATTTATTAACTTTTGCCTTCATGTGAGTTTCATTAATTTTACAACCAGCAGTATTCCCAAATTCATTCATTTTTTCAAAGAAGTTCCATAGATCATTTTCAGGGTTTGTAATGTACATCATAATATCATCAGCAAATAAAGGTATTTGTCCAGTATGCTACTGATTTGTATCCCTCAATCTCAGTTTGCCTCAATCTTTGGGGCAATGGTTCTAAATATATGGCAAACAGAAGTGGAGGCAGTGGACCCCCACGCCTCACTCCTCTTGTTATATCTACTTCATTTGAAATACCTCCTGCACACTTCTCTACAGCCACAGAGCCTTCATATATTTTAAATATTACTTCTGTTCAAGCTGTAGGAAATCCACATTATCTTAGGACCTCTCTCACAAAATTCCAGCTTATTCTGTCAAATGCTTTTTCAGTGTTTAAGGATGTAAACATTAATCTATTTCTCTTAGCTACTGCATTCTGCTGTATTACCAAGGTCATATTCATGTTATCAAAATTTTGACTACCCTCTAGAAAACCACTTGGATCCCACTTTATGCTATCCTGTTTGTCATAGTTCTCATAACATGTTATAATCATGATTTAAAATTGAAATGGGCCTCTAGATTCATGGATCTAACAGGACCTTGTTCTATTTGGGTATGATTCATGGATCTAACAGGACCTTGTTCTATTTGGGTATGACCACTAACACTGCTTTTTCCCATGAAGTATATTGTCCACTTGTAGGATTGCACCAGATTTCAGCTCAGTTGGGATACTATCTGACGATGTAGATTTTCAACTTTTTGAGATGGTACAGCTTCCCATATTTCTTCTTTACTTATCTCAGCCATCAACCTATTGCTCTCTGATTTCAGTAATTTGGGCAACCAGAGTTTGACTAAGTAGTTCCCCATCTCCTTCATTTTGTGATCTATTTCATTGTACTTCATATAAAGCTGGCTGTAAAAGGTGGCCAAAACCCCTCTTATTTTGTCTGGTTCCCTTATTGTCCTCCCTGTCTCGTCATCCCTCAGAACTGTAATGATCCTCCCTGCTTTCTGCTTCCTCATCTTCCTCACCTTCTGTGCTAGGTATTTACTTATCTGTGTTGTGTAGGTGAAGCACTGCTGCCTTAAAGCTTTTGTTTTAAGCTCTTTTAACTATCTGTGTATTCTATCATTGAATTTGTGGCTTCTTTCAATTTTGTTTTTGTATTTTCATCTTCAATATTACTCACCTGAATCTGCAGGTGCTTTATTGAATCTAAGGCTAAAATGTCCTTATGCTTACTTTATTCATCTATCTTTTACTCATTCTTGTTAAAACCTTCTCTTTGAAGCTCCTATTTGCACCTTCCCATAGCACTGCCCATGTCCTAACATCCTTTGATAAGGTTTCCAGCTCTCCCTCAATAGTATAACTAACCCAGTTCAGGAAAGAGCTGTTCTTTAGCTAAGTAAGTTACTGCCAATATTTCTACCCCATTTCTTTCTGGTCTCAGTTCCATTAAAATAAGGGCACGATCTACCTGTGTCAAGGGGTGTATTACACACTGGTCAACAAACAAAAGTGCTTTTTCGTAATATATTATCTGACCAGCCTTGTCCATGTTCTAGAATTCTCTGAATAAATAAGTGTATTCTAAAGCATTTTGTGCTGACCTATCATAACATTAGCCATACTGAACATTCTCATATAGTTGCCCAGATATATCTGTTTGTGTCTTACTTTGTCTGGGCTCCCTTGAGACATCATTACTGTTGCATATCATATTCCAGTCTCCTACCATTATCACAATATCCTGCTGTAAGGTCATCACCTGTCCAAGTATTGGCTTAACATCTGTTCACAGGATCATAAGATCATAGGAAGTTACTAGATAAAAGGCCCTAGCCAAGTTCTACTCTTATTTCCATGATCAACACCTATTTTCTCCTGTTCACGAGGCACACAGGTGGAACTCCTGGGATGAATTTACGGTTACCCATCCAATTGTCCAGACTGCATTTGAAGAGGGCCAATGAGGTGCTCTGTTTGACATGAAGTGGGAGTCCATTCCAAAGGTGTGTAACCTCTGGGAGACAAATCTGTCCCTCCAGCAGGTTCTATTAATGTCACATACCAGGTTAAGGTCCTTAGAGCGAGCAACCCATGTACCATTTGACTTATGGATATGCTGCATTTCCAATAAAGCAGTGTCAAAGATTGCCTTGTATGCAAGGCATAGATTGCCTCTGAGTAATCTGCATGAAACAAAATAAAGTGACAGTGATTTCAGATGATCCTCATAGGACCAATGCGGAAGACCTTGAATTTTCCTTGTAAGGAACCTTTGTGGTTTCTTTAATTGCTGCAGGTGCTTGGAAAGATACATACCAAAGGGGTGTTGTACTCAATTATTGGCCCGATGAGGGAAGAGTGCAAGGAGGTTATAACTTCCTTTTTTTCTGGAGGCAATGCCCTTACTTATGAGATGAGCAATATAGAATGCCCTTCTTAACACTGTGGAGAAGTTGTGTTCAAAGGTAAGGTTGCTCTCAACCTGTGTGCCCATGTCTCTCACCACTGAGTGTGTACTTAGGGTGTTGCTATTAATGTGGTAGTTAGCAGGAACATCACACTTACCAAAAGGGATGATAATACCTTTTTTTGCATTGGGTTTAAGGCAATGACTTTGGCTTTATATTGGGTGGGAAATAGATAACTGTCAGTGTAATTGCTTTTGCTCTCCATCTGCCTTTTACTATCAAAAATCTTTCATGGCTTTTCCACCTAACTCAGTATAACCAATAATCTATTTATCAAAGGCAAGACACCTCTGCTTCTTCTATTATCTAAACTAGAATAATAACCTTTCATCTTTGTTTTTGCTATCAATCTTCCATGCTGTCCATTATATAAATGTGTTTCCTGCGGCATTATTACATGATTTTACTCATTTCAATATATTTTAAAACTCTTGTCAGTTTTATTTTTGTCTGTTAGCTCATTAACATTCCATGAAATGATTCTAATACTGTAATATTTATATACCAGTACTATTGTAGTTGAACTCATGGAGATTTTACCCCACATGTAATCTTTTCCATAAGTGTTTTAGATTCAAACATATTTAATGCGGTTTGAAAAGGAAGCATTTTTATTCCCCTTGGACCATCTGTTCCACAAAAACTTGGGTATGTCCTAAACTCCCAAATCCTTACCCTTTTCCCCAGTAACAAAATGAACTATGCACATAATTCTAGTTGTACTTAAAGTTTCCACATCTTGAGCTATCAATGTCAATTGGCAACAGAACGTCACAAGATGGGTTGCCAACTGGCTCACTGACGGAACCCACACTGTGAAAGTAGCAGACTCCAAATCTGACTTCAAACCAGTGACAAGTGGAGTACCACAGGGCTCAGTCCTGGGACCTCTCCTGTTTGGTATCTACTTCTCTGAAGTACAGGCTAACACAGAAGGCCTTTGGCTAATGAAGTTCGCAGATGACTGCAAACTAGGAGCCATAGTAGAGTCCCCAAATGATGTGGGCATCCTACAGAAGCTCACTGAGACAGATGCCTGGTGTCAGAGCCATGGCCTCAAGCTCAATGCCAAAAAGTGCGTTGTTATCCCCTTTAGTAAAAACTCCGTACCCATGAACTACCACATAGGCGGCAGTCTACTTAACGCTGAATGTGTGATAAGAGACCTTGAGACCCAGGTGGACAGTAGTCTCTCCTTTGATAATCACATCACCACAGTAGTCAGGAAATCCTTCTGTGTGGCACACTTCATCACAAAAGGGTTCTCATCCAGGAAAAAAGAGGTCATTGTTCCCCTCTACTCGACACTCATTAGACCCATTATAGAGTACAACACCCCTTTTGGAATGAACCTCACAAGACATCTGCAGCAGCTGGAAAGGCCACAGAAATACCTCACAAAGAGGATTACTGGCCTCAAACAGATGCCCTACACTGACTGTCTCAAAACACTCCAGCTTTACTCTGTAGCATATCGCCTACTCCAAGGTGATCTCTTCCTAACATATAAAGCTATGTCAAACCCAGAGTTGTTGGACATGCTACACTTAAAGAAATCTCAATCCCTCCGAGCTACATGCTCAAGTGACCTAAACCTTGTCACCACAATAAACAGGACATGCTGGAGGGATAGATTCCTGTCCCACGGACTTCCTATATTCTGGAACAAGCTGCCATCTATGTCAAGCAAAGTTCCTCATTAGCACTCTTCAAGAAAAATTTTGATGAGTAGATGGGAAATAAGAAATACACCCCAGGCATCACTTCTGTGGCTCTGATCAACAGGGGCATAGGAAAATAACTTTCTTGGGTGGCGTAAGCCAGGGAACCTTGTCGGCTAGGCTTACTTAGGCCCTTGGGCTGATAGCCTAGTACCTACCTATGAACCTATGAACCTATAAACAATCTTCCCATAATCGGGATATTTTCCTGTTATGCCATCAGTTGGCCCACTTTTATGAAACCAACTCTCTGTGTTAATGTGCTTGGCAGATCTTAGATGGACAGTTATTTACTCAATTAATCTTATCATCCCAAAGCCTCCCCAACTTCACGTTACTGTTGCTGTATTTTATGTGCCTACTGACACAAGTATGTTCTCATTTTGTTTCATCCTCTACATACAGGTTTCATACTGTGTTTGTCTTAGTTATTAATGAAGTAATTGGACTCGTGTGATTCTTGATAAGCAGTCATAAATTCTTACTTGTGAACTGTCCTAATCCTGATATTGTTCCCACTGCAGGACTAGATGACCACCGCCTCATTCATACTTATACATTTTCATGCTGCATTTCAGCTGGTAAACTTTAATTCTGTGTGCACCTGTGTGCAGCAAACTAAACTCAGACAAATTATTTTGTTTGCAGCAATTGGTATTCTAAAACAGTGGCACCTTGCACTAACTAATTATTGGTGTGCATGACATTTAACCCTGTGCACTTGAGTCAGCATACATTGCTGACATGTATGATCCATTAGAACATTTTAACATACTTCCTAGTTTGAACTCACTCGTTTATATTTACAAATGCTTAAACTATCACATTGGTAACTATGGTTATTATGCCTTTGCCATTCATAACAGAAAACTACAATTAAATCTATTGATTATAAAACCTCAATGATTTTAGCCTCCTTCTCAGTATATATCAAAGTGAGTACAACAGATGCTTTTTGTTTTCCGTCAACAGTCTGTAATCAACAGCAGTTCTTTTTATTTCTTACCTTTTGGTTTTCCTGCTCCCCTCTGTAGGTAAAATACACATTTTTAAACTTAATTGATATACCTGTTACTGATAGACACCGTTTAAATACACTGATTTCACCTAAAGCTATTAAGTCCATACATAACAGTTCTGTTTATTATTTACTCCGATTATCCACTTCTTGTTCCACTTCTGGAAAACCTGTCAAATTTTGCTGAACAAGCCACTCTCTTGGTGAGCTTTTGCATTGGATAATTTTATAGGTGGTGAGAAGCTATGTACATGCTAGTTGATTGGGTAGTTCTAAGCAGTTTAGAATTTTTAGTGCTATATGGTAGTGGATTGTGAAAGGGGTATTTGCTGTAAATGTAGCTGTTTTATTTATAGCTTTGCTCAAGTTTTGCTTGTTGTGATGCTTGGAGGTTAGTAAGGATGGGAGTGCGATAAAGCAGTGTGGGGAGGAGGTAGGTAGTGCCAAGTGTAGTTTAAGTTTTGTTTTTTAAAATGTTTTTAGCTCTGTAAAGCATCCCTAGTTCTTTTGTGATTTTTATGCAGTTTTGCACATGCAGTTTGAATGTAACATTATTTACTCTCTAATAATTTGCTATGAGTAGTGACTTCAGTGGCTGTATTACACAGGGTTTTAATCTTTTTTTCATGAAAGCAGGATTTGGGGAAAAAATAAGTAGCTTATGCATGAGTTGTGAGCAACAAAACTATGTTTCCTTGACAGTTAAAGTATCACAAGTAATTTTTGTAGACGTGCCAGGTTGTCCGAGGTGCATATGAGTGTGGAGTAATCTGCATACTGTTGTGTGAATGTGTGAGCGGTGTTGGTGACAATGTTAAAAGGGAGGGGACCGAAGATACAGCTTTCTGTTATACAGCTAGTGAATGGAAGGTATGGAGAGAGGGTGAAATACCATGTTACTAACTGATACCTATAGAAAAAGCAGCTAATGAACCATAGAAGGATGGCCTGAGACAGAACTTGTGAGGACATTTGAAGCAAAAGTTTGCTGTGACAAACTGTGCTGTAGACTTTAGTAAAGTCTATAAATAAGGAGGTGACTCGTTTGCCATTATATCTAGGTTCATCAGCAGTATCTATAAAGGTTAGAAATGCAGTGTTAGTATTATGGGAGGGACAGAAGCCATGTTATGTGGGGGATAGGAGTTCTTCCTACAGGAAAATGTTTTTTGGAGAGGGGTATTAAATTGTTATAGGTCTAAAATTAGTGATGTCTGTTAAATTTCCTCCTTTGTGAAGACAAATAATGTGTTATTTTTATTCAATTAAGAGGAAATGTGAGATTCTTAGACTGACCTATTAACAAGGAATGAGACAGAATAAGCAATGCCTTCAGCTATTATTTTAAGGTACTTGCTTGGAAAGTCATTAGCTGAAGCAGAGCATGGTGGAAGCTTGTTTAAGAGTAGTTTTATATAGGATGTGAGCAAATACTTGAAGGTGAAAGTGAATGTGCTTACATGTGGCTGTTGGGCAGGGTTGGGATTAAATGATGAGGAGTCCTTGGTTTGGGATGCTATGCTATCTATGAAATAAGAGTTGAATTCTATTGCAGTTTAGATTGGTGAGTTAGTGGTAGAGGGGTTAGGATTGAATTTTTGTCCAAGATGTAAGATTTCTTTTATGGCCGATGATAATGTTTTTAGGATTGTGTTTACTATTGTTCTGGAAGTTGTTTTAGTAGATATATTTGTTGTTTTCATTTATTTACTTTTTAGTATAATTCTGAATTTTTGGTTTTTATATTTTTGCTCTTTTTTCGATACTATTTATCAATCCTGCATTAGCACTCTACTCTTTTTGGATAACTAAACTGCATTATTTGTTTTTAGGCTCTTCCTTGTAGAGGGTGCAGGGCATTTTAGGATTTTAGGATGTTCAGTGACTACATAATAGGGTTGCAATGAATACCTCTAGATTATAATTGGACAGGTTGCACATTGTTTTATAAACATGTTGTTAAGTGGAAGTGTGAGATGCCTGACAGTACATATTGCAAGATGGTTGGAGAGTGGGTCTGACATAGTACTTGTAGTGGTGTTTTTGCAAGTGTCTGATATTAGGATCCTCTCTAATAAGGAATTTGATGCCTTTCTATAATGAGTGAGGCTATTAATAAGTTGTGAGGAACTGTATGACTTCATGCTAGATGTAGGGGAGTTAGAGGTTATGTCCAACCAATTGATATTGACATCACCTTGTACAGGTATGTGCTGCATAACCTCTGCAAGAGGTTTTATCCCATAGAATATTAAGTGGCATGGATGTTAAGTAAATACCATATACTTTGTATTGTGCTTCACTTAACATCCATCTGTTAATGGTCAATCACAGTTACATCCGCTTAGCATAGAATGAATGTAAATGCAGTAGGACGTTGTGCAGAAGGACATTAAGCAGTGCACACTTATAGTATTTCTTCATGTGGAATTATTATGGATATCCAATGTAGGATATCTTCCAGTGTGGTTGAATTGTTGCCAGGAGGGATGTAATGGGCAGTAATACATATTTGTTTATATTTTCAGAAAAGTAATAGCCTATGCTGAATTTAGTTTTGGTACTGGTTCAATGTAAGGGGAAATGTAGTAGTCGTTGTGAAATATTAGAACAATTCCCTCACCTTTCCTCTTTGTGCATTCATTACAGATTATATTATAGCCAGGGGGTGTAAGTCAAGTTTTAGTTATACCGAGAATATCAGACTTGTGTTGGGCAATCCAGGCATGTATTTCAGTAGTTTTATTTCCTATGCTTATAATATTTATGGCAGCAAAAGCTGGATTATTTGGGTATGGAGTAGATCAGGATTTTAGTATATTAGGGTATTATTGATTCTTGTTTTATTTATTTAGTTATTTATTTTTGGAGAGGATTTTTCCATTTACATTTATTTTGATTTGAGTTGAAATGGAGTGAATCAGTCCATATTTGGCATAAAGGTGAGAGCCATCATTAAATATGTTTGGTTTGATGTGTGGAGAGTTTAGGGAGGAAGAATGGATAGGTAGTTGGGATAGAGTTGAAGAGATGTTGAGAGCTGTTCTTGAGTCATTTTAGGATGAGAGTTGGCTCAGTAGGAGGAGATAAAAGAGGGTAAGCAGAAGAATAGCATGACTAAGCAAAGGGATTTGTATTTGACTGATGGCAGGTAGTGGGAGGTAGGAATCAAGAATGAATCAAGAAGTTGCAGGGCTGCATCATATCAAGTGGTGATGGAGTCTGAAAGGTGATAGAAGGCAGGCAGGAGTAAATAAAGCCAAATACCAGAAGAAGCCCACAACTCAAATACATCATTAAGTCTGTATAAAAATATAGTTAGAAACAGAACAAAAAGGAGAATTAGGATGGCGACAGTCATTAAAAACACTTTATAGTAATAACAATAAAATCACTAAAACCAAATCACATTATCTGGTCAGGAATAGTCAAAGATATCTAAAATTGTAAAAATTAACCTTCTGATTTAAGAGAAAGCATAAATCCCAAAAATAATTAAATGAAGCAGTATAGGAAGAGATGAAACAGAATAACATGAAGCAAAAGCATCAGTTCCCATAGCAATAGAAGACAGACACCCTAACCTAGAAGTTAGAGCCACACACACATGCACACGCGCGCGCACACACACACACACACACACACACACACACACACACACACTCTCTCTCTCTCTTTCTCTCTCAGTATAAAGGTTCTGCCTGTTTGACTTATGAGGTAAATTGAAGAAGCAGTACACAAAATTAAAGTATTACATCAGTATAAATGCATATGAAAATAGAAATGAAGCATACATAAATTATCATAGAAACTCAGTTAAATAAAGACAACAAACATACTGCCAACCAAACCAACAAGAACAATTATGGGGGGTGGAGACACTACTTCTTACATATATGTACCATTCTGTTCTTGGGAGATGCAGATTAAATGATCACACTTATGAATATTCTTAGTTTGTAGCAAGCATATCATTGGCTAAACCAACTTAAAATCATGACATGGGGGAGCATTTCTGCTTGCATATATGTGACTTTCATCTGCCACCAGAATCATTAATCTTGTGAATAGTTTTAGAGACTATGTTTCCTAAAACAGCATAGCAACATTTGTGATATACTGTGCTACTGGTATGTAAGTCTCTCTTCTGCAATCATTCATCTGACAGAACTTAGCTGAAATATTATGTAGCATTAGTCACTTATAAAATGGACTGTACCATAGCACTCAACGGTTTGAGGGAAGGCTCCATTATATGACCACCCTGAAATGTCATACCTAAATTCCTCACAGTTCAAAGTTATAACCCTGCACAACAATCAGTTAGCTAAACTGGGTAGATGAACTATTTTGCATTAAAATGCACAGCAAAACATAATCATATATCAACTACTAAATGTAAAATTCAAACTACAAAAAATACTTATGCCTACTTTATAATTGCAGCAAGACACTTGGGGTTGTATATAGTACACATTACCAGGGAATATAAGGTACTCACTGTTTGGTCTTGTTCTCATAACACTCCTGGGTGGGTAGTGATATTTGAATTTACACTGCCCCTTGTGCCTTACTGTATACAAAAAAGAGAAAGCGAGAGAGAGAGACAGAGAAAGTATGACTCCTTATCAACAATTTTTTAAATAAAATACTTCCAATATAATGTATCTAACACAAACCCACTAAAAACAGTATAAAATATAAAATCAGTGACTCATCTTGGGACAGTTTCCTTGCACTACACACAAGGGGATTGTAACCCCACACTCACACATCTCTAAATACAATAACTCAAAAATCGGTGATAAACTTCCTTACGTCCACTGTTCCATAATATCACTATTATAAAGGCAATCATTAAAAAAATGAGAACCTGATTAATCATAACCAATGATATCCATGCTGATAAAGCACCGTTATTTACATACATACATACTTACAAATATTTCAAGCACGGGCAATAATGCCCTTCTAGCATGCCAATATACCAAAACACTTGTTCCCATAACAAGTGTCCAGGCTGTTCTTAAAAATATCTAAACTAGTACTTGCTTTAATGTAATTTGGTAGTCTGTTCCATGCAACAGCTACTCTGCCAGAGAACCAATTAATATACTTCTCATTCCTATATAATCTTTTTTAATTTCTCCAAGTCTTTTGGGTTTTTAATACCATCACAGGAATGGACCCCATTCCTAAGTCAAAGTACGATTAAAGTTCATGAAATTATTATTGTTTCAGTCTTTGATGTCAGCCAATAGAAATCATTGCAACACCCATAATGTGCCCAGTAATGACTCCTTCTGCAGTCGTATGGAGTTACATGTATTGGTAATGTCTAAATATGATTGTAAATTATTTTTTATAAGACCCATTGCTCCTATTACTATTGGAATTGTCTGGGTATCTTTCTTCCACATTGCTCTCATTTCTGCCTGCAGATCCTAATATAACCTTTTGTGAGGTTTCAGCCAGTAACTTGTAGTCTATTGGTCGTTTTGGGCCAGTTCCTAGCTTCTTTCAGCCCCCTGATATAAAACACGCTGAAAGCGCGTTTTTTAGCTTGTACCTACTCAGCACAGATCCTCGTGGTGGCCAGCAGAGTAATCCAAGCTTCAGAGAGCTAAAAAAGTGACTTTACCTGATTTAAGTATATTTTTTGTGGCTTTCCACTTCTATTTATCTAGCAACTGTATTTCGCCTGCTTGCTGATACATTGTTATTGTTTTTCTGCATTTATTCTGTTATTGCACTTGATTTCTCAGTTTGTTACTTTTAAAATCTGTAATTGTTGCAGATTGTTTGTGTAGGCTGTGATAGCCGATTTATAGCATTTATAAGTGTCTACTGTATCTGTTTCTGCTTGTTTTCTGAAAAAAAAAATATATATATCTCTTGTTTTCCCGCCTTACTGAGCTAGAGTAGTCCAGTTTCAGAGCTTGCTGATCCCTGGACTTTGTTTGCAGTTCCTGTTACTGATTCTTTGCCTAATTTGGAAGAGAGGAAGTTCCCTTGCTTACCAGTGGGAGTGGGAAGCATTGAGCTGCCTGTTGGTCCAGTTTTGTGAGGTTTCAGCCAGTAACTTGTAGTCTATTGGTCGTTTTGGGCCAGTTCCTAGCTTCTTTCAGCCCCCTGATATAAAACACGCTGAACGCGCGTTAGCACGATTTAGCGCGGAGCTGCCACCGTTGCACACTAGGGCAGCCCCGGTTAAGCAGGTTTAAACTATTCGGGCTACATAAAGTCCACTCTTCAAATTTTCCCTTAAAACTACCTTCCTCGAACTATTCTACTGATCTAATCAGCATATCCTATAGCTAAAAAGATCATCTCTACCTGACTCTGAGTAGACTATTCTTTATCTGTTAAACCTAGCACTTGCTCCTACAGTACTTATCACCTTGATACATCACTCTTGTTATAGATAGTACCCCAGAAAAGGCAAACCCCATTTCTTGGTCACCCACATCCCCCGGAATCTCTTTCAAAGTTTTTTTGTCCATTCCTTCTAGCATGTCGAGGGATCAGTTGCTAGTGTCCTCTCCTGCTCAGCTGGTGAACCTGGGAATATTGAGGCAATGTTACAATTGCCTCATGTACACAGACAATCCTCTCCTCCTCCCACAAAACACAAATACATGTGAGAGATGCAACTATACAGCCAAACTGGAGGCTGAGCTCTCTCAACATAGGACTGGCAAGACCAGACAGGAGGAGAACGTTACCACACACACTATAGACCCATTCTCACATAGTACCATCACAACCTCAAATCATACACATAAACACACAAAGACATACTCGGAGGCTCTGATCAAAAATCTACCAAAACAGCAGAGGCCACCAAAGCAAACACCAAAACAACTACCACCTCAGAACACAACACCTGCAACACATAGACCTCACAGTCAGAGTGTCAAACAGTCACAGCCCTTAAGGCCAAACACAATGCCAGACACACTAGTCATTGGTGACTCCATAGTCAGACACACTGACGTCCCGCTCACCAGACTGAGTAAGGAGAGGGTTACAGTAAGCTGCCTGTCGGGTGCTAGAATCCGCCACATAACGCAAGCACTCAGGTCTCTCAACAGCAGGTACAAATACAACTCAGTCATTGTCCACGCTGGTGTAAACGACCTGAGATGTACCTCCTTGGACTACATGAAAAGAGACATTGAGGAGCTCTCTGATTATGTAGCCCAGGCAGGTATGACCCTGACCTTGAGCAGTATCCTACCTTCACCAAGAATGATGCCACAATACAGAGATAAGATGATCAGTTTTAACAATTGGCTTAAACTCTGGTGTCATTCAAAGGGGATCCAATGTCTGTCTGCCTGGGATGACATGCTGGACAAGCCACGCTGCTTCGCAAGGGACGGCTTGCACCTGTCACCCCTGGGATTCCGGATATTGGCAAAGGCTCTTGCCACCCCATAGTGCCTTTTTTAGGCAAGGCTCAAATTCTAAACCTACCACCCTAGAACACAAAAATGGAAAAAAACTAAGGGTAATGCTGCTCAATGCCAGAAGTCTCAATCTCAAAATGCACGCACTCGAGGCCCTTCTCAGTATGGAGAACATCGATGTCTGTGCTGTGACAGAAACCTGGTTCAAGGCTCCTGAGAGCACCCCAGCACTATTAGGTTTTACCTCATATCATGCGTTCCGGCCCCAAAATCCGGACAATACCAAGAAAGGAGGGGGGGTATCCATATTCATCAAGGACACTCACACCTCAAGATTGGTGGCAACGCACGATGCATCGGAGACCATCCAGGTGCAATTAACCATAGGCAAGACTGCTCTGCAAATTATAGCATGTTACAGGCCACCCTCACAAACTCAGGAACCTCACATGGCTTTCCTGAAAACACTGGAGGGGATAAATGTATCTCCAAACACCATCATACTAGGTGACTTCAATTACCCTAATATAGACTGGGAACACTACTCAAGCCCAAACACCCTAGCCCAAAAGTTCCTGGAATTCATAAACTCAAATGCCATGGAACAACTAGTCACCATCCCCACAAGAGGAGAAAACATACTTGATCTCATCATCAGGAACATGGGAGCACAATGTTCAACACCGGAAGTATACCCCTCACTGGTGAGATCAGATCACAAACTAATCTCGCTGGAGGTCCTCATCCCACCCCCACCTGAAATAAAAAAGACCACAGTAAAGAACTTCTCGAAAGCCGACTTCACACTTCTAAAGACTAGTGTGGTCTCCTTTAAGGCCCCCGAGCCGGCGGAAAACAGTACCCAAGCCGCTGAATCACTTACAAATGCCTTCTACCAGCTCCTATAGGACTGCATGGATAAGGCAATCCCAAGCAAAACAAAGACTCTTTGTACCAAAGGCAAGCGTTCAGTCTGGTGGACCCCAGCCATAAACAAACTCTACAACAAAAGGAGGAAGCTACTACAAGATAGAGCAAAATCCTTAAAAGGTAAGACACCTTTGATCACTACAAGTAAAAAACTAAGAGCTCTCATAAAATCATCCAAAGCAAATTTTGAGAGAAAAATAGCTAAAGACTCAAAAGACAATCATAAGGCCTTCTTTAGCTATGTTAGAAACCTGGGAGGAAACTCCCAGATATGCTCAGAACTAGTTCAAAATGATGTGAAGATTACTGATCCTACAGACATTGCCAACATACTGGCTGACAGGTTCAGTGCAAACTCCCCCCCCCAAAAGGAGAGATATCTATACCAAACGATTGCAGCCCCCCAAACATCTCTAACGCCCAAGTGAGAACTGCTCTCTCCAAAGCAAAAAACACAGCATCCATGGGACCTGATGGTGTCCCCGGCTGTGTGCTCCACGAACTCAACGAGGAATTAAACCCACAGCTAGGACAGCTGTTTAATCATAGTCTCACCTCTGGATATGTACCCAGGGAGTGGCGCACTGCGACAGTAGTCCCACTTCATAAAGGTGGTGCCTCCACCGACCCTGGAAATTACCGGCCCATTAGCTTGACAAGCCTTATCTGCAAAGCCATGGAGAGGATCATAATGGAAGACATAGGGAATTTGCAGACTTTGGATCCAACCCAGTTTGGCTTTGTCAAAGGCAGATTATGCCTTTTAAACTTGGTTGACTTTTTCGAAACAGTCACCAAAGCCATTGATGAGGGAAAGGCAGTCCATACAGCCTACCTCGATCTGGCGAAAGCCTTCGATACAATACCCCACTCAGGTATCATTGAAAAACTCATCGGCTTAAATGTTAACCCATACATCACAAGATGGGTTGCAAACTGGCTGAGTGACAGAACCCACAGGGTCAGAGTTGCTGGCGCCATGTCAGACTCAAAGCCTGTCACAAGTGGTATCCCACAGGGCTCAGTCCTGGGCCCACTCTTGTTTGGCATCTACTTTTCCGAAGTACAAGCAAACACAGGAGGGTTATGGCTGACAAAGTTTGCAGATGACTGCAAACTGGGCGCCGTAGTCGAAAACACATCTGACACAGATATCCTTCAGAAGGGTCTCACAGAAACGGATAACTGGTGCCAGAGCCATGGCCTAAAGTTAAATGCCAAAAAATGCATAGTCATACCCTTCGGGAAAAACAAGGTTACCCCTAGCTACCATATAGGTGGCAATCCACTGAGCACAGAAGAAGTTATTAGGGACCTAGGGACCCAGGTTGACAGTAGCCTGTCATTCAACACCCATGTAGCTAAAGTAGTTAGGAAGACCTTCTACATTGCCCACCTTATCATGAAGGGATTCACATCTAGATCAAGGGAGGTCATAGTTTCCCTATACTCATCACTCATCAGACCAATGATTGAGTACAATGCCCCATTCGGAATGTATCTGACCCGACACTTGCAGCAGCTGGAGAGGCCACAAAAGTTCCTCACCAAAAGGATAAAGGGTCTCAAAAATCTGTCCTATGCTGCCCGACTGAAAGAACTTCAGCTCTATTCAGTCGCTTACCGCTTGCTCAGAGGTGACCTGTGCCTGACATACAAGGCCATGTCAAACCCGGATTTGATGAATATGCTTCACCTCAAAAAATCTAGATCCGTCAGAGCCACAAGGGCGGGAGACTTAAACCTCAACACGGCTATTAATAGGACGTGCTGGAGGGATAGATTCATCACCCAAAGACTCCCTATGCTGTGGAACAAAATCCCGGTATACGTGAGACAGAGCACCTCGCTGGCCTTGTTCAAGAGAAATCTGGCCCAATGGATGGGAGATCGCAGATATACCCCAGGGATTACCTCAGTGTCACTGCTTGACAGAGGCACAGCAAAATAATGGGTATAGTTCCCCATACTAAAGGGGTGGCGAAAGCCACAAAACTATGGGCTAGGCTTGTAAATGCTCTCGGGCAGATAGCCTAGTATAAACCTATGAACCTATGAACCTATGAACCTAATATTTTATGACTTTGTGTCTCTCTGTATGCAAGACACTGTAGTCACTGGGTGTGGTAATTTCAATGATCAATGCTACTCTTATCTTCTTTTCTTGGGACATTATATCCAGTTTTCTAGTATCTATCTTTTGAACTGATGGTAATGGATGATCCCATGTGATGTAGACTTCTTCATTTTCTATGATGCTTTGTGGCTCATGTTTCCACTGTTTTTCGGCAACTTCAGTACCATAATGTTTGCACAATCCCCAGTGCAACAGTCTCACTGCATTATTATGCCTTTCAGTATAAGTCCTTCTGCAACAAGGTGTTCAACTGTTTCCAATCCTATTTTGCAAGACCTACATTTGTCTGTTTCTCCCATATGTTCAATGGACTTTATAAACCAACGTGTATGCAAGCCACTATCTTGGGCCGCCAATATTAACCTTTCATCTCTTGGTTTGAATTCGGCTCTCTTCAAAGATTCCTGTGTTCATTCCTGATCAACATGAGGTTCTTCCAGAAGTTTTATATAACTATATTTATGCTTTTTCCACATTTCTTGCCTTCTCATTCTTTCTTTTGTTTTTTGGCACATTCAGTTGCTGCCTGATTTTTTTTAATCTTCTATAGAGGCTGTCTGATGATTCTCTAGTAATTTTGATAACCTCAAACATTCCCAAAGGTAGTTATCTCCGAGGGGGAAGATATGTGAAGATATGTGAAGGCTGCCAGCCTAGCTAGACAGAATTTTGTAGATAATTCTATGTCATTGTAAATATGAATATAATCCACAGGTTTGGTCTCTTAAAATGTAATAGAAACTCAAAACCACGACAAGTAACAAAAACGGACTTCGTTCAAACAAATCTTCAGTCTTTATTACACCAAAAATCCACCAAATTGAGCGCTTTCATCTGCCCTAAGCAGATTTCATCAGAATACTTAATAATCAGTGCCACACATTTTTATACTATTCTTAAATTACATAATTGTTCAATAAAAATTAATTGAATCAATTTTTCAATAAACCATGAATAAAATATAACAATTAGTTTCAATGACTTGCCTAAGACATTTTTAACCCTTTTATACATTACTATGCTTCTTTCAAAGGTTTGTATTAAAGTGCTGCTGTGCATGTATATTTTGAATAAAATAGCTAGTATAATACAATTATGTACCCTATGCAGTGTATTTTTAATGAAAATGAACATGACCGTGGTCAATTATCAATTAAAATAGTCAACCCTAAAAATGTTCCTTGTTTGCTAACCATGTTTATGTTTTAAATAACTGTGCTCCTATTAATTTATGTTTAAAGTTACTGGTGAATGAATAACTAAATATTTGTTTATTTAAGTATTTAAATCTATGAGGGTTTGAAATTTAAAATTGAATTAACAATTCATCTCCAAAGAAAATAAATTAAAATGAATATGTAATAAGTATATAATCAAAACACAATACATGTATATTTTTGTTTTAAACATTAAAACCTGATACATAGTTATATTAATAATGATAAGTGATAATAATGAATAATATAAATTATATATTTGTACTTATATCCAAACCTAAATCTTTAAAATGTCCTAAAATAATTATTATGTTTACAAATTCATGTTAAAATTCATATAAAATACAATGAATATGTTTTGTGTTGTATTTGTAAAAATGGAACAAATATTTGTATATTCAATTATACTATAAATACAGGTTTATTAATCTTATAACTAATGTTAAGTGAACCAAGGAAAAGATAAAAAATATATATAAAATATAGATAAAAAAGAGAGGAGAGGAAAATTGTCTATATGTATATGTTCCTAAATACTGTGTTTACAGAAAATAAATTTTAAACTTTTTAAACTGCCACAGTTTAAAAAGTTTAAAATTTATTTTCTGTAAACACAGTATTTAGGAACATATACATATAGAAAATTTTCCTCTCCTCTCTCTCTTTCTCTCTCTCTCTTTTTTATCTATATTTTATATATATTTTTTATCTTTTCCTTGGTTCACTTAACATTAGTTATAAGATTAATAAACCTGTATTTATAGTATAATTGAATATACAAATATTTGTTCCATTTTTACAAATACAACACAAAACATATTCATTGTATTTTATATGAATTTTAACATGAATTTGTAAACATAATAATTATTTTAGGACATTTTTAAAGATTTAGGTTTGGATATAAGTACAAATATATAATTTATATTATTCATTATTATCACTTATCATTATTAATATAACTATGTATCAGGTTTTAATGTTTAAAAACAAAAATATACATGTATTGTGTTTTTGATTATATACTTATTACATATTCATTTTAATTTATTTTCTTTGGAGATGAATTGTTAATTCAATTTTTAAATTTCTCAAACCCTCATAGATTTAAATACTTAAATAAACAAATATTTAGTTATTCATTCACCAGTAACTTTAAACATAAATTAATAGGAGCACAGTTATTTAAAACATAAACATGGTTAGCAAGCAAGGAACATTTTTAGGGTTGACTATTTTAATTGACAATTGACCACGGTCATGTTCATTTTCATTAAAAATACACTGCATAGGGTACATAATTGTATTATACTAGCTATTTTATTCAAAATATACATGCACAGCAGCACTTTAATACAAACCTTTGAAAGAAGCATAGTAATGTATAAAAGGGTTAAAAATGTCTTAGGCAAGTCATTGAAACTAATTGTTATATTTTATTCATGGTTTATTGAAAAATTGATTCAATTAATTTTTATTGAACAATTATGTAATTTAAGAATAGTATAAAAATGTGTGGCACTGATTATTAAGTATTCTGATGAAATCTGCTTAGGGCAGATGAAAGCGCTCAATTTGGTGGATTTTTGGTGTAATAAAGACTGAAGATTTGTTTGAACGAAGTCCGTTTCTCTTAAAATGTGAGAAAACTGTGTTAAATGTTGAATTTCAAAAATGCAACCACAGTGCACTCTGCTGGAAGAAAGCTGATAAGTCAAGCATTGTATGACCTTGATCTCAAGGCTCGGAGACATAATGTCTAGAGTGAGGAATTCCTTCTATTATTTTAAGACCATAGGTAATTGCTAGATTTTACATATATAATGCATTTTATTGCTGTAGTTTCCTGGCCAGGTGCAAGATCAAAGAAATGTTAAAACTCTGAGTTTCTGTTAGCCTAGGAACCAGAGAAGAATGATGTAATCTAAAATGAGTCAGCGGTGATGTATTATTTTTAAAACTTTCTCAGAGAGAGAGAGAGAGAATCACAAAATTTTGGATTTTGTCTGAAGAACACCACTCACCAGTACTCTGTCTTTGCTATGTATGTAAGTTTATTTAGAACTGTGATTGCTCTTAGAGTAAGACAGGAATTTATGCAGATTTAGTCTAGCTGTTTTCTATATTTATGTCAGACTATTCTATTATTATATATCGTTAAACCTTTCAACTGTGGCTGTTTTGTGTACAGATAATTTAAGCTCTAGAGTACTTGCATGTATTTGTCCTGATCAGATCTCTCAACTGTCCCTGATTTTCTGGGACGTCCCTGATTTTGACTCAAATTTTAGCTGTGTCCCTCTTAATCCCTCCTAAAACTGGTGACTTTCGGAGGAAAGGTGGTTAATTAAACTTAATGAATAATGGCAATAATTAAAAGTTGTAGATTTCTTTTACCTCACATAATGTACATTAATTCATATGCTGTGATTCTGTGAATGTCTCAAGTTAATACCACAAATATTTTAAAAGTTTCCCTGATTGTCCCTGATGTTTTCTGGCTTTGTCCCTGATTCTGTTGAAATTTATCACTGATTGGTTGAGAAATATAGTCCTGATGTGTATTTAGGCCATATGTATGTATGTTCTACTTTTTGCTCTCATGTAATGTATTGTAATGTGGAGCTTTTCTAACCGGACCTCTGCTGAAAATGGACCTGTGTCCGTTCGGACTTTCCTGGTAAACAAATGTAAAATAAATAAATAAATTTGGTGATACTGTACAAAGTCACTCCAATAAGCCTTGCTGTTTGTCCACTTACTATTTGGATAATAACATTGCACAGTATAATTTGACACCCTTTGGTAAGACCTTTTTTAGTAGCTGATAAGAGTAGTTGGTGGCAGTGATTACTACCTTATTGCCTGGCAGGAGGGGGCATAGCTGGAGAACCTCTGCCAGCCTTCCCCAGGAGTGATTGTGTGTGCGTGTATATGAACCAAATCTCAAAGTGTGTGTGTGTGTGTGTGTGTGTGTGTGTGTGTGTGTGTGTGTGTGTGTGTGTGTGTGTGTGTGTGTGTGTGTGTGTCTGCTACTTGGGCAGTGACACAAAGCACTGGTTGGACAGAGAGAGCTCTGGAGGTTCTGGCTTGAATACTCATCTGAGATCTGTACCCTATAGCTGTGCCAGTGGGGAGTCTTATTGGGGATCTGGAGAGAAAGGGAGAAACCAGCCCCATACTGACTATGATCTCTGTGTGCTCTTAAGGGAAATTGTACTTTACTGTGTGTGTGTGTATTTGTTTTCCTTACAAATGTGGATGCCTCTCACTGGTGTTAGTGGTGAGGATTGAGGCTCCTTGATTACCGGGCCAGTGCACGGGCATCACACAGTCCTTTTGCCATTAGTATGTCACAACCAGCAACAAGGTGTGTGATTGTTTCCAATTTAGTTTTACAAAACCTACATTTGTCTGCTTCTCCAACCTGTTCAATGGACTTTGTAAACCAACATGTATGCAATCCACAATCTTGGGCCACCAATATTAACCTTTCATCTCTTGGTTTGAATTTGCCTCTCCTTAGATATTCCTGCATTTGTTCCTGACCAACGAGTTTCTTCCAGAAGTTTTCTATACTTGCAACTATATTTATGTGATTTCCACATTTCTTGCCTTCTCATCTAGTCCTTCGGCTTATATTCTTTCTTTTGTTTTTTGGCACATTCACTTGCTGCCTGATTTTTATCTATTTCTGGTTTGATTTCCATTCCTGCTTGACACCAATATGCTTCTGTTAGATTAAGCAGAGAACTCAACTTAGATTTATTTTCCTCATGTTTCAAAACTGTTACTATGTTTGAGTCGTATAAGGTCAGCAGATATGTATGGAGTCCCATAACTGCAGATCTATACATGTAATCATTTTCAAGGAGCCCCATGCTTCCTTCAGAATGGTGAATATATAATCTTGGCATGCACTGATTTTTATAAATCATTTGGTAAGCATGAAGCATACTTCTTGTTTTCCTATCTAATCTATCCAACATGTTTTGGGGCCAGTCAATCACTCCAAAACTGTAAGTTAGGACCAGAAGAGCAAATTGGTTTATAGCTTGGATTTTGCTCACTATGTCAAACTAATTGGAGTGAGGTGTTCAGTGGAAAAACTATAGACTGAATGTGGAAAGTTTTGAAAGAGAAATTGTTTGAGTGCAAAACAAAAAATGTTTAACATCAACATTTAGGCATACAACATCAGGGGCAAAAACTCTTAAAAGGAGCAAAATCAGCATCACTTAAACAGTCTAGTGATTTGACTTCCATACCTGCAGTTATTTTGGCTTCACTAAGACAAACCTGAAACTTTACCAAGATACTGAATTAAGGTGAGAGACACAAATATATAAGAAATGGAGGAGAGGTTAAACTATAACTTTGAAAACTGAAATAAACAAGCTGGACAGACAAATTAAGCATAGTGTGAAACAAGATCAAGAACATTTTATTTGCATATTTAGTTATTTACATTTGTTATCCTGGTAGTGTCTGACTGGGTTGAAAAAATACTGTTTTCAGAGGAGACCTTGGGGGAAAAGCTCCACAACAAAAAGAACATTATTAAGATACAAGCAATGCCTAATACCATAGGGTATTATTAAGGTATAAGCAATGGTTAATACTATAAATTATGCAGTTGGCTTTCCCACATTTGGGGAAATCATAGGGGTTAACCTCACCAAAGTGCAATGGTAGAGCCTCACCCTAGGAAAACCACCTTTGTGATCATGGTATTTCCCCTGCAGGTATGTATTCTTCAAAAAATTTGAAAATGTAAATAAAGATATTAAGCATGATAGGAAACCTTTTTATAGATACATAAGAGGTGGAAGGACTAAAGACATATAAATTGATAAACTGTGTGCAGATTCTAAAATTTATACTCAGACACAACAGATTTTATATTTACAAAATGTTATGCAAAACAGTTTGGCTCCACAAAAAAGGTGATAAGTTGTAGTGACATCCAGGTAACCTCAGATACTTGAATCAAATTAGATTATATAGAAAAAAGAACTGCGCAAACTGGATCCAAGCTAAGCACGGGGAGGAGACAGAGTTACTAACAATGACCTGAGAACACTTCAGCAAGAACTTACAGTTCCAATAATATATATATATTATTATTATTATTATTATTAATGCTCCTAGCATTCACAACCATTAGAGATGCATCACATGTTGCTATCTGTGAACTATTACATTTCCGACCTGGCAAAATCATGCCTACTGTTTGTCAAATATTGCAAAATATCTGCTGCAAAAATTCTCTTCCCCAATATGGACAAATGCACCCCATCCTGTCTGAACACGTTTGTGCAAAACTAGGCTTGGATGCTCTGCACATTTCCATTTTTAAAACAAGACGTCTCTCCACGTATTTACACAAAAATCTTTTCATTCTCATTGACCTCATTATCCTTTCCATAGGTGATTTGTAGAAAATACATCCTAACTATAAAACAAGCTGTACACTGTTCAACAAACTACAGCACTTACGCACACATTTCCTAATGTATGCATCTGAGTGGCGGCATTGGTTGAGGAGATGAAGTTTGAGAATTTAATGTTTCAGTGAGTTTTGCCACAATGTACTGTATTGGGTGAGCCAGTCTTGCACTTTCTGGAGATTTTTTCATTCACTTCCTCACTGTGGTGTGACTGTGGAGGGGGTATATATAATTTTGGTGGGCTTGAGGGAACTTGGTTGCACATCACAGGCTCAGGCACAGCTATTAATTTCCAATGTGTGGTTAGCAGAAAAATCAATCATTGCACTACATATATATATATATATATATATATATATGTATCTATATATATATATATATATATATGTGTATCTATATATATATATATATATATATATATATATATATATATATATATATAAATCTTGTCATCTGCTGTAAAATCTTGTACCTTGACAATAGCCTTTCATTCACAGTGCATAAACAGAACACACAACAGACCCCTCAGATGTAACAAAGATTTGCTTAAGCCTAAGTAGACATTAGTCTTCAGTCTCTTATTAAGCATGCTGCACTGTTTCAACATTCTTGAAAACTTAAGCAGTAAACTAAATGATCTCAAAAAATGGAAAATGAAATTGTTGTTACTTAAAAAGTTTTAAATCCCAAAAAGAAGTAATCTGACATCAAGGACAATGATTTCATAAGATGTACTTCTGTCGAGAGGAAGACAACATGGGAAAACAAACATCTTATTGCTGTCACAGGTTTTATTACTTAAGTAGCAAGTGTGGAGAATATCAGCCTGAGGGCTTCTGGTAAATGATTTCCCAAGAAATAAAAATGTTTTCCCAGCTTATGTAAGTAAAAGGACACCTGTCAGCAAGCTGAGTAACAATAAAATGTCTCTGATGAATTTATACAGAAAAGGTGGATACATTGCTTGTGAGCAGTGTGGTTCTAGTTTTACATTCTGTAGCAATACATTCTGGGAAAGAACGGTGCTTTCAGATTCTCTTTTAAGAATATTTGCTTCCTAAATAACACGACTTACAGTTCAAAATCAAAAACAATGCCGGGGCATAATTCATTTTTTAGCACGTGAATTATTTTCTTTCTTTCTTCCTTCTTCAGTTTCCTTGCCTTTTATTCATGCAATTGAAGAACAGAATGACTAAAATACTGACTTTTACCTCTAAGTGAATACACATCTATTCACCAGCATCTAGGTTGTGGCATTGTCTTGAACAGGCTGCACATTTTTACAACATAATTTGAAAGCAGTTAAGGACCACTGGACTATTTTTCCTCATATATGATGTGAGGATTCATGGTTAATTGTATTTCTACTTTTTCATATGTCTTACTAAAATTATATGTTCTGTGCAAACATTTCTGAATTTATTCTAATGATTTGACTTCCATACCTGCAGTTATTTCGCCAAGACAAACCTGACCAGATACAGTCTCTCCCATCTGTAATACAATGAACAGCAGAGAAGCCAGTGATTACAGCTTCCCATCATCTTGAAAAAGTCTTTCCCAAACATATACAAAGTTATATAAATAAGATCTTTGAAGGTTGTGTGTCAGAGCTGGCAACTCGGCACATAAAAATCTACTGCCAATCATTAGCGGACCGGAGTTCCACTGTGGCGACCCCTAACCGGGAAAAGCCGAAAGACACAACAACAACAACATATAAATAAGATCTTTGTTATGTAACCTTTTATCAATCATTGATCTTGGTACAGGCTGATCTTGGTACAGGCTATTAAACTGATGCTGATTTTGCTTCTTCTAAGAGTTTTTGCCTCCTAAATTTCCCATGTACATGAATATTTCTATCATGCTTTTGTCCGAATATCTTTAGTGACTCCACATATGCCTTCTAATATTAATCCAACAACAGTTTAGTCATTATTCTCCACATTTTCTCATTTCTACTATTTCTAAATTTCATTTTTCAAACAAGCAAACCCAGTTGGTACAAACCTCTGTTTTCAAGAATGAAAAAGAAGCACTGTTTTGTGAGCTGACTTATTAAGGTCACATAGTATACAATTGTAAATAGTGTGGGAAGAAAGAGCCAGGGAATTGTTATGGCTAGGCTTTTATAGGCCTTAGGGCTAATAGCCTAGTACCAACCTATGAACCTATGAACCTATGAAACATAAGACTACAAACTGAAGCTCCTTATCATCTTATAGCCTTAACCATCTGCAATGATATGCCATGTTGTCTCAGTCTTTCCAGCATGTGTGTGTGTGTGTGTGTGTGTGTGTGTGTGTGTGTGTGTGTGTGTGTGTGTGTGTGTGTGTGTGTGTGCCTGTCTGATTCCACAACTGAAAGCATGTGCATTCATGTTTGTGTGCAAGTGTAAATTGTATGTGGTGCACGTCTGGGTGTGGGCTTGTGTGTGTGTGTGCGTGCGTGTGTGTGCATGTGTGTGTGTGTGTGTGTGTGTGTGTGTGTGTGTGTGTGTGTGTGTGTGTGTGTGTGTGTGTGTGTGTGTGTGTGTGTGTGTGTGCATGTGTGTATGGGGAACATGTGCATGCATGCTTTTGTGTGTGTACTCATGTAAGTCTTTTCTCACCCAATGAAGAAAGTCAATCTGAAGATAAAAATGAAGATGTTATTAATTTTATAAAACTGCCATTTATCACCCCTCAGAGTCTATGAACTCACATGGCATAGTTCTGTTCAAAATAGTACAGGCTGATAAATCTTTAGAATTCCTTACAAAGCAGATTGATACAGACCATTGAGTTCACTCTCTATCAGGAGGTTCTGTGCCTATAAAATGTTTAAAACTATTATTATTATCACTATTATTATTATAATTATCATTAGTATCATTGTTATTACAATACTACAACATGGTTAAATGCATTGGCAGTCTTGTTTGTCTACATTGCTCAGTTTCTCTGTCTTGCTTACAACAGGTATAGGCAATGGGGAACATTATTGTTAAATGCAAGCCAGCTAGGACCCAGCATCAAGTGAGGCTGGTTGTTAGAGAAGTTAAAATATCGGAGAATAGAGCATGACACTTCAGGATGGCTGATTAGCCCACTTATTTTCAACTATGAATACTTTTTTATGTTCGTATGTTTTTTCCACATTAAGCAGATACCATAAAAGGTCCTATACGTAAAAGAAAAAATAATAAGTAGTGCTCTTAAGATAAATAACAAGACATGTACATTGCTTTTATTTGTCAAATAAGATTTTTTTCCTACTTCCTGTCATGAGCAGCATCCCCAACAAAGCTGATACTGACATCAAAAACTTAGGAAGCCATGCTGACAGCATACTCTCTTTTGATCATGACATCTCCAAAATAGCTTGGAAATAATTCTGTCTGACCAAAGTGTTTCCCAAAGACATCTTCTCTAGAATAAAGAAGCCTTAGTTTGACAGTATTCATCCCTCATAAGGATCATCACTGAATATAATCCTCTTTTTGGTATATATTTTTCCAAACATACAACCCGACCAAAAGGCCTATGAAATTTTTAACTGAAAAGATCACAGATCTTAAGGCTCTAAGTTACTAGGTAGGATGGGAACTGTCTCCTTCCTCTCTTTGAATGACTCCTTTGTGGTGACTTTGCCTGGCCTTTTGAGATACACTTGACTCTGCCCTATTAAACCTCCTGCACCTCTGTAGAACTGTCAGCTTCTCAAAAGCTATAGCAAGATTCTCCCCTAGGTTCCTAGGTTCATCATTTCATCAGTAAGTGCTAGGTAATTAGTCTGCATACCATTACAAGCCTAGCCAATCACTATTATTCAAAATGTTCCCTCTCACTCAAGGAGGGCAGTACCAGATATACTAGGTGAGAATATGAGCTTGACATATTGTGTAAGTTTGTTCAAGAGGTGGATGATACATTGAGATATGGCTCTATCATGCCAACATGTCTTACTTATCTGTTGATGAAGGTTTAATTTCTTTAACAGGGCATTTGTGGAACCATTTACTCTGCACAAAAATACAAGATTAGGAGTGCCAAATCTTTTTTGGCTCGAAAGACTAGACATAGACCTCATAGAGGATTTTAAAAGAAAATGTGTACAGAGACAGGGCTGCAAGTCTGTTCTGGTAACTAAGATTTTTGAGGCCACTGATCTTTTAATTATGAATCTTTGAGAGCTGTCAAGGTCAAATTACACACAAACATAAACAGAGGGAAAGCCCTCTGCTTAAGTGCTGTTAGAATTATAAAAATGAAAGGATAATATTAGCTCTCATTTGGGACTCAAACCCAAGATCTCTAGCATAGCACATTTGTGTCACTGTCACTGGCCCAAAAAAAAGCCTCTAGACAGATAGGTGTGAATTTTCCATTAAGAGCTTTATCCTTTCAGGTAGGAAACACACAGCATGGTGATCAAGGTCAAATTACAAACACAGACACACACACACACACACACACACACACACACACACACACACACACACACACACACACACACACACAAACACACACACACACACACAGACACACACACACACACACACACACACCCACAGAAAAAGACAAAGTCCTCTGCTTTGGCATGTAGTAGAACTGTAGAAGTGAAAGGATACTTTTAGTTATCATTTGGGACTCAAACACAAGACCTTCAGTATACCATACTGGTATTACTGCAGCAGAGCTAACAAGATTATCTGGTCAGACAGACATTGGATTTTCCCTTAACAGCTTTATACTTTTAGGTAGAGAACCCCCCAGAATTCTGATCAAGGTCAAATTACAAATGCACACAAATCCAGAGAAAGGTCTCTGCTTATGCACTGCTCAAACCATTGAAGTGAAACAACAATAGTAGCTCTCTTTTGTTATTTAAACCAAAGACCTCCAGCCTACCATACTGATGTTATTGCTGCTGGACCAAGAAGAGCCTCTGCCTAGACAGATGCTGTGCTTTTGTTTAAAGACATGCATGCCACAAGATGCAGTATATTCTATAATGAGTCAGATGAGATACTAGTAAAGGGGAATTAAGACTTCTCTGGCTCTAGAAGGATAATTTTGGAAATTAAATGAGCCAAAAACAAGTTAGAAGGCTTTCAGAACTACAGCAGATACTAGATCATCAAAAGACAAGGAATTTTCAACAATAGTACCTAGATCCCTTACAACAGTCTACGTCTTGACCTACATCAATAGATATATAATATTCAGTAGTTCTACTAGCATAGAGGAATAAAACCCTGACTATGAAGGAGGCATCCTGAGTTTGAGTAGAAGCTCAGGCACCTCTCAATGCGAGCTCAGGAATGGAATTTAAAGATGTGGCTCTTCCTGCTTGTCAATCCCAGTGGAATAGGGGGACGAGAGTATACTAGTAGGTGGTAGATCATTCATCTGCACCCGTGTGGAAACTGTGATGCAGAATAGCAACTGGGCTGGGCTTGGTTGGGCTGTAGGAGTAGCTGTCTTAGGGGTCAGGGTAGATGCATTCGCCGAGGTCATGTCTCATTGCCTGCCCAGCCTATGAGGAGTGATGTCAGCATATACACACACACAACTTACATCCATTAGTAGCACTAGTGGGTTATAGGCTTGTCTTCTACCCAGAGATATCACCCAGCATAAGGGGGGGGGGTTGCAAGTGACCCCAGTCTGGAGGACTTAAATCCCAGTGCACAAAACCTGAGGTTAAAGGCAGAATGGAACTTAATGAAATCATATTGCAGTGGAGATTACCCAGTCCAAATAAATAGTATGGTAAAAAATGGAAAAAAACAAACAAACTAATTGCTGGGCTTTTAATGGTCTTAATTACTGCTTCAGTGAAAGCCACATGAAAGAAATGGTATGTTCTTACAAAGTCAAATAGCAACTAAAACAGTATTTGAGAGATGGACAATGGAAACAACATCAAAACTAACAGTGACAACTTCATGCAGATCTCATTTACAACTGCTATAGGCACAAGTAATTCAGTCTAGCAAAGCAGCACACAATTTGAGTGTTAATTATATGGTACTGGAATAACATATAGTCTTAATAAAGGACAAACAGCATAGCAAAACATTAACATACATCAGTCTGGGACATTCTAGAAGACTTATAAGATAGGCCATTTATTGAAATTTTGCCCACCCCCAAAAAATGTTTGCCAGAGTACTAGATGCACTAATATACTTTTTTAAAACATTATTAAATAAATGCACTGGTGCATCTACTTATTTACTGGGAGTAAATACCCTTTTTATGTTTGATATTATACTCATGTCTGACTCAAAAATGTGTCATAACTTACTGATCCTTCAGGCAGAGCTATTCAGCTGACATATTATAACAATGGTCAGTGTAATTACTGCAGTGCAATAGCATGCATTATTCATTGTCAAAGGGTAACTACACTTCCCTAGGTACTAATATACTAATTTCAGAATCAGAATTCATCCTCAAACAGGGATAATGACAGAGATCCTTTTTTGATACTGTTTAATACACAAGCAAAAATCTAGATCCTACCCTTCTCCCACACATGCGCATTCGCGCACACACACACACACACACACACACACACACACACACACACACACACACACAAACACTTGCACACAATAGAAACCCAACAAACAAAAGTGTTAATTTGCATCCTCTGCAAATCTCTGCTAAAAACACAAGTTAGAGGGTTCATCTTCTGCTCTTGTTGTGTCTTTCGGCTTTTCCCAGTTAGGGGTCGCCACAGCGGAACTCTGGTCCGCTAATGACTGGCATTAGATTTTTACATGCCGAGTTGCCAGCTCTGATGCACACCCCCCAACAAAGGTATGCCCATTTATGCATGTCTCCACACAGAAGACGCTCTAGCTAAGAATCGAACAGGACAACGTCTTACTGTGAGGTGACAACGCTACCGCAGCACCACCACCGCAGTCTGTTCATTGTAAAAAGCATATGATCAACAAATAAAATTACACAGCAGAAAAAAAAACATTAAATAAAAACAAAACACAAAGTACACAATAGTTAAAAAGGAAATATCTGCAAATATAATTAATAACAATTCAACTATCATTATTTCTTCCTTATCACTACAAACAATAAATCATTTAAGTTTTTGAAATGAAAATGTGTCAGACATCTAGAATTTTTATGCAGTATCAAATAATAGGTGGCCCATAAGTTAGGAAAATGCTTGTTCAGGTCCCCTTCAATAAATGCACCTCACACCAAATGACATTTGATAACCGTTATTAAAATTCCATAAACATAACTTCATTGACCAACTAATATTTTCATTTATTAGTCACAGCATACATATCCATATAACAGTTAATTTAAGGCAGCATGACCACGCTCACCCTGACCAAGTAAGCAGCATCCTTACCTCCACTCGCTTACTTTTACTTATCAAGCTGCGTCCAACCACTCACTTGCATTACCCAACTCACTGAAATAAACATCCAACCAAATCAGCAGCGTCTTTACCTCTGCTTGCTTACTTTTCATTTTCAAGCAGGTTCAACCACTCACTTGCATCTCCCAGCACATTGAAATGAACCTCCAACACCAGAGGGGGGACAGTAGAGGGTCAAGCCTGCTCTCTTCTCTGTCCACCAGCCTGACCCAGCTGTTCCCCCTCCTTCATTCCAAAACATCCAGCAAACCCTTAAAAACAAGCCTAACCATACCTAAAGGTCTAACCAAAGTCATTTGATGTATGCTATACCCTCTGAACCAAAATGGATCCCTGCAAGCAACCTCCCGGAACCTTAACATAAAAGACTCTAAAGCAACCAGTCATCAGAATAGCTGAACATAAACTGTTGCGCCCTTCCCCAAAGACAAAATAACCACAGAACTACCCCCGACCACACAATATCCATACCTTGATATAACATCTTTAGATCACCAATCCTCTTATAACCTTCCAGCTGTAACTCCAGAATTATTCCCACATCATAACCTTGCAAATGTACTACAAAAACTGTAAGGGGTCACCATGCTACGTGAAACAATGCAAGCCCCATTGCGTGCTGCCCAACCTAACTGCAACCTCTTTTAGCCTCCCCAACAAATATAAGAATGGCCAAAAGAGTTTGTTTTTATGGCCCAAGTACACCCAAAATGAGGGTAAAACCTCTCTCCCAGAAAACCAACACACCAAAAGCACTACACATCATATATACAACTGATTAAAATATACAGTCTTGGCCAACATAACCTTATCCCCTAGTAATGTAACCTAATCATTCTCTCAAAGTATAATGCCAGCAAATCACATGTATGTTCCTGTGGCCTACCAATGCAATCCTACTTAAACAACTCCATCATGAACCATCCTGCCATGGTCAGAGCTTGACTGCTCATCGGTCTTACACTGCTTCCCTGTCACTAGACATGTCTCAGTACTGTTCTTCCTGTAACCCTGCTCCACCAGGGTTAACTAAAAAAAAGAAAACACACACACACCTCCCTAATAACATACCTCTCAGCCTCCCAAACCAACAAATTCTAAGAAACCACCTAACAAAAGTGGGAGAAAGCCCGAAAGATGGACAATTTCAAATATTGCTGTTGCTAACATAGAAAAATAGAAGAGGTGTGCAGTACCATGGGTTTTCTGAAAGGAATTTTCTAACTTCAAACCTTAATGATTTGACTCTAATTGCCAGAAAAACAGAATTTATGACAAACAGCCTGAAATATATGCCTTCCTATAAAGGGGTGCTCAAAATTCCTGAGAATACAAATTTAACCAATCTAGCAATGCCCTACCATAAGCCTACCTTATAAAAAGATACCCCACAATCCAACAGCAAGCCTAAACAATGCCTTGCTTAAGGCTTACAACTTCTGTGTAACCCAAAACCTCAGTTCCTGGAATATCCCCCAACACACCTGTATACCTACCATGCCCCATCAAACCCTACCTGTCTCTGGAAGTAATACATACTGAAATTGGTACAACTCCACCCTACTTGTGGTACTCAATCCCCAACCAAGCTTCACCTTGCCCCAACATACCTCCTCCTCACTTGCCCACACTACCCACAATCTGAACCAACACCAATGTGCCTAATGAGCAATAAATAGAGTAAGATTACCTGTGACCTCATTGCATGCCACTCTGCCACAGGAACCACTCAAACAACCTGGACATCCACTGCATCAACCTCCATCACTTTCAGAGCCACACTTCCTTCAGACCACTGCATAGTGCTTCAATATGTGATTCCTTACCCAGATAAACTTTTACAAAACTTATCAAGCCCCTTCCTACACTTACCTCATTTCCTCCCAATCACCCTAATTTCCTATTTAACCCTCGCAGCACCAGTCTGTGACCTCATTGTTCACCACTCCTGCGGCAAGAACATCCATCCCATCAGGATCGGCCACTGCCTGATGCCCACTCTGTGCTTCCCCATCTGCAAGAGAAAAGAAAACTGTAAATTCTCTGCACACACATGAACCAAAAGTTTCTTAACATCAGGTGCTGCCAAGAACCCACCACTATATCCCACATCAAATCCTTTCCATTCCAGCTAAGGAAACCACTGCACCAATACAATGGTCTTATGCCAGCAACAGCAATAACTAAACCACTACATTTAAATGGCACCTATTAACATGCAGAAACAAAGTGAACTACCAAATGGAGTGTGTTACCATTAACAGTGCATACAAGGGATAACTGAAATATCCAATTTAGAAAATGTGACCATGACAGCTTTTCCCCATGCTGCTTTGCTCTACTAGCAGCTGTAACAGTAACATGTACCCTACAATTAAACGTATATGTCATATGAATATTGCCTTTTCATTTAGAGCTGAGATAATTTCCATCATTTCCTAATTAGCACAAGCCTTTGTCATGCTGAAATTTCTCTTCCTAGTTTCCATTAATATATACAGATCAATTGGTTAATCAACCATATTGATAGAATCTGTCAAATCACATGCAGGCATTACATTCTATGTTTACCCCATCTTGGAACATTACTTGAAATATGCTAATATACAAACAATTAAGATTCTGTCTCTCTGTTCAGTTTCACAAATCGTCTCAGCTCTATTATTGTCATTCTTCAACTACAAGAGATTATACTTTAGTACAGTGAATGGAATATCTTTAGTATCATATAGTATCTAATGAGCCTTCCCCACATTCTGTTCTCTTGCAGCAACTTCTTACTTGAAAACCAAACTTTCTTCTCACCAGTCACTTCCTTCCTGACGTCATTATCCTGGTGTAGCTATCTAACATCCTCAGTCACTTTGTTTGTAACTTACAAATCTTGCTATGTGTAATCAATCTATTTTCTAAAACATGACGTTTCATGGAAAGAAGCTTGGACTATCTCTTTTAGAAATTATTCACATACTCCTTTATTCTCAGATTTCATGTTGCATATCACCTAACATACATCTGAATAAGTCACCCTCCTTGCTTTATCTTCCTCTCACTTCATTTTTTTTTTTATTCTATACTTGTGAGGGCTCTAAAATTATTATACACTCATAATAGTCACACTTGGTAATCTCAGCCATACCACTATCAACATACGTCCTCTAATCTTCCATTATATACGCTCACCGGTCTATTACATGCCAGTGCCTCCATCAAAACAAGCCAGTTCTATCCATTAGCATAACCAACAGAAAACTTGATCCATAGTAATAAACTGGGAAAGATGAAAGAATTAATCCTTCCGTACTCATTTTAAAAGATTAATTGCATAAGTTACAGTATAAAATGTCACGCTGTCCTCCAAATTCCTACCTTCTATCCATTAAAATGAGAAGCAGCCCAAATCCTACTGGCTATCATTAAGCATTCAATAAACTGTTTCATGTTTCAGCTTCCAATTACACAATTAAGATAAATACTCATGTATCAAATTAGTCATAAAACGTGCCCCCTGAGGAGGGCAGCCAGCAAGCTATCTAAACAAAGTAATTAACAAGCCAAAAGGATGAGAAGTGCACACACAACCATAATCATGTCAAGAATTGCTCAAATTAATACTATAATACAATAACAATCCGCTTGTTTTCTGCTCAAATAAATGTATGTGGTTCACAGCTAAACAACTAGACTTCTTGCAATGTTTGTTATAGATTCAAGAGCTTACCAAATGTCAGAACCTGCAGGTATGGCAGTGCAGGGCAAAGCCATAGAACATTTCAAAAATTGTAGCCAGCACACCAGGGTGAGATAAACCAATGTACTCTTTAATAAAGTAAAAGCAAGACAAACCAGTTTCAGCTGCTAAACCAAAGCCTTCTTCAGTGTCAAATAAAATAATCACAAATACCACAATAAATATTAACCACAATTAGTAACCAGGCATCCCATAGGTTGATCATAATAGCCCATTGAGTCCAGGTGGGAATAATCCCCCCAATCTAACTATCCACTTCTTCTCTTTATTATCCAATATAGTATGCCAACCAATAGAGTTATTCCTTTTGCCTGAGATAATGTCTATAATAGTGAATCTATAAGCAGCAGATTCAAGAGCTTACTACGTATTGCCAGTTACATTTGAACTGCCACATCAAATAACTCTTACTATCAAATAATCTCAAGCCTCAATTGCCAAAGATTTGCCAAAGATTGGCCAGAAAACCACAAGCTTGAATCAAAATCTGGAGGTCAACAAAAATCTGGACAGCTAAGCGAAATGCCCATCCATGCAAGGAAGCTACTGTTACTCGCAGGTGCACTGCAGCCCGCAAAAATAGCCTAAACCAAGAGGAGAGCCTGGTCAACACTCCAACAGTGAACCACCAAGAGCACTCATACGAGCACATAAGTCCTCCACAATTAACCTTCGCAAATGCCAGTCAGCCAAAACTGCATGCAGGAATAGGAGCCCCTTACCATAACTTCCTCCATTAGTTCCAGTACTACTTCAGCAGAGCACCACCCAAAAGCAAAATAACCGTTCATTGTCAGAGACTTTTATGTTCCATTCCTGCCTCCCCATCCCTTCCTGTCACATATTCCCTTAAAACAGCACTTGACAAACTCCTTTTAATTTACTAATTAAACAGCGCTCACCCACACTGCACATGCTATGTAGAATATTTTAGACACGAGTTCTCCAAGTGTACCTATATTACAGACTACAAGCCTGTTTAGGAATTTTGAAGTAAAGACTGAAGGCTAGTCCCTAGGCTGTAACATGCTCCCAGCTTTTTTTTTTTTAATACATCATTTTACAGCTTTATATCAAGACTAATAGCGATCACCCTTCAGGAAGAACAGTTGTAAACTACTACAAACAAGCCCAGTTCAATCATTGAATGATTGATGTCATACAATAATGAGTTTCAGACTTCATACCCTGCCAGAGTACATTCTAAGGCAAGATCTGTACATCTCATCAAATCCACAGTTTGGAAGAGCAATGTTTAAAACAGATCATATTATAAGACAATGTCCCTCCATTATCCATGGCTCTGCCAGGATCATTTGAGCCAAGAGGCTGAGCGATATGAATCTCACACATACATACCCATCCACCGACACCTTGGAGCACACATGCATATGACCTCCAGCCTTTCTCTGGTATTTGCGTCCTGTCCTGCATACTGGTCATCACTGCATCAGTACTTTATTTTAACAGAAACAGAGCAAGGAACTGCAGATGCCTAAGAGAGAGGACTGAAATACCTCTGCCATGTGATGATGTAGTTATAGTAATTCAGAGGAAACAAAAAAAAGGTAGCAGTGCTGACGGGAAGGGTTTACCTTAAATACCTCCCCTGACACTAACAAGCTCGCCACAGATTTCATTTGGTAGCGTGCTCATAGTAATGGCACCTGCCACCACTGAAAGCCATCATCTTCACACAACCCCTCTTCCTACAAGCTACAAACTTATACAACATTTTCTTTTTACTGCATAAGTTAATCAATCAACAAAGGTCGATCTTATGGTTTCCATAATCTGACTGCAAAAGTGTAGAATAGAGAAAATTCAACTGAAATTATTACTCACGTTAGCTTCCATCAAAGCTCTCAATGTATCAGGGTGAAATCTCACTGGAATGCATGGCACTTTAAAATATTAGCACAATTAACTTCCGGCACAGGCAGAAACAAGATAATGCAACCAAAATACATTTTTTTATGGTAAAAGACATATGTAACTCTTTAAGGGTAATGCACCACAGGAAAGAGGAATACTGCTCTCATGCATGAAAGTTATTGCTGCAGCACCCATGTGCAGGGAGCCCTTGTTAACAGGAAAATTCACAGTCCTCAAAAAGACACTCACAGCTGAAATGACCCTCCTTTACAGTTTACCCCAAACAAAATCCCAAAGCTACAAAGATGACAGCTCTATCACAAACACAGCTGCAACAAACTGCTCCCCTGCACAAAACCCCTGGAACAAACATCATTCCACACTCCCTATCAAGACTGCCGCACTGTGTAAAGCCTCCATAGATACGGGTCACGCTCCTCACCTAAATAATCTCAATAACCTCAACAGTTTTCTGCCCTCTACTACCTCCATCTTTATGTCAGCACCTGGTACTAAAAATAGAAGGATTAGAACACCACCATTGCAACAGTATGGCACCCTGGACCAGGCAAGGAGCACATCCCTTTCCTTTTCTCTTTTTTTTCCCCCACACCCATTCATTAACCATTAACCAACTGCCCAGAAGGGGGACCCCATCCCAAAAAAATTGCTACAAACAGCACTCATCTGTTTCCCTGCTTACCAACAATAATCCAAGGCCGACCTGATTAAAGACCAATAGGTCATCTTAGACATAAACCTGCACTATAGCAAGTTCACGCCAATATGTGATTCCTTACCCAAATAAACTTTTACAAAACTTATCAAGCCCCTCCCTACATTTCCTCCCAATCATCCCAATTTCCTATTTAACCCTTTCCTCACCCGCAAACTAGCTTCTCCCCTTATCCATCTAAGGCCCCTTACTATTTCAATCTAACCCCCCCCCCCCCCATCTGAAGTTGTCCCTGGACAAACTGGTCTGTTGCCAAACCTCATTTATGCCTGCGTTGAAAACTGGTAAAAGATTCTTCTTGCACTAGTGTCGCTTTGCAGGGTAAACCAAGGAGCACTTTCTGTTTAAATAATTTATTCAGAATTGCATAAATGACAAGTGGTGACTGAAGGTCTCACACACAGGAGAACTGAGTACAGCTTATAGAATACAAATAATTAAGGTCAGGCCCATCTATGTTACTTTGGCAGGCATTCATATGTGATCATTACCTAAACAAAAGAAGGCTGTGAGCAATGTCTGTTCATTGGTTAAAGTGAATCCTTTGCATGGGGAACATTCATATCTATTTTTTAGGTAACAGTTAATTTCTTTATTGTATTGAACAGTCTTCCTCTGCACATGTGGGTTTTTTCCAGGTATTCCAATTTCCTCCTACATCCCAAAGACATGCTGTAGGTGAATAGGTGATTATTGAAATTGCCAAGTGAAAACTTCTCAAAAGCCGATTTCACACTTCTAAAAACTAGTGTGGTCTCCTTTAAGGCCCCTGAGCCAGTGGTAAACATTACTCAAACCGCTGAATCACTTACAAATGCCTTCTACCAGCACCTACAGGACTGCATGGATCAGGCAATCCCAAACAAAACTAAGACTCTCTGTACCAAAGGCAAGTGTCCAGTCTGGTGGACCCCAGCCATAAACAAGCTCTACAACAAAAGGAGGAAGCTACTACAAGATAGAGCAAAATCCTTGAAAGGTAAGACACCTTTGATCATTATAAGTAAAAACTAAGAGCTCTCATAAAATCATCCAAGGCAAATTTTGAGAGAAAAATCGCCAAGGACTCTAAAGAGAATCATAAGGCCTTCTTTAGCTATGTTAGAAACCTAGGAGGAAACTCCCAGATATGCTCAGAATTAGTTCAAAATGATGTGAAAATTACTGAACCTACACACATTGCCAACATACTGGCTGACAGGTTCAGTGCAAACTTCTCCCCTCCCCAAAGGAGAGATATCTATTCCAGAGGATTGTAGCCCCCAAACATCTCCAACAGGTGAGAACTGCCCTCACTAAGGCAAAACACAGCATCCATGGGACCGGATGGTGTCCCTGGCTGTGTGCTTCGAATTAAACCCACAGTTAGGACAGCTGTTTAATCTTAGCCTCACCTCAGGATAGGAGTGGCTGGTCCCACTTCATGTGCCTCCACAGACCCTGGAAATTACCACCCCATTAGCTTGACAAGCCTTATCTGCAAAGCCATGGAGAGGATCATAATGGAACTCATAAATAAAGACATAGGGAACTTGCAGACTTTGGATCCAACCCAGTTTGGCTTTGTCAAAGGCAGATCCTGCCTCTTAAACTTGGTTGACTTTTTCGAGACAGTCACCAAGGCCATTGATGAGGGAAAGGCAGTCCATACAGCCTACCTCGACCTGGCAAAGGCCTTCACACAATACCCCACTCAGGTATCATCGAAAAACTCATCAGCTTGAATGTAAACCCATACATCACAAGATGGGTTGCAAACTGGCTAAGTGACAGAACCCACAGGGTCAGAGTTGCTGGAGCCATGTCAGACTCAAAGCCTGTCACAAGTGGTGTCCCACAGGGCTCAGTCCTGGGTCCACTCTTGTTCGGCATCTACTTTTCTGAAGTACAAGCAAACACAGGAGGGTTATGGCTGACAAAGTCTGCAGATGACTGCAAACTCATAGTTGAAAACACATCTGACACAGATATCCTCCAGAAGGGCCTCACAGAAATGGATAACTGGTGCCAGAGCCATGGCCTGAAGTTAAACGCCAAACAATGCATAGTCATACCCTTCAAACAAGGTTACCCCTAGCTACCATATAGGTGGCAATCCACTGAGCACAGAAAAAGTCATCAGGGATCTGGGGACCCAGGTTGACAGTAGCCTTTTGTTTGACACTCATGTTGCTAAAGTAGTTAGGAAAACCTTCTATATCGCCCACCTGATCATGAAGGGATTCACATCTAGATCAAGGGAGGTCATCGTCCCCTGTACTCATCACTCATTAGACCTATGATTGAGTACAATGCCCTGTTCAGAATGTATCTGACCAGACACCTGCTGCAGCTTGAAAGGCCCCAAAAGTTCCTCACCAAAAGGATAAAGGGTCTCAAAAATATGTCTTATGCTGCCCGACTGAAAGAACTCCAGCTCTATTCAGTCTCATACCGCTTGCTCAGAGGTGACCTGTGCCTGACATATAAGGCCATGTCAAACCCAGATTTGATGAATATGCTTCACCTCAAAAAATCTAGATCCCTCAGAACCACAAGGGCAGGAGACTTAAACCTTGACACGGTTATAAATAGAACGTGCTGGAGGGACAGATTCATCACCCAGAGACTCCCTATGCTGTGGAACAAAATCCCGGTACATGTGAGGCAGAGCACCTCTCTGGCCTTGTTCAAGAGGAATCTTGACCAATGGATGGGAGATTGCAGATATACCCCAGGGATTACTTTAGTGTCACTGCTTGACAGAGGCACAGCAAAATGATAGGCATAGTTTTCTCCAAACTAAAGGGGTAGCCACATAACTATGGGCTAGGCTTATAAATGCCCTTGGGCAGATAGCCTAGTATGAACCTATGAACCTATGAACCTATGAGTGCTTGGAGTGATTTGTATCAGAGAGTGTATGTGTGTGTGTGTGAGTGTGTGTGTGTGTGTGTGTGTGTGTGTGTGTGTGTGTGTGTGTGTGTGTGTGTGTGTGTGTGTGTGTGTGTGTGTGTGTGTTTGTGTCTGACCTGTGGTGGAGTGGTGTGTGTGTGTGTGTGTGTGTGTGTGTGTGTGTGTGTGTGTGTGTGTGTGTGTGTGTGTGTGTGTGTGTGTGTGTGTGTGCCTGACCTGTGGTGGAGTGGTATCCCAGCCAGAATTATTTCTCTCCCTAATGACATTTGTGAACTAGTATAGGGTACAGTTCTTTCTGTAACCCTAAATAAAATAAAGCAGGTGTGAGAAAAATCATGTATGAATGAAGATCCTACCTGTAAATGAAGGAAACTTGGAAATCTCTAGACTGCATACAATTTGTTGGCACCTAGTATATATCAGTTTCTTTTACTTATTAAATATCCATTTTTGTTTTGTAAAATATTTAATCTGTACAATATTTTACAGCTACCTGTGTGTGGACAAAACAGGAAGACTACTATTCAAATTAGCTAATAATGTTGGCTCTGGTTGGATTAATATCTGGACACTGGGCTACTAGCAACTTCCAGTGCAGCAGTTATTAAAAAAAAAAAAAGAAAGAAAAAACACTTGAGTTCCCACAGTCTACAGTCACTTGATAGAAACAGGAAAAAATATTTTATTCTACTGTTTAAAATCTTGTCACATTTTGCTCACTAAAGTAAAACATAGCTTGTGTTTTTTATCTATGATTAACACATAACACAAATAGAAGCAATAAAAAAGTCTGCCAAACTTTGCTGCATTTTTCTCACATCACTACACAATTTAAACAGCAGTAAACCATTTATTTTTATTTTTTTATTTTACATTTGTTGACCGGGATAGTCCTACTGGATTCATATCCATTTTCAGCAGAGGCCCGCAGAGAAAAGCTCCAAGGTAAGCAGATACAATACAAATAATGAAAACATATTACAAATATGGTATAGATAAAGAATACATAAGCAAACATGAATAGGCAAGTTCAACAGGTTACAGTTACTCCCTGGTGACAGTCAGGGGTAAGCTCAACAGTAATCTAATTAATAGATTTTTCGCATTCATGATGAGAGATAGCCAGGCTTGTTGCAGTGGCAAAGCCAGTTTAGTGCCAGATGTTGTTTGATTCTAGTTTTAAATTAGCCTAGGGAGGAGAGCAAACAAATATCAGCTGGAAGTGAATTCCAGGTTCTGCCTGCAGAGTTTGCAAAGAAGGAATCACCGGCTGCATTGTTAATTTTGATTGTTTGAATTTGTAGTCTGTTTAAGGATCGAAGCAGTTATGGATTGTTATAGGGGGTGATAAGATTTTTAAGTGCCGGTGTATTATCCAGATTATAAAGGATTTTATTAGCCATAATTAGTAAGTTATATTGGATTAGACTGGGTAGTTCAAGTCACCCAAGCTGGTTAAGATTGATGCAGTGGTGTGTCCTAAAAGGCAGGCCAGTGGCAAACCTAGCAATGTGATTATAACAGGTTGAGAGTTTATTAAGTACAGCCTTGTTTAGATTAGAGAGTAGGGGGGATGCATATAGAAGTGTTGAAAGTAGGTGAGAGCGAGCTATTTCAATTTTGGCTGGAGAGGTGAGGAAGGCTTTTATTCTCTGTAAATTGACCCTATTTTTTATTGATGGCTTTGATCAATTGGTTTACATGCAGGACGTATTTTAGGTTATTATCAATAATGACACCTAATAGTTTTGTAGAGGGGTCGGGGGAGATTATTGTGCCATCATTTGCATTTATGATAAAGGTAAAAGCAGCAGACCTTTGTGTTGGTGAGAATAACATCATTTTAGTTTTTTTGGGATTTAGTATGAATCGACATTCAGAGAGCCAGTTTTCTATAGTTTTAAAGGTGGACTGGGTAGCAGACCATAAATTTGTAAGAGATGTAGCTGAGCAAATCAGGGTGGAGTCGTCAGCATATTGGATACAGTTGACATTTGGGATGACAGTATACAAGTTGTTAATAAAGATGGAAAACAGTAGGGGCCCTAGTGTGGAGCCTTGTGGTACTCCAAGGGTGTTAGGTAGTAGATTAGAGAGCTTTTTCTGCCAAAGAACAGCCTGCTGTCTCCCATTGAGGTAGGATTTAAACCATTGAAGGGCTTTAGAATCTAGACAGAAAGTTTGCAGTGTGTGAATCAGAAGTTGGTGGTCAACCATGTCAAATGCCTTGGAAAGATCCAAGAAGAGGGCTGAGGATATGTGATTATTGTTACGATTATTGTTTAAGTTATTGGGAAAAGCTAGTAGGGCTGAAGTAGTGCTGTGGTGTGGATGGAAGCCGTGTTGGGTATCTGCCATGAGGTGATTCTGGATTAGGTGGTACATGAGTTGTTTGTGTATACATTTTTCCATAATCTTTGCAAGTGGAGAAAGTATAGCTATTGGTCTATACTTGGAGAATTCAGTGGAGAAGCCTATTTTATGTAGTGGGGTTACGTAGGATGTTTTCCAAATGGTGGGAATTTTAGCCTCTGCTATGGTATGATTAATTAGTATTGATACAGGGTAGGCAATAGCATCAGCTGATTTTTGAAGGTACTCAGCGGGGAGTGGATCAGCAGAGTGTGTGGTGGGTTTTATTTTTTTGATCAAGGTAAGGACAAGTGACGTGGACACTGGTTGGAAGCTGAACGAGAGTAGGTTCATAGGGATGGTACTATCAGAGCCAGGGGAGCTAGAAGGTAATTGGCTAGCTAGAGCTTGAATTGTCTCAGTAAATAAATGGTTAAAACTATCTGAAACATCCTCGGGGGGTTTATCAATGATAGCAGTGGGGATAGGGGTAGAAGTTTTTCCAGGATGAAGTAAATTATTCAGACCTGCCCAGAACTTTTGAGGATTGTTCTGGTTTGCTGTTTGTAAATTATAATAGTATTTTTTTTTGTCTTGTAAAATGGATTTTTTAGTTTCATTCCTAGCTTGCCTGTATTTAACATGATCTTGTGTGTCTTTAGCAGAGTGCCATAGAGCCCAACATTTGTTTCTACTGGTAATGTTTAGTCTAGACTCTTTAGAAAGCCATGGTGCAGTTTTTCCTTTTGTTCTCTTTGAACGGGCAGGTACATGCAAATCAAGGATTTCAAGAAATTTGTTGTTAAAATATGCAACTGCCTCTTCTAAGGGGAGGTGTTTTAGAATAGACCAGTTACAGGAGTTAAGCTCCTGTTGGAATTTGGCAGGGTTAAAGTCTTTTTTGTTTCTGACTTTTCTGAGGAATAGTTGTTGGGGATTAATGTCTTTTTGCTTAACTATATAAGTGAGAAGGTGGTCGCTTAGGTCATCAGGGAGGGTACCTCCGTTGTACAGTTGGGGGTTACTATTTATGAGTACCCAGTCGAGTATGCTTTCTTTTTGGTTGGGTTTACCTAGCCTGGTAGTGGTGGTTATGATTTGTTTAAATGCATGCAGGTTAATATGGGTGGATGGGGATTCTGAGGAACAGGTGCCCCAGTCTATGTTAAAATCTCCGAGTAGTAGGGTTTCTTGATGATAATGACATGATAGCCAGTGTAGGGTATCTTCAAGTGTGGCTGTATTGTTACCTCGGGGAATACACATGCAAATTATGTTGATGCGTTTACTTTTGTTAAGTTGCAATCTAGTGGCAAGAATTTCGGAGTTATTAATCTGAGGTGGTTGAGTAACATCTATGGTCACATTTAATTCAGATTTATAGAGTATAGCTACCCCACCCCCATTCCTGGAAACATGATCCAGCCTGTGTATGTTAAACCCAGGTGGTAACACTTCATTGTTGGTAGTGTTAGGTTTTAACCAGGTTTCAGATAGACAGAGAATCTCAGGGGAGTGGACAGCCAGGAGTGCATGCAGTTCATCTACCTTGTTATTAATGCTTTTAATATTGAGATGACAGACCAGGAGAGAGTTAGTTGGTCTATTGATTATAGTTTTATAGCTTAGGTTACAAGTAGAGGGGGTGTATATATCAGAAGTGGGTGGGACAGGGTTGGGGTGAATATCACCACCAAGTATTAGGCTAGGTTTGTACTTAGTGATAAGCTTCAGGAGCCTGTTTATAAGTTTGTAGTATTGTCTCTATCTAGGGCTAATGTGCCAGGGGTTGGTATACTGAAAGAGTGAACAGGATGTTGAGTTAGACCCATTATTATTAGCATGGCTGAAGGTGGGATGCTTTACAGCTGGGGTGATAGTATGGTCTTTTGGGTACTGATAACCAATGAGAAACTGGTTTTCATACAAGGTGAGTAAATAAGTGGCCAGCAGAATGGGTAGTAAAGGGGATTATAGCATTATGAGAGGAGGAGTATAGTAGTTAGATCTGTTGTTTGTATGGCACAACAGCAGAAGAGCTGATGGTAAATTTAGAGATAATAGTGTGGAGAAAGTATGTTAGGTGAAAGCTGATAGAATGTTATAACAGGGGGTGTGGTTGAGTAACTATAAATGTAGTGGTACTGGGGAAGTGTGGGAATTGGGGGCAGGGAGGGGTGCAGAGCAAGCCAGAGCAGAGTGAGGGCAAGTGGAGCGGGGCTAACACTGACTACAAGTGTTTTCTTAGGCTTCCTGGAGCTGTATGGTATGTATTTAGTGTTAACTTAATGGCTGTGTTTTTAAACTGAATTTTTAAACTATATTTTACACTAAGTATTTTTAAACTATATTTTACACTAAGTTATACACGATGTTTTAGACTGTTTTATACTCTTACACGGTATTTGCTAGCTGTAGGTTATGAGTTTAGAGTATAATTTTCAGAGCTTTAGGTGGGAACATCAGGTCATTCAGTTACACACAAAAAACAGTAAAAAACTCCATACAATGAAGAAACTTACAATGAGTCATACCAGGTCAGCCAAGGGGGGAAGAGAGAGGGAAATCCTAAGCACCCATATTTGAAAATGATGTCTGTACTAAGTTGTAGCAGTTTAACCTATATGAGAAAGGAGGGGGGTGGGGGAAAAGAGAGGGCAGTAGGAGTGGTTAGAGGAATACCTTGATTGACTCAAGACACCACACCAGAGGTAAGTTGATTGTAAGGGCCTAAAATCTGCACTCAGCACTTTAATGTTACTTGCACTCAGCACTTTAATTTTACTTATGCTTAGCAGGAAAGACAGACCAACGTTATACAATTTTGAGGATTTTTACAAGGGTTACCATCATTTAGAAACAAACTGTACCATTATACATTTCATTTTCCTTCATGTTTGTACTCATTTCTTAATTGTTTGAATACATTTTCTTAACATTTCCTATATTCTGGAGAATGGATGCTTAAGCACTTTGGGTCGATAACTGTAATATACTATACTATTGGGTATTGCACATTACTCTAGTATTAGTACATCAGGCCACAATTTAACTCCAAGGAGAAGTTTACTTAACTCATTCCCTCCAGTAAAAAAATTAAGTCATCACCTTGCAGTTCTAACAAATACTCATTGAAAGAGGTCAAATATCAATACATTTGTGTTTGCCATCATGTATGTTTCAAGTTAAAATATTTTGATACCTTGTATGTACCAAGGTTTTGGAATTATTAATGCAAATATGAACAAGAAATATTTGATGCTTAGAGGTGCAGTAGGAGGTAACCGCAAAAATGCCTGGAGGCACACTCAGCTGTAATGAGAACTCAAAGCTAGTACTGCATAACAAACAGATACAAACTGAAAACTAACAGAAAACACAGGTAGTAATAACCACAAGCAAAAAAATAGTGTCACTTAATGCTTGCAGCAAAAGTGAAATCTGTCAAGACAGAGCCATACTGTTGACTTGTCACTGATTATGACTACATTTTTATTTTGAACTCAGAGAATGGAAAAATAGATACTAATCTTAATTTAGTCTTCTCTCATAAATATCTCATACAACAGTACTAAAGTTCACTGTTATTAATGTGACAAGCACATTTCTGCTCTTGGTTGCTGATGTAATAAGCTGTATGAAGAACTGTTTTTTTTTTCAACTAAAGCTGCTACAATAAACACAAATCTTTCATGCTGGCTAGGAAATTAAGCGCAGGGGCTGAACTATGAGGAAATTAAGTAAGTACTTTAAAGATCTGCATTATATAAACATAAAGACTTGCATTTTAAGGACAGAAGGGGAAAGCAGGGCCGTGGATGCACTACAGTTAACCAATCTCATGTCTTTCACATGAGATTAATTAAGACCAAAACATTTAAATATGCAAGAAGTCACACCTGGAAATAATGACAACAATTGACCCAGGGATTCAGAAGGGAACTCACCATCAGTGTTAATGGCTGTAGAAAAGCTCTGTTTCCACAATGCATTATTTTGAGATTCAGAGACACATGAGAATATGCATGTCTCTGAGTTGCTGTTAACTGCTGCAAGTATAGGCCTGCACTTTCTTGTGGTAGTTAACAGTGGCGGGTTCCATGTCTTATCACAGATACCCCCCTCCATTCACACTCCCACACACAATACATCCATTTAAATACACACACACACACACACACACACACACACACACACACACACACACACACACACACACACACACACACACACACAATGTACCCCATATCTGTACCTGTGTTATGAGAATGTCCCCTATGCATCGTTTTTCCTGCCCTAATAAATAATGGCTGATTACAGTCAATATTTAATCAACTCAAGGTTATTCTGATCCAACTTCAAAAAAGCATTTATAGAATAGCTACTTAAAGCATTGCAAGTAGCATAATTACAGTGCTAAAAATTAAGGCAACAATCTATTGACAATATTATTTAAAATTGTAATTGGCGCGTTTTTGCCAGATGATTCCATTTCCTTCCACATTCCACATATAACTGCAGTTTTTTTTCTTGTCATTATCTACAAACCTCTTTTTCTCTTCTCATCTAAGATGGTGTGATATTTTGCTTCTCCGGTCTTCGAGTAAAAGAAATAAAAAGTGAGTGCCTTAAAATAAAACCACAGCTGTTGTCACAGGGCCCAGTTAATATGTTTTAAGTGCTAACGACTGTGATACCGCCATTTTCTGCTTCACTCACCCATACTAACGCCTGACTTTAATGATTGGTGACATCCACTGCAGCTGTCAGCTCACATGTACCTCATTCTCAAGGGAGATGGCCTTAAAGATCATGATAATTACAAACTGACTGCAATACACACTGTACTTTTAAAAATACATGACCAGTGTGCTACTAAGCAGATATTTCCAATTCTTACTATTGTCTTGCCTCTATCTCTGCAAGTCATGCTCTTAGCAAAACTCACAATTCTTCAACAATCTTCTTACTACAAACCAATCATGTTAAATGCAGAGTGGATACAGTTCAGTTTACTGATGCATTGTTTACTCATCTGACAAATACTTTTAACCTCTGTGATCCTGAACTGTTCCTACACAAACTGTCTAGCATAAATATAGCGGACAAAACCTTGTCCTGTTAAGAGACTGCACCTATAACTACATGTTGAATGTAACCTTCAATTTTATTACCTCTGTTCCAGATAGATCTAAAATTATTGAGTGTAGCTATAAGATACTCCTATGAACTGGCGGGGGGGGGGGGGGAGGGAGAAAATGACATTATCATGCATATTCCTGTTCAAGCCAGCATCTGGGGGACAATGACCCACAGTTGTGAGAGCACAACATTACTCTGGTAAAAATATACTGCAATAATCACTGGACACTGACAGTCATCAGTTATTTAGTAGGGTGCACCTAATTTTCAGTGGCTGGTAGTTTGTGAAAGTAGCAGTTACATTCCTATATCTCAAGCACATTGCCTGAACAGCAGTGAATAACACAAGAAAATCTTTTCATCTAATTATTTTACCAAAATGGGTGACACTATAACAGTCATAGACATTGTCCAGCTCCTGAATCTCCAATAACGATTTATCATAGAATACTCCACAGAAGGAGTGCCCTTAAATTATTTGGTAGATAAAACAGGAGAATTGTGGCCAGTGTTGTCAAGAGTTGTCCCCCATTGATGTCACCTGTTTCAGAAAATATCATGGGACTGCTGAGTGGTTCCCTGTTCCTAACTTGTCTGTTGTGTGCTTGATCTACAAATTCCAACAAATTCACCACTAAAGCTTTACTCTCAAGGTGCATTTCTTGGAGTCCAATTTGAAAACATATAGCAATCTGAAGATATGATCAGGGTGTCAATGATAATTATGTGTAACATAGGAGTTCTAGCTGTCACAATTTGTTGCCAGTTAAACTAAAAACAATAAGTGAGAACAAAGTGCACAACAGCTTTTAAAGCTTTAAAAGGTTTAACATATTTAATGTTATCAAAAATGGGAGAAAAAAGTAAACTGCAGCTCTAGTCAACAAACCTTTAAAAGCTATTAAACATTCCACATGGTTATTTTTAGTTCCATTTGTGGGGCAACACAACGTGTGTGTTACAGCTTTCAAAGTTGTCAGAATGCTTGCAATGCATTTCTGTGTTAAGAGTTCATATGTACGGACCTTACTAGAAAACACTATAACACATTTATTATTTGGACTCTATTGTATGAACTTCAGAGTTCATGCAATAGAATCGGGATATGTTATAAGATTATTTTTTTCTCTGTTCTTCTACCTACGACAAGCAGACAAAAAGACATGGCAGAGCAAAGTGCCAAGCAACTCTTAAAGCTCTTGTTTGATGAAAAATGTACTTCGTTTCTGTTCACCGTCACTGTAGAAGCACTAAGTATATTTCAGCTTCCAGAGATATAAAACACTTTACAATGATACACATTTTTTTCTTTTTCATTGGCAATACATTACAGCAGTTGAACTTCTCTCCGTCTCTGTCTCTCCCTCCATATTTGAATTAATTATGATGGGGTCACTAATCATTTCTCCAATTTATTATGTGATTTTGTTATGGATCCAAAGATGCACCTCTCAAGTTTAGCTATTTTTATAAAACATATAAAACTGATTATGACTGGTGACCCTGTAATAATTGTCTGTTTCATCCCGATGTTGTGTAGTTTACATTGGCAGTTTGAGGTGTCTAAGGCTGCCTGCAATCATGAATTACCTTTTACATATCCAATAACTTAACCATATTAAAGAGTTTCTGGTTCCTTTCCTCACAATTTGTCAGCTATTGAAAAAAAATCTATTGATACAAAGAACTCATTTGGTGCATATGGGTACACATCGTTTTCCTACTGTACTTGTTCTTTACTTATTCATAGCTTGTAATTGAGCACAGCTGATTTCTTGTTTAAGGAGTACCCTCAAGACCAATTTGTTTAGAAGGTCTTTAAAACATCTGATTAATTTTATGTATTTGCTATTCAGAGCACGTTATTTCTGTATTTTATGTGCTCCTTGTTTGTTTATTTATTTGTCACTTAACGTTATATTATCTTTTCTTGTTTAGGCTTAAATACTATAACAAATGTCAGTGTAAACATGGCCCAGCCAAGGCTATCCTCTCCCATTTAATCTCCAAAATGATAGCAAGTTTCAAAAGTGAACCCCTGAAAATAATCTCTTACTAAATCTAACACAAATATTTGTGCTCTTTGAATCTGCTACAATACAAACGAAAATTAATTTTCATTTGAAGTCTAAAAGACATTTGTACTTCCTGTAAAACAGTATGAGTCTTTTAAACATTTTCGGGTCATGGCAGAGACACTTTAATTTCTGAATGGCACAGATCAGGTTCAGTATTTATAAATCAATAAATTCCCTCCCAGCTGACATTCAATCTCTTCAGTCCTTTGCAGTTTCCAGAATCCTTCAGAGCACTGTTTATACCAAGTCATGCTGTTCTGTTCAAGTCAGGACCACACAGTTGGACATCACTTGCATACCTCTCAGGAATGTATGATATGTATTACCCTGTGATATTTCTTTTAAGTCACTCTGGAAAAATCTAAGTGTTTTTTTTTTTCTTTTGAAGTTGCATTTCATGTAAAACTCATTTCACTTTGAAAAGTGAAACATTTTTGGAATGAGCTTTGCTTGTACATTGCTATACATTGCCAGGATATAAAACATATTTCTATGTTTTCCTACAATTACATTTTCTTGTGAGTCATGATATAGGTCACCTATTTGTCAACTATTATTACTACCCTTGATGGACAGAATATGCAGTTCTTTAAGTCTATGTTTTATTTACTGTAATTTTACTACTGCAGTATCATTTTGTTGTTGAAAGTTAGTGCTATGGTATAAGAACTAGTGACTTTTTTTAGTTAACAGACAGAAGCTGCATTTACTTCCCTACGAAAGAAAAGGTAAGCTATCCTTATGCCATGCAGTCTTGTCTCCTTCACTGACCTGCGATTGATGCCAGTCTATTCTAGGCTGCATGCCACTAGTGTTATTTATTCAAATATATATGTCTCTCTCTCTCTCTTTCACTCTCTCTCTTTAGTTTTATATATATATATATATATATATATATATATATATATATATATATATATATATATATGTATACATATGGGTCTACTTCTTTTTTTCAATGATAATGTTTTCTTTTACATTTACAAGCTTAGATATGTATGTTATGTTCCTCTTTTTATGTTCTAATTTTTGATGTGAAAGAATGGATTTAAAGTGAAGGAATTATTTGATGAATTAACATTTGAAGTACCCTGACTCTTTTCTAAATAAATACCCTAGGATCTTGTTAGCCTACCCAATCTACCAACAAGTCAGAAGGCTGGCTCATTGCTTTAACGTCTTATTTGAAGGCTAACAACACAGAAGTGCATTTGCTGTTCTTATGCTGCACTGCATTGTAAGCAGCAGAAAAATGAATCCAAGTTCCTGTTGTGGGAAAAGAACCTACAGACTTCTGATCTTCTGACATGAAAAATAATACATGCAAGCAATCTGCTGATTTTCTGACATTGTAAAAACAGGTTCTGCTTTTATACCAAGTGATCAGCATTTGGTCTTCTAGCTATTGGCTCATGTAAACAGAAACAGTGGCTTAAGGGTAGCAAATTTTATATTTGTATTTATTTTTATTTGGACTTTGCTGACCAGGTTAGTCCCACTAGCCAATGGCCTCTTTACAGGAAAGGCCCAAGGTGATATTCAAACTGACTAGGAGCAATTTGACTAGGACAATGGAGAACTTCCACTATTCTTTTTGATAAGTGCCATGGTGGAATCATTTATATCCACCTGCGCTAACACCAGTTCAGATAGATGTGTCATTGATTAAACATGTCATAAGGAAGGACATATAGATGGGTGTGTCCTCATAGGCTGGTTTAGCTTTTATTAGTCAAGCAGACATTGGGAACTACATCCATTATTATATTCTTTTCATCCTTCCTTATCAAACATACCCAATAGGTAAATGAGACAAGCGGCTTCTTATCTGCCAAGTGTTTCAGAACATAAGCTCTCTTCCACTTATCTATCATGTTGCTCTGACATAATACAGAAAGACAGAATGTGGCTTGTTGAACTGACTGCATTAGACAAAAGAAAAGAAAAGAAAACAAAAAAACAGTGCTCATCTCTAGCTTTTCAAAGATATATTTACATACCTGTCTCAACACCTTTGAGTAAGAGCATTAGACAATGTCTTTATAAAGGCATTCTGTTTTCCCTGGGTCTTTCTAGCTACGTTTTCAGGAAGTCTGACTAGAAACTTTTGCTTTCTTTTTTCTCTCCTTGCTTCTAAGGCATGTTCTCTTGCAGTATCCTGATGCTGTAAATCAACAAAATGTGTGCTCATATATTGTGCCATGTGATATCTTGGCTGAATTCTATAATTAAATAAATCCCAGTGTACTGAAACATTTGCATTTTTCAGGGTACTTTACCTATCTCTCATGAAGCATTGACAAAGAGAGATTTGTAAATATCTATACAATACAAGATGCAACTACTTGCCACCTGTATGTGAAGACAAAACTGGCACTGGAAGGGGTTGAACTCCACCATTGCCAATCAGTGATCCACATGGGTATGTCAGAAGCAGGGGTTACAGTCTTTGCATTTGCTTCACTGACCAAAGTGCATTTGCAGCCCACTAAAGGGATTGTTTCTTCTGTCACATGACTAATACTCAGCTTCAAATGTAACCCAGCCCAAGTGCATAAAATAAATATCCACTACTGTCCTTGGTATGGACTTCCAACATGCAGACCCAGATGAGAGCTGCATGCAGACCACTTACAGAGCTGAATCTTTGTCTGAATACCCCAAGCCCTTCTGTCACAATGAACTCTGTGAACCGTTATGTCTTCCAGCGGCTCTTTGTCTTCATAGCCCTACCATCAGTCATGATATAGTTAGAGACTAAATACACCTGTTACCCGACCAGTCTTAATTTTGCCAGGTATAAATTATAAAACATAATATGTCACTAGTAGTATGCTCCAGAAAGATGGATAGCTAGAGGTAGATATAACAAGTTTGCCAACCTGCGGTGCTAAATAACAGCGACTTTTCCAATAATAAAGAATAATGCATAAATAAATGATAAATGGCAGACACACATTCTTAAAAGTAGATAAATAAAATTTTAGTTTGAAACTAAAGAAAATAGTACTGATTCAGATGAAATATGCAGATGTAAAGGTAATATACGGAGAATACAAACATAAAATTCAGTTATAAAATACAGAATAGTTAAAGACAAAATGGTCTACAGCTAATTAAAAATACTAGATGTCTTTTATTGAAAAAATACTCAACCTTACTGTTCAACGTTGACAAAAAATATATAGGGTAGAGTTCAAAAAGCAAAAGGTAGGTAGTAAGATCAGTAAGAACAGAGGTACCCACCAGTAATCCTTGGTCAAGTCAGTACTGGTTACAAACCTAACCTCACGTAGCTACTCGAACACTTCATCTGAGCTGGGCATGCTGCCATCTCTCTTTAGCCCTAGCAATACCAAAGAGGCCCAGGGAATGATTGACTCATGTATTACTTCTAGTTCTAAGAAGTTATGCAGTTCCTCTGTCAGGATTTGCTTAACTACTCCAGGTATCCTACAAAGGGCTTGTTTGATAGGTAGCTGGGTTACTGTGACTACATGGATATGTTTAGTGATAGACTATGTTGGACCCCAGGTGGGTTGTCGTTTTCTTTGGGAAACTGATGCTCAAGGACTTTCATCTACTCCACAGTAAAGAACCCAATAGAATTCAAGTAAAAATAATATGTGCGATAAATATATCAACAAGTTAATTTAGGCACATGCAGTGATTAACTATTAATGGAAAGTAAGGCATTCAGAATAAGAAACCATCCAAAGGAAAGAACCAACAAGGAATATGTAAAAAGATTTTATTCTACCTTAGCATCTTGAGTCCAGAAACTCTACTAAGATAATATATAACCACACACAATTTAAAACCAACCTAATAACAGTCAATACTTCAATTAGGAGGGGCATGGCCAAGATGCTGATCTGGTAACAGCACTTTCTCTCAGCTCTCTTACCTCATTACTATTCCTGACAGGAATTTTATAAAATAAGGAACAATTTGAGGACATTTCTATTACTATCTATTTTCTATTACCTTGGAGCATCTACAGAAGAAATTTCACTGACTGCTTTTGAATAAATCCTGTCAAATTAACTACTGGAAGGACAATATTACAAACAGCTATACATCATGAGTCACCTTAAGAACTCAGCCCAGGACTTTACCATCAAAAAGGAGCTGCACTCCCTTATTTCTAATATACAGGAACTCACAATCAAAACTGACAAGATGGACAACAAAATAGATACTTTTAAGGAAAAATGCTCACAACAACTTGAACAACTTCAGGAAATGTTTACTCAACAAAAAGGGCAAATTTGACTTATAGAACAGTCATTAAATAACATTGATTCAAGACTACTAACAGAGGAACATCAAACAGAATTTTTATTACAACAAAATACCTACCTAATAGAAAAACTTGTTGATATGGAAAATCGAACAAGAAGGAACAGCATCTGGATATATAGTTTATCGGAAAAAACAGAAGGAGACAATATAATAAAATTTCTCACCACCTGGATACCAGATATAGTAAAATTGCCTGAAGCCCTTTCATACAGCATAGAACATGCATACAGGTCATTAACTGCCTCTGAAAATACCTCTTCAAGCAAAAATAAACCAAGATCCATGATTGTGAGACTTTTTTCTACTCAAGACAAAGATCTTATCCTGAGAAATGCATGGGCAAATTCACCCTTAAAATGTAATGATGCTCAAATCAGATTTGACAACAACTATTCAGTGAAAGTGGTTTCTAAGAGAAAAGAATTCCTACCAATAATACAAATCCTAAAGAAGAAGCAACTGAAACCCCATCTTTTGTTTCCAGCAAGATTGAGAATTTTTCTCCCAGAAGGAATAAAAATCTTTGAAACAGCTGATTTAGCAATAAAATATCTTTCAAATAACAACATACTAACACAAGAAGAATCTATGGAATGGACAAACAGTACACCAAAAATAAATGCAGAAGTACGCAATTGGAAGACTGTTGAACAAAAGGGAAAAAAAACTGAAGGACAAATAAATGCAAATGTTTTTACATGCTGTTGAAACATACACAAGACTCTAGGAGTATCAAAAAAAAAACAACTTAAAACAGGTACACCTTTCAATTATTTCCTATTAAGTTTTTCTATACTTTTTAGATAAAACATACATATATAACACATCTAAAGTATTAACAAATAGGAATGTTCTTCTATAGACTCCTATTGATCTATTTATGATTTAACAGATTAAGTGAACTGTAAAAGTTTTAAAGTTTTGTTACTAGATACAGTTTCAAAGTAAATATTAAATCTCGGGAAATGGGTGTTCTTCATTAATTTGATTTTATAGCAACAACTAGTAAAGATTTATGTTAACTACTATTTTAAAGATGCCATAAGAACAGTGTCACAGATATATTAGTTTTTAATATTTATTGATAAGATAGTTTAACAAATCTAAAATATTATTAGAATCGACTATAATAAGCCCTTTTATGTAAAGATAATTAAAAATTTGTGAAGGGGGAAAAATATTAATTGGAACAAGTACATAAATATATATGTTACTGTTATGCTTTACTTTCCTTTTTTCCCTGAAGAATTGTCATAAAAGCAATTACAACTGTTATTTTTTTAAATTACAAACAATTTATTAAGCTCGCGCAAGCCTTACCTTGATTAAGGAGGGGAAAAAAATGGTACTATCCTTCCCACTTCGAGCCATTTACATTAGTTATAATGCATTATTAGCTGTACAGACAGTGAATCCAATATGTATTGTCTCTTTGCTTATGTTTATCATCCCATAAATGAATGTAATCATCTCATCATGAAGCAGAGACACAAACTATGAAAATGAGCTAGCTTCTTAAAGCAACAGCTCTGTAAGCACAAGCACAGAATGATAAAAGTCCCTCATGATGCTTTCCCTTTGAATCCATATTGTGTCACAACTGAAATTGTAAATAATGTTTATTTATTCTGCTATGATATATACGGATTTTATCATAACAATATGCACAGTCTGCTTGTTGCACAGGCGGTTTATGCCTGTTCCCTTTTCTGGCCAAGATGATGGGAGGGTGCTCTACACAAATGTTTATCTCTAATTGTACCTGCTTTCTCAATGTTATTTTAACAGTAAGAGTTTTGATTGACTGTTACCTCTACATGCTTTGCTGCATCCGATTTTAGAGGTATATATACCGGTTTCCCTATGCAAATTTTACTTCCGGCTGTCATAGCCTATATTTATTATGTAATCTCTTTTTAAATCACAACTCAGGATAACTCACTGTTTGCATATGCACTCTCTAATTCTGCATCGATTGAAGAGCTTTCCAGCTACCCAACTCTAACAGATAATACTAGTTGTGCTTGCAGTATAGTTCTAGTGGTCAGCGAATTAACAAAAGCGTACGAGCAGTAACGTCTAGTGTCTGAACGTATAAGTGAGCTGTTACACGTTACTGTCACCTACTGGCTGTGCTAAATTAAAAATACATCTTTTTAAACTGTGCTTTCCTCTATAGATTCCCATCAAAGACAACATTATAATAATAATAATCATATTGTCCCTTTTTCTCCAATTGTATTACAGCCCAAAATTATAGCTCTTCAGATAACTTCCTTCCAGCACTAAACTTCATTTTCATGTGATGCTACTGGAATAGATATTTTTAATGCATGCTATTATTTCTCTGTTATAATTGCTATTTAGATCTGCCCTGATTAAGCAATTGTAACAATGGATGCAAGTTATGTTCTTTGTTAAGGGCATATATTACATTGCTTCTTAAAGATATAGCAAATGTTTCCATTTCTGTAATGTCTGTTAGCTGAGTAAGTGAGATGGAACTTGGACACATATTAAAAATGAATTCATAATTTTTATTTCCTAGACGCAAGATTGGAGGAAATCAATACTTAAAAGATAGCTTATTTAATGGGTGACAGTGATTGGGAATGGTATCACCCTTGTTTAAGGTATATACACAGTAACATTTTGAGATCCAAGAGCATTGCTTCAGGTGAAGGCTGAGTGGTGAGCGTGACAATGTGGCATTTGCCCCTGTCATTGCTCGCTACTCAGATTTGCTGGCATTTGGCCAGTTTACATATATAGGATGGGATCTGACTGTGCTTCCTGTTTCTGACTACTTCTCCTGGACCCTGTTTGTGCTGGTGATTAGCACCTGATGGGTAGTGTCCTTTGTTGTGCCTCATTTGCACTGACATTAGAAGCTTGTTATTGTTGAGTAAAGATGAGATTCCTGTACTTACAGAGCTATGTAAATGCGCATCAGCAAGCAGGGTGCCAGGGGAATAAACAGTTAAATATTACATGGTGAAGTGAATTATTTTATTGTTTCACTACTATCATCACTTTTTTTGATATAGTTACCAACATTTTTTCATTTACAATTGTTTCTGTCAATATTTTAGGCTTATAAAACCTCTTTTGATTATTTGTAATGATGCCATCACCACATTGTGTCACTTAAGTTATGCATTTCAGTAAGTCCTGAATATAAGTAATTAGAGATAAAGTTACTGCCTTCAGATGTCATTTTACGGTCTGTTATTGCCTGTTCCTGCCATTAAGTAAATGAAAATAAAAAGGCTTGCGATCGCAATAATGAAGCATATGTGAGGGAAGTGCAATATCCTCAAACAGTGAAAGATTAAAACACAATTCAATGATTTTATCTGATGTTGAAACATTAGTGGGGCTTTAATAGAAAAGCAAATTTTTACTATATCTAGATCATACATAAAACCACATATGAAAGAACTATATTATTTTTCATGTAATTGAAATTTATTTATTTTTCATATTTTCAGGGCTCATAATTGTGGGTCTCGTAGTTGCAATAGGAAGTCATATAAACTTTCAAAAGTATTATATTAATCACACAAGGTCACACTTTTTGAGATAAATGCATGTGTATCTGCCCTAACTTGGTTTTGAAATTCATCCTTCCTTGAGTATGGCTAGGATTTTAATCCAGATATTTATTTAGTAAAAATATGTACAGTGATTAGATCAAGAATTATCATTAGACCAGTTATATTATTTATTTAAAAAAACAAAAAACTCAAAGGCTTATATTACGCTGTCTAATTATTAATGATTCATATGCTTCAGATATATAATATGAATATATTATAGCTATGTCAAAGTACTTAGAATTTAGTAAAAATATATGAATTAGTATTTTTATTATCATTTTTAGTTCTAAGAACCTAGCCCTTTCAGCGTTGATGATATTTATTGATCATATGGTTCATGTCAATGTAAAGATGAAATTTATACCTTTTGATTTACTAAATATATAACTACAAATTTCTTATTGAGATATCCCTATATTAACTATAACAGAAAACTATATAAAATATTGCTTTGACATAGCTTAATTGATTTGATGTTTAAATTGATCTGTGATATTCTTTTATTTATTGATATATAGACTTACTTTGAAACTCACTAATATCTGAACAGGAAGCTTGAGTGTTAATTGATTTCTAAATATGAGTTGCATCAGTAAACTACAGAAATTCACTCAAGTTGCAGAATTGATTATTTTCTTGTTTTGTGGATGAGGAAAATGTGGGGAAAAAAGTTAAAACTTAATTGATGTTGAAATTACAATTGTTGTTTAAACATTATCATTACCAATATCATACTGTTTTGTCACATTTACAAAACATAGATAATTAAATGCACCTAAATAATTGGGGGGGGGGTATATAAATTGCCTTGAAACTGTATTGCATTGAATGTCATGTAAATTACAACATGGTATTGAAGTAATATTGAATGTTAAATTTGAAATGTTATTCTTTCAACCCAGAATGGAAACAAACTTACATTTAAAACCTAAAACATATTTACTATCTTAAATATGCTACAAAGAATTAGATATGTACATAACAATATTTTCATACATGTCATTACATATTCATATGTCATCTGATTTTATTATTTTTTCAAACTATGCAAATATTATTATATTATTTGTGAGGTTAAAGAGACACTAATCCAAACACTATCCACAAGGTTAGAAGGTTTGCTTGGCTAGTATTACTAACCAGGCAAAGGTGTATATTATCCCATATTGATAGGGAATGTATTATATGAGTTGAAACAATAAGGTTAACAGTTATTTTGTTTTTTTATAATGGTTCGGTGTCTACAGGTAAAATACTTAATACATATATGAGCAATATGAGATCAAAACAATTCTATAAAATAAAAACAAGAGTCAAAGTTATTTCCATAAACTGTTATACAAAACAAACAAAGTAAATATGAAATGCTTATCCATAAAATGGTTTGAACAATAGTAATAAGAGGAGGAGTTTATTCAAATATATAAATTTACACAAACCACAAATACTATTCTTACTAGAGACTCACTTGTTAGATATTGATATAAATAGTATAAATATTAATAACTGCACTGTGTTAACAAGCTCTCAATATAAACAAAAAAGAGGGGTAGCCATATTAATTCGTAATGAAATCATATCTCCCAAAATAATTAATACCTATCATGATACAGCAGGCATGTTTTGTCTAGTGTCTATAGAATTGAATAGAAAAGTCTATACCTTAATAAATTTATATTTGATACCAGGACTTGGGCAAGGAACAGTTAAACATCATTTTGAAAAAAAAATTCATTTAGCTAAAGGCAACCTGATAATAGCAGGATATTTTAATTGTATAACAAATGATAAAGACTTTGGTTCAAAAACTACAAGAATAAAATTATCTATATAAGGCACTTTTAAAATTCACAGAAACAATGTGCTTAAAAGACATAAATGACTTTGCTGACTCAGACCCACTAATTTATTCCTTTTACTCTCATAGGCATAAAACTAACTCTAGAATAGACAGGATATATATATATATATATATATATATATATATATATATATATATATATATATATCAGATGATTTAATAATGAAAATGGTTAAAATTAAAATAATAAATTGTCCATTATCTGATCATAATGCACCAGTTTTTGAGATAGAACTTAAGTATATGGATACAAATACCATTACAAATTTACCCTCTTACATAACAAAATTAACAGACTTTAAAGACTTCAATGAAAAATAAATTATAGCTTTTCTTGATTTGAACACAACAGAGGACATTTCAGAAATATATATTTGGGACTCATTAAAACCATTTATATATAGGAAAGTATTATCTTGGTACATCAATAAAATGAAAATCTGGAATAAAGATATGTTAGAATTACAAGAGAAGGCTGATAAATTGAAGTTGAAAGTTCAAAAATAAAACACAGATTCAGCTCAAAAATAATTACAAACTAACAATAAATATGCAGAAATATTACATCATAAGATTATGTTTAATTTGGAAAAGATAAAACTAAACTCCTATTCTAATAATCCAAAGCATCAAAACAATTAGCAAACAGAACAAAAAAAAATAATGAAATCCAAACAAACTAAAGAAATATATATACCTAATACCAAGAAAAAAATAACAGATTTAAATAGTATTCTGGAAGCATTTAGACAACACTATATCTCAAATAATTATTTAAAGTCTCAAGAAATATCTACCAAAGATATGAAAAATTACACTGAAAATAAAATTCTTAACTTAAGTTAACGAAAGTACAAATAGACACTATAAATAAATCAATTACAATGACGGAACTGAAATCACAAATTAAAAAACTTAAAGTAAATAAAGCACCTGGCCCAGATAATATATTACCTGAAATGTATAAATTAATACCTAATCAGACTATAATCTTACTTTTAAAAGTATGTAACATAGTTAAACAAGACATAAATATCCCACTATTTTGGAAATACTCATTGATATCTCCTATAATTAAAACAGGCAAAGATGAGAAGCAATGCTCATCATATAGACCAATATCATTATTAAATATAGATTACTAAATGTTCATGGCAATATATGCAGACAGAATCAAGCACTTTTTTCCCATGTTAATCCATGAAGACCAGACAGGTTTTATTAAGGGAAGAAATACCTATGATAATCTTGAAAGAATTTTATCACTCATAGATTATACTAAACATATAAATTTTGATTTAAACTTAATATCCCTAGATATTAACAAGGCTTTTGATTCGGTCAACTGGGATTTTCTAACAGTTTTAAATACATATAATTTCCCCATAACTTTCAATACCCTCATTCAATCATTATATAAATAATCTATAGCATATGTTAAATTAGGATCATATAGATCAGGACCTATACAAATCAAGAAGGGAACTAAACAACACTGGCCTTTATCACCACTGCTATTTGCATTAATAATAGAACCCTTTGCAAATCAAATTAGATCAAACAATAACATCAAAGGAATACACATCAACAAAACATTAAATCTTAAAATACAGATCTTTGCTGATGGCATACTTTTAACCCTAGCAGACACTAACAAATCTTTACAGGCATTATTCAAATATATAAAAGAATTTCAAAACATCTCAAACTTACATTTTAATGAAAACAAAACAAACATTTTACCAGATAATGCCAAAAAGAAATATATAAGCAAAAAATATTCCAAATATATAGGAAAAGACAACAAAATATTGTATTTAGGTATAGAATTACTTGAAGATTTAACAGATTCACTTGTATTTAATTAAAAAAAAATAAGCAAAATAGAACAAACAATATCGAATGGAACAAATATATGTTTGCAATGGGAGACAGATTACATCTTATTAAATCAATCATTTTTCCCAAAGTGCTGTACACTCACTAAACTAGGTATAAATCTCTATGTCACAAGATGAGTTGCCAACTGGCTCACTGACAGAACCCACACTGTAAAAGTTGCAGACTCCAAATCTGACCTCAAAGCAGTGACAAGTGGAGTACCACAGGGTTCCATCCTGGGACCTCTCCCATTTGGTATCTACTTCTCTGAAGTACAGGCAAATACAGAAGGCCTCTGGCTAATGAAGTTCGCAGGTGACTGCAAACTAGGAGCCATAGTCAAGTCCCCACATGATGTGGACATCCTACAGAAGGACCTCACTGAGACAGATGTCTGGTGTCAGAGCCATGGCCTCAAGCTCAATGCCAAAAAGTGCAATGTCATCCCCTTTGGTAAAAACTCTGTACCCATGAACTACCACATAGGCAGCAATCTACTTAACACTGAATGCGTGATAAGAGACCTCGGGACCCAGGTGGACAGTAGTCTCTCCTTTGATAGCCACATCGCCACAGTAGTCAGAAAGTCCTTCTATGTGGCACACCTCATCATAAAAGGGTTCTCATCCAGGAAAAAAGAGGTTATTGTTCCCCTCTACTCGTCACTCATTAGACCCATTATAGAGTACAATGCCCCTTTTGGAATGTACCTCACAAGACATCTGCAGCAGCTGGAAAGGCCACAGAAGTACCTCATAAAGAGGATTACTGGCCTCAAACAAATGCCCTACACTGACCGCCTCAAACAACTCCAGCTTTACTCCATAGCATATTGCCTACTCTGAGGTGATCTCTGCCTAACATATAAAGCTATGTCAAACCCAGAGCAGATGGACATGCTACACCTAAAGAAACCCCAATCCTTTTGAGCTACATGCTCTAGGGACGTAAACCTTGTCACCACAATAAATAGGACACGCTGGAGGGATAGATTCCTGTCCCAAAGACTTCCTATACTCTGGAATAATCTACCCATCTATGTCAAGCAAAGTTCTTCATTAGTACTCTACAAGAAAAAATCTTGATGAGTGGATGGGAAATAGGAAATTCACCCCAGGGATCACTTCTGTATCTCTACTCGACAGTGGCACAGGAAAATAACTTTCTTGGGTGGCGTAAGCTATGGAACCTTGCTGGCTTGGCTTACGTAGGCCCTTGGGCTGATTGCCTAGTACCTACCTATGAACCCATAATACAAAGTTTCTCATTGCTACCTCCTAAATATGTCATCCAAAGATTTAACAAAATAATATTAAACTTCTTATGGTTTCCAATAAACCCTGAATTGCTTTAAATAAGCATTTACCAAATTGGGATGAAGGAGGAATTAACTTACCAGACATTGAGACATACATTTTATCATCTATCAAAAATATAACCTTATGGTTGAATGCTCACTACATCCCTATTTGGAAACAAATACATGAGCAAATGTATATAGAACTTAATCATACCCATGTACAGGATTATGTAACTATCATACCATCATCCCTAATCTGGATGTTAAAAGATCATCTAGTAGGGGTAAAAAATAAAAACAATAAATTAAATTAATACATTTCAAACACAAAAAATAAATACAGTAAAGAAAAGTTCAATAAACAATTGGTATCAACTAGTTGAACAAGAGAAACTATTAACAAATGATCACATAATTAACAAGTATAATATAAATAAAGACTCATGGTTACTCTTGCAAAATCTAAGACAATATCTTATAAATAAAACAGAACAAATGCAAACAACAGTTAGACAAATTGTCCCTAAATTAATTGATTATTTTATTATAATCATAACACAACCTTATCAAGGAAAAGGCTACATATCTAATATTTATTATTCTTATTAACAAAACAAAAATCTATTATCCAGACACATACTGGAATTATTACTTACAGATAATAACTACCTTCCCAGTGAAGAAGAGAAAAAGATTATTTTAAGATCATCAAAACAAACAACATTATCATTATATTGACAACTATTTACTCAGAGATATTTAAACAGACGTTTTTATACAACACATAAATTAACCAAAATACTTACGAGTGAAGATCAATGCTGGAGATGTCAAATCAAAATAAGGGCTAACTGGAATCATATTTTCTATGAATGTGAGTGTCTCACTTTGTATTGGGAAAATATTAATTATTTTCTCCAAATAGCTTTTAATGATAATTATCAATTAACAAAATCAATGATTCTGTTCAACTCTCCCATTCCGGATTGTGTGCCAAAAAAAGATTTCAAGATACTATGGTCATTGATGGCAGTAGTATGCAAAATTATCACCAGCCATTGGAAAAGTACGACTTCTCCCACATTTAAGGAATTTAGAAACATGTCATCAACAGTTGGACATATGGAAATATCTACACTGAAGACAGAACTACCAGACCTACATCACTTTATAACTCTTGGATGAAAATCTTAGCAATATTTGAGAAAATGGACAAAGATTCATGAAATAATTTATTGTTCTTTATAATATATTTAAATGCATTCATAGTTTTGCCTGTATAGACACGGATGTATATAGTTAATTTTAAGAGATTATCCATTGCAGAATTGTATATATATATATATATATATATATATATATATATATATATATATATATATATATATATTATCCTTTCTTTTGAATCTATGTAATTTTTGATGAATTATCAAAATAAAAAAAATAAGTAAAAGAAAATACTTCAGCTAAACTATCAGAGAAACTCACTCTAAGGAATATCCACATTTAACCCATAAAGTTTAAAAATTCAAAATATACATTGCTTCCATCCTTTTCAATACTTTCTACTCAAAGTCCAATGTATATCAAGGATCACTATCATGTTCTCTCATAAAAAAATGCTAATAATCATATTAAAATGTTATAAATCTATCATGATGCATCCAAGCATGATTAGCCAACTGATTTTTCAAATTCATATTATAGCAGTCGTCAATATGTCTCTGTCTCATAACTGTAACTTTTACTGAACAAATTATTTTTCCAATATAAATAAGAGGACATTAACATACAAGACAATAACTACCCATGTTAGATAAAAGAGTAAAATATGTCTAAACCAAAATTCATCAGATGAAAATTTCCAGCATTGCTCTTAAAAAAATATAATTATAAACTTTACAGTATCCACAAGGACAAGTTCCCTCAAAAGTTCAAACCAAATTAAAAAGTAACAAACCACAAATGAATGCTATGAAGTGTCATATCTGCAATGCACCAGTCTGTTTCCTAAGTGTATCACCGATTGGTAAGACCAACCAAAGCTTTTAATAATATCAACTCTATAACCTGCAGTATTAATTTTAGTATTGTTGTATTGTAACCAATCAAAATGCGCAGAAAATTTTAATCATTAAAAGGTTAAACTGAAAAGAAGGGTAAATTAGTGTAGCTTTCATTTTTTATAACATATTGTCCTGTTGTAGCTTATGTCCAGAGAGAAGCAACCTATTCAATTTCTAACTGCCTAACTCCAGAAGCCAGAACAGCAACAACTAAGAATTCAGTAATTCCTAAGCTAAAGTATGTACAAGTATGTACAGCCCCTACTCATCATATACGTTGCTCACCTCACCAACTTGAAACTATTACCAATGCAATATGTAGATTTATAAATCTCTCAATCATTGTCAGAATGATTGCATTTCACTCCAAAAATGTCCTACTCACTATAGCTATATTTACTACCCTTCAGAATCACCTGCAGAATCTTCTCTCTTCCATGAACACTACTGCCACTCCATTAAGTTTAAACTGCAAGTAACACACCCACATTAGTCACTATGAATCCATGATAGCAACAGGCTTTCCCTACAGAGGCATACAGTCAATCTGACTCTTGGAGAAAAATGCTTTAGTAAAATTGTTCCTGCCAATTGCAGCAGCCTTCCACAAGAAAGTATACAAGTTACTAATCACTAAGCCTTTAGATGCAAACTAAATGACTACCTATAAGAAAATACAAATGTGACTGTAATTTGGACAGGGGATAATCTTCCAAAACTCACTCTGTACAGCAACATCTAGAAGTGTATCTTCTCAAAACTGTAGACTCCCTAGATTAACGTGATGCTCTGCACATCTGCTATACTACCCTCTTTTCATCTTTTTTTCTTATCCCTCTTTCTTTGCTCACTTATTTTTCATTACATAGTGCTAAAGTTCTTACAACTTCTCTATCTTGTAATTAATACCCTGTTATCTCTTATCTGCTATATGCTATATATGTGACCCACTACAAGAATGCATTATTGCTGCCATCTACAAATATTTGTTCATTTACTATGCTGTGTGTAAATACACCTGTCTGATAAGGTTCTTCTGTCTGCTCAGTTATAATGGGAACAAGTTCCACCAGAAGACACTGAACATTGTATTCTGCACGTAGGTGTACTTTCTAGCTTTTAAGTGGACCTAGGCTATTTATCACATCTCTATTATCATTGCTTTTGCAATAGTAAGTGCATTTTCCATTTATGTTACTAATTTGCTCTGTATTCTAAGTGTTTAAGGATTAGTGAAAGGATTAGTGATTCAATGTATTTCCTGTGCTTTGCATTATGTATATATACGATTACTTTTCTTTGTACCAGACTCATGTCTGAAAGGGATGCTTTCAGCAACCCTTCCACCTGATAAACACAAATAAATAAAATAAATAAAAATAGAAAGAATGTGTTTGTATACAGCATAGCAAATAACATTCAAACTCAAACTCCATATTTATCAATGAATACAGTATTACAGTTACATCATGTGGCTGTCACTAAACAGATTAGTCATTTATTTGCTCAAAAGGCAATTCTGTCAATTCTAACAATGAAGATCAGAAACAGTGGCATGAGCAAAATCTGCAAATCCCACTGCATCCTGCTCAAAACTGGCAAGAAGAGGCAGAAAAAAAGAGAGCATGAAATGAAGGAATTAATGCACATACTAGAAAGGAATGTGAGCTGAATGTCAAATGAAACAACCAAAAAATGTTATAAATAGTCATTTTCGATGCTCAAATATATGATCATGAAGAAAAGTACAAATACAGATATAAATATTTCTTTCATTGTTACATTCCATGTCTTCATTTGTGTTTTTCTTCCACATCTTCTTGAGCAACACATTTCATTTTGCCAAGAGACTTGCCACAGATGGAGCCTTAAATGCAAATGTAAAAAAAAAACAAATCTCCTCCAGACATCAACCTTTCATTATTTGCTTAGATTTGATCTTTGTCTCTCAAGATAACACAGATGACTAAGTCTATGAGCTCCTAATGAACTTCATTAAAAACGTTTTAAGTGTTGTTAGTTTAACCCTTTTTTAAATATTTTCACCATTTAAAAACTATTCTTTAATGACTTTGTTATAGACATTTGATTTCATATTTAGCAATACTCCATCCTTGTAAACCTTCATGTTTGTTAAGTCTTTGTATTTTTCTTAAAAGTTCTCAAGTCTTCATTTCTTTAACTGTTAAATTATAAAAGACCTTACTCTTAGCCTTGTCAAAGATAATTCAATGCACAGCTAAAACTGAACGTATAATGGGAAAAAATGGCTGCCTTTTTAACTTTTTTTCAAATCACACATTCTGAAGATCAAACCCCACTTTTTGAAAGAAATTTTAAATTAACTTGACTAACATAGATTCCTAAAGATGATGAAAGTCTACTGCTCTTTTATTTATCACATTTACTCAATAATGAAAACTCACATTAGAAAAATGAGTGCTCAGTCAAGTTCAAAATATAAATGTAAATGTAAATGAATGTAAAATAAATTGTTCTGTTACCTTTTTTGACTCCATTGGTAAAAGCTGCTGTTCCATTTCTTTGTTCTACCAGTACATATTTCTTGTGAAAAACTTTTTTGCACTTGGTTTAATTGGTACAAATTATTGGCACTTTCTGAAATGTCTGAGTAGTTTTCTATGCCTTATGTCTCTTCTTGCAATCTGACTGGTTCTCCCTGCTTTTACAACCCTGTTGAAAATGTACAGTTTTCATCTTTACTTAATATCAGTCATCACCTTGTCAGTTGTAAGCATTTCTCCTTTTGTAACTGGCATCTTAGAGTGCTCTTATCTCATCAGCATGGCTTCTGATTAAGTAGGAGCACCATGATTGCAATCTGTAGTTTCACAGATGACATTCTACTTAGCATGGACAAAAGCAATCTCATCAACTCAATCTTTTCAGAGCTCACAAATATTTTACTAGGTATTAGCAACCAAGCCCTTTCCTGGGTCAAAAGCTTCCTTACCAACAGAAATACACACACACACATGCACACACATACACACACACACACACACACACACACACACATATATATATATATATATATATATATATATATATATATATATATATATAAGTATACAAAGTAGAAAATCTTTCTCCTCTCCAGCTGATGTTATCAACTGTATACTTCAGGAATTTGTCATGTCCCCAAGCCTTTTCTGCTCATTTATCAATAACTTACTTGCTGGCAATCCAAAATTCCTATTATACTATATATCAATGATAAGGTAATCTACATATCTAACATCTGTTAGTGTAGTACTAAAATATAACTTGAAAAGAGATCTTTCCCACCTCTCATACTTCCTAATTATCATAAAGCCCATTCAGAAGTCTAAAATACAAAGGTTATGATTTCTGGGATATTTCTGTGATACCACAAAAGCTTGCCTCTGTACCTTCAGATTAGAATATAGTTTATAGCAATCAAATCTGCACTAAAAATACAAACATCTTCAGATAGCTAGGATTATAAGATGAACAACATCTCATCTTTCAACACCATACTGAAAAAATAAAATTCAGAGTAAACTCACAGCTCTTAGAGAAAATGATAATGTCCCACTCACTTGCACATGGAAAAAGATTGGCAACTGGCAATGGAATGTCTGTTGCACATCTTCAGTAAGCAGCCCATTAATTGCCTCAGCCTCTAACAAAAATATAGTACCCTTACAGATCACACTATACCATGCATGCAGGTCAATCACTCTTGCCCACTGCATGCTGCTGACCACTGCTGAATGGCTTTCAATGCCTCAGAGTCACTCTTCTCCTATTGTTTCCATCTATAAATCCATGCATTTTCAAAACTTTCCCTTCCTTTGCTAATTGACTCATATCAAAAACCTCAAGCTACAATATTAGATCTCTGTCTTCTTCAGTTCCCTCATTCCAGTAACCTGAAATGATACTACACTGTACAGCCTAGAGCTTTTCTGTTGTGGTTCTCACTGCTGGCATTCCCTCCCCAATGAAAAAAATGAGCTAATTAACCTGTTCACAAACTCAAACTTAATCTAACATATTTGTTCAAGCAGGCCTCATATACATGTAGTGCCCCTCAAGGTATTATCTAATTCACTAGCACTACAGCTCACCCACACTACTTCACTTAATATTTACTTAATAAATCATACTCAACCGAATATAAAGTCAGATGATTTTTTATATATATATATATATATATATATATATATATATATATATATATATATATAGGTAATGATTTGTTCCATATATATTATTTTCTACTTTTCAGATTGAAAGCTTGCATTGGTAAAGCAAATGAGTGTTGCTGCATGGCACCCTAATTGTTCTCTGTTTGCTTGCTGTTAGTTTATCACTTTACATTTTGCTTCATTAATGGTCCAATGGATCACTGCTATACACTGGTTAACAAATTTTCAATAAAATAAAAATAAAACATGCACAATCTAAAACCCCCTCAGCTAAAAAAGTTAAAGTTATAAAATTATCATCAATAATTCAAACCTCTAATGCAAAATCACAAAAGACAGTTTTGTAAAATTAGAGTGAAAAAATTAAATAGTGAGAAATAACTGAATGAACAAATATATGGATGACAAAGAACAATTAGTAAGCTTCTATTGAAAATATGTAAAGCATGTATAGTCTCAGTGGGACTACAAAAACACAAAAGTCTCCTGGACAAAGGTTTGGCATACAGGATACTTAGTGTCATGCTAACAGTCAGACATCATACACAGACACTAACTACAGAAAACACAGCTACAAAAAAGGCCAAGACAGTGCATCTGGTAACATCTTAGTCATAGGTGACTCCATAGTCAGACAAAAAAGATGTGACACTCACCAGGCTAAACAGAGACAGAGTAAAAACGTATTTCTTCTTTGGTTCCAGGATTTGCAGTGTCACTTGAGAGCTTTTAAAATATGCACATGAAATTGGTATAAAACTAGTATTGACCAGTATCCTACCATTACCAAAAATGATGCACAGTACAAACAAAAGATAATGGACTTCAGTGTTTGACTTAGTTGTTGGTATCATTCTAAGTGGATCTGATATATATCAGCCTGGCAGGATATTATCAACATCCATAAATATTCATAAATAAATAGATAAATAAACAAATAAATAAAGCAGGAGAAGGATTATAATAATAACAATAATAATAATAATAATAATAATAATAATAATAATAATAATAATAATAATAATAAAAATAAACAGAGCCAGATTCAGAAAATTTTGCCACATTACAGTAAGTGAATTTAAGTTGTGAATTGCCACAAGCAGGATGCATGTGATTCAGAAAAGTCTGCAACAAGAAACATTCCACTTATAATGACTTACAGTGAAGTGGCACATATGCTGATAAGGCAAACACTTGGGGGAACAATTCATAGGTTCATAGGTTCATAGGTTCATACTAGGCTATCTGCCCTGTGTCAATTATAAGCCTAGCCCGATTCTGTATGGCTTACGCCACCCCTTGATTTGAGTATACTGTGCCCTTTTTAAGGTTTAGTTTACTGTGCCTCTGTCTAATAGTGATACAGGAGTAATCCCTGGGACAAACCTATGATCCCCCATCCACCTATCGAGATTCTTCTTGAAGAGATTCAGTAAGGTGCTCTGCCTCACATGAACTGGAATTCTATTCCAGAGCGAAGGGAGCCTCTGGGTTATGAACCTGTCCCTCCAGCAAGTTCTATTTATTTCTGTGCTGAGGTTCAAGTCCCTCGAGCGTGTGGCTCTAAGGGATTTAGATTTACTGAGGTGGAGCATGTCCATTAATTCTGGATTTGACATAGCTTTGTATGTCAGGCATAGATCGCCTCGAAGTAGGCGGTATGCAACTGAGTAGAGCTGGAGTTTTTAACCGAGCAGCATATGGCATCTGTTTGAGACCCTTGATCCTCTTGGTGAGATACTTTTGGGGTCTTTCTAATTGCTGCAGGTGTCGGGTAAGGTACATCCCAAAAGGGGCATTGTATTCTATGATGGGCCTGATGAGGGATGAATAAAAGGGCACGATTACTTCTCTTGATCTAGATGTGAAACCCTTCGTGATGAGGTGGGCTATGTAGAAGGTCTTTCTAACCACTTTGGCAATGTGGTTTTCAAAGGAGAGATTGCTATCAACTTGGGTCCCCAGGTCACTAATAACTTTCTCTGTACTTAATGGGTTTCCGCCTATGTGGTAATTTGTGGGCACATTATTTTTGCCAAAGGGTATGACTATACATTTTTTGGCATTTAGCTTTAAACCATGGTGCTGGCACCAGTTATCTGTCTCTGTGAGACCTTATTGAAGGATGTTTGTGTCAGCTGGAGAGTTGATTATGGCGCCCAGTTTGCAGTCGTCTGTGGACTTGGTGAGCCATAGTCCTCCCACGTTTGCCTGTACCTCGGAAAAGTATATACCGAACAAGAGTGGTCCCAGGACAGAACCCTGTGGGATGCCACTTGTGACCGGTTTCAAGTCTGACATGGCTCCAGCAACTCTCACTCTGTGGGTTCTGTCTTTGAGCCAGTTTGCAACCCATCTTGTGACATAGGGTTTATATTTAAGCTGGATAGCTTATCTATGATGCCCGAGTGGGGTATTGTGTCAAATGCCTTTGCAAGGTCCAGATAGGCTGTGTGGACTACCTTCCCTTCATCTATGGCTTTGGTGACTGCTTTGAAGAAGTCAACCAGGTTCAAAAGGCAGGATCTGCCCTTGACAAAGCCGAACTGGGTAGGATCTAGTATCTGTAGGTCCCCAATGTCTTTGTTTATGAGCTCCATGATGATCCTCTCCATAGCCTTGCAGACTAAGCTAGTCAGGCTTATGGGGCGATAGTTTCCAGGGTCTGTAGAGGCTCCACCTTTGTGGAGTGGGACCACTGTTGCTGTACGCCATTCTGTGGGCACATATCCTGTAGTGAGGCTGAGATTGTATAGCTGTTTTATTTGAGGGATTAGTTCCTCTTGTAGTTCATGTAGGATGCAACCTGGGATGCCATCTGGTCCCATGGAAGCAGTGTTTTTTGCTTTGGAGAGGGCAGCCTTCACCTGAGCATCAGAGATGTTTGGGAGGCAGCCCTCGGCCGGGATAGATACTTGCTTTTTGGGGGGGGAGGGGGTGGAGAAGTTTGCACTGAACCTGTCTGCCAGGATATTGGCGATGTCTGTGGGTTCAGTGTATTTTTTGTCGTTTAGAATCAGCTCAGAACAAGTCTGGGAGTTGCATCCCAGGTTTCTAACATAACTGAAAAAAGCCTTATGATTGTCTTTGGTGTTCTGTGCAATTTTTCTCTCGAAGCTGGCCTTGGAGGATTTTATGAGGGATTGTAATTTTTTGCTAGTACTGATCAGAGATGCCTTCCCTATTAGGGATTTTGCTCTATCATGTAGTAGCTTCCTCTTTCTGTTGTACAGTTTATTTATGGCAGGGGTCCACCAGACTGGATGCCTGCCTTTGGATGATTGGGTCTTGGTTTTGTTTGGGATAGCATGATCCATGCATTCCTGGAGATGTCCGTAGAATGTGTTTATATAGGATTCTGCAGTTTGGGCCATAGTTTCCACTGGCCCTGGGGCCTTGAAGGATTCCACTTCAGTTTTGAGAAGTGAGAAGTTTGCTTTTGAGAAGTTTTTCACTGTGGTTTTCTGGGCTGGGGTGGGGTCGGGATGTGGACATCCAGTGAAATTAATTTATGGTCTGATCTTACCAATGAGGGATATACTTCTGGTGTGGAGCATAGAGTCCCCATGTTGGTAATGATCAGGTCTAGTATGTTGTCCCCTCTTGTGGGAGTGGTGACTAGTTGTTCCATAGCATTTGAGTTTATAATTTCCAGGAACCTTTGGGCTAAGGTGCTGGGGCTTGAGTAGTGCTCCCAGTCAATGTTTGGGTAGTTGAAGTCACCCAATATAATGGTGTTCGGAGAGATCTTCATGTTCTCCAATGTTTTCAGGAAAGCCGAGTGGGATTCCTGACTTTGAGAGGGTGGTCTGTAGGATGCTATAAACTGAAAAGCAGTCTTGCCCACTGTTAGTTGCACATGGATGGTCTCCGATACTTGCAATGCCACTAACCTGGAGGTGTGGATAGCCATGATAAATATGGAAACTCCCCCTCCTTTTGTGGTTCGGTCTGGGTTTTGGGGCCGAAAAGCATGATATGAGGTATAGCCTGGTAGTGCTGGCATGCTCTCTGGAGCCTTGAACCAGGTTTCTGTCACTGCACAGATATCGATGTTCTCCATACTGAGGAGAGCTTCGAGTGCATGCATCTTGAGGTTAAGACTTCTGGCATTTAGCAGCATTACCCTTAGTTTCGTGTTCCTTGTGCTGTCTATGGGGGTGGGTTTGACTTTTGAGCCTTGCCTAAAAAAGGCACTTATGGGGTGGCAAGAGTCTTTGCCAATATCCGAAAGCCCAGTGGTGACAGGTGCAAGCCGTCCCTAGTGAAGCAAGGTGGCTTGTCGAGCATGTCATCCCAGGCTGACAGACACTGGATCCCCTTTGAATGACACCAAAATTTTAGCCAATTGTTAAAATCAATCATTTTGTCTTTGTACTGTGGCATCATTCTAGGTGAGGGTAAGATGCTGCTCAAGGTCAGGGTCATACCAGCCTGGGCTACATGATCAGAGAGCTCCTCTATGTCTCTTTTCATGTAGTCCAGGGAGGTACGTCTCAGGTCATTCACACCAGCATGTACAATGACTGAGTCATATTTGTATTTGCTTTGGAGTGACCTGAGTGCTTGCGTTATGTGGTGGATCCTAGCACCCGACAGGCAGCTCACCATGACCTTCTCTTTATTCAGCCTGGTGAGAGGGACGTCAGTGTGTCTGACAATAGAGTCACCTATTACAAGAGTATCAGGTGTGTTATTCAGCCTTAAGGGCTGTGGCTGCTTGGCACACTGACTTTGTGGGTTATGTGTTGTGTGTGTTTTGTTCTGAGGTAGTGTTTGCTTGGATGTCTGCTTTGGAGGTCTCTGTTGCTTAGGTAGATTTTTATTTAGAGCCTCCAAGTATGTTTTTGTGTATTTATGTGTTTGGTTCACTGATGTGGTGGGACTATTTGATACTGGAATTGTGTTGTGTGAGGTTACCTTCTCCTCCTGACTGCTTACACCAGTTTTGAGATGAGAGAGCTCAGCCTCCAGTTTGGCTAAATAGTTGCATCTCTCACATATATTTGAACCTGTTTGGAGGAGGAGAGGGTTGTCCTTGTACATGAGACAGTTGTAACATTGCCTCAAAATTCCCAGATTCACCAGCTGGACTGGAGAGGAAACCATTGACTGACCTTTGGACATGCTAGAGTAATATAGGGAAACTGAATTTAAGACGGACCAATAGAGGACAGGGTAATCGTAGAGAGTATATAAGAGTAAGTAGTGCTTATGGTTTAATAGTGCTAACTTGTAGGATTACTTAATTGGACCAGTGAAGGGCCTTAGAATGATAATATGGTGTTTAAATTGAGAGATAGAGCAGTTCTAAGGGAAAAAGTGAAGAGCAGACTTTGTGGAGCCAGGAATAGTTTAATGCCAATTAGGTGGCTGCCTGCTGTTGCGCTATGCACAAAAACATAAAACCATGCAAAAGAGGGTTTTAAGAGAGGAAGATGGAGTTTTGGAATTGACCCAAAATGGCCAATAAAACTACAGTTTCAAGTCAGTAACCACTCCCACAGGGGCAGGCAGGCTACTCAATGTTTTTCACTGCCACTGATCAACAGAGAGACTTCCCTTTAGCCCAAGCAAAAAATGGCCTCACAGAAACTTACAAACAGTTCAAGAACAGCAAGCCTGTAACTGAACTTTTTTAAATCTCAGAAAAGTGGGAAAAAGCAAGATTTTTTTGTTTTTTTTTTCAGAGATAGCAGAGGTTCACAAGTATCAACAAGTTATAACAGTGCAGTAAATGACCCCACACAAGAGTTCTAGGCCAAAGACAGATAAAATGCAAGTTTTGAGAAAAAAACGATTTTAAAAATAAGTGCAAACAGGAAATTCAGTAAACAGCTCTAGGTTGTGCTCTAAATACAGTTTCTAATGCAGAAATCAAGTTTAACAAGCCAGAAAATGCTCAAAATAGGCAGCTATGCAGAAAAACTTAGCAAATAAACAGAGGAAAAATACTTAAAATCTCAAAAGTGGTTCCTTTCTTCTCTCAGCGTTTTCTCCTCTTGGTGGGTGCTTCACCAACAGCCAACAAGCCTGAAAGGACACCAAAACCATGAGGCAACCAGGTTTTAAGAGAGGAAGATGAAGGAGTTTTGGAATTGACCCAAAATGGCCAATAAAACTACAGTTTCAAGTCAGTAACCTCTCCCACAGGGGCAGGCAGGCTGCTCAATGTTTTTCACTGCCACTGATCAACAGAGAGACTTCCCTTTAGCCCAAGCAAAAAATGGCCTCACAGAAACTTACAAACAGTTCAAGAACAGCAAGCATGTAACTGAACTTTTTTAAATCTCAGAAAAGTGGGAAAAAAGCAAGATTTTTTTTGTTTTTTTGTTTTTTCAGAGATAGCAGAGGTTTACAAGTATCAACAAGTTAACATCCCATGCAGAGGTGTTGCACCAGCTGTAGATTTGTACATGACCCTATGCTCATGTTCAGGAAGAGTAAAGCAATGTGTGATAGGTACAATGTGAGGGGTTGCAGACATTGTAAATCTGACACCTATACAGTGGACCAGTACCAGGTGGATAGGGACACCATGCTTGAAATCATGGACATGTGACAGCCTCATCTGTAGCACTGTGGGAGTCATGGAGAATCTATCCTACTGTGGCTTTACATATATTAGCTGTAGGGTCATTTTAGCAACTTACTGTGGACACAGTGGTGATATCTCTAGCATCTGCATCAAGAGTATGCCACCATTTCCTTGATGTCATGCTGCAGCGTGTATAGGAGCATGTTTGGTTACCACGTAACCCACAGGAAAGAACAAACACCTTGCAAGAGTTTTATGACATAGGCCATATTCATTAGATTCTGGGGGCAATAGACTTTACCCACAAAGAAGACCCCACCTGGTGAACTGGGAAAGAGGTACATGAACATTGTGTGATGTCAGGCATACCTTACAACCTTGGCTTATGACACCATCAGGAATCTAGACAATCAAACTGACCATGGATACAACCATCACAAGCAAAACATATCACAGAGCATGTGTTTAGGCTGCTGAGTCATGCAAACAAAACATATCATAGAGCATGTGTTCAGGCAGCTGAGTCATGCTTTCTCTGTCTGGATGCAACAAGTGGTATGTTACATAATATGATACTTAGCAAGCAGTTTCAGCTGGGTGGCATATTACATGGACATCACTTCTCAGCACCACAAGCAGTGGCAGTTAAGGTGTCAGGGAGAGGCCAGCAGCATGGGATGACCATGCACATGTGCACAATGACATTAGCAAAGAAGCAATGCATTGCACATACCTTTATAACATAATTACTATATATTGGAGCTAATCAGATAACTACAGTTAAACTGATGCATGCAAACCCCCCAACTGTCCTTACTTATGAATTGACTGGTTATGATGTGCATCAGGCATAGGCAACCCAAGTAATAATCTACAATGAGTAGAGCACAGCTATCATTATTTTTACATATGGGGAAGGGAGTGCAGGAGTCAATGTCTTTCACAGGAAAGTGTTTGACTGTGAGTACGGAGGTGTAGCAAAATAAAAAGTTCATTTATGTGAGTGTGAGAATCTGCTTTGGTGGGGATGCCAACATGTCAAAGTGCATGTGTGTGTGTGTTTGTGTATTTCTATGCTAGGACACAGCCTCAGCACTTGGGACAGCACTGTGACTTGGCCTACTGGCCAAGTCCATGACATGCATAACAGAGGGTTCAGCTTCTCATTCAAGCTCCCACCTGTGAAAGCTGGCTCTGCCAGCAGTTGTACTGGGTGTATTATGACCTTGGCTTAATGCTGGTGTTCTGAGTGCTAGAAAATGTACCAGCATAACCACTGCCAGGTGGACAGCATCTTCTGGGCATAGACATCTTCACAATCAATGTTGTTGTGGAAGTGCTAGCACTGTGAGAGCAGGATCTATCTCATCCATGGCCATGTTAGTGAACATTTGTGGATAAAGCAGATGACTGGCTGTGAGGACAGCTCTTTGCTCCTGACAGATGAACTGGGGAAGCCAAGGCACAGTACAATAGATAATACAATCTGTCCAACAAATCACACATTCCATTCAAGCACTCCCATATGTCAGTGTGCACAGCCTTGATCACCCTAATGATCGTGTCCATTGACTTTGGTGAAACTAGCCTGTGCCCCCACAATAGACTTGCACACCCTTTCAGTGGCAGTTACTAGCACACCAACATCAAGGGGAAGGTGTCAAATGTACCCCTGGAGAGCATCATTACCAACCATCCATGTGTGGACCAGCTGATCTACAAGTGCTAGGGGCAGATATATACATTTCTGATGTAGAGGCAACCACAGTCCCCTGAGCTAGAGTGTCCTCAACCTGTCCAATTTCAGATAGTTATGTTTCCTGTGTAACCACAGCCATATAGACTGTGTTCATATTAGGTGTAGGTGATGCAGGGGTTCACACTCCTTGTGTCCAACATACACACACACCTTGAATCCCCTAACTGTGCCAGCTCATTTCCACTATCATTTTAGTCAGTGTCAGTGGTGCAACTGGTAGCAGACTTGCCTTTAGTGCAGAAGGCTGTGGATTCTATTCCTACACCAGGTAAATCAATTGCTGACAATGCAAAGCAACGCAAAGAGGTACTGCACTCCTGAGTCAGCCATCTTTTAGATAAGACATTAAACTGAGATTCCATCTGCTTGAGATGATGGTACCTCAGGTGCATGTAAAAGATTTCATGACACCTGTTGAAGAGAGTAGGGCAAGTTTCCTATTGCCCTGGTCAAATTTCCACTTGTAGCATAAATACCACTTTGGGTGTCCCCTGTAAAGAGACTATTAACCTAGTGGGACTGACTGGGTCAATAAAGGATAAGGAAAATAAAATTACCAGAGGCAACAGCTCCTCCAGCATCATATCTGACAGTGATGGTGCTAGATAAAGATGCCAAAACTGCAACAAAAAATCCAAAGCCTGGAAATGTAGCGATAACAAAAAGCACTTTGTTCCAACAAAATGTAGAATCACAAAGCTTTCGGGACCAATAAAAATAAGAAATACAAATAAAGTAAACATTATACATAAAATATGTATTTATATACATATAAAAACTATTTCAAAACTAATTGGCTTTTTTTTTCAAAATGGGTTTAACACTAACCACAATGTTCAAACCAGGTGGATGATCTCCTTCTAAAAGTGTAATCCATGAATATTCACATGCTTCTAACTCGTTATTCAAGTCACCACCCCTTTTATTTTCATATCGTATATCAATTACTCTAAAACTGAACTAATGATTATCCCCTTCACTTTTAAGCCTTAACAAATTTCCTTTTGGTGCTTGAATTAACCTTTCCCATTTGGTGTTAAATTGGCCTTAACAATCCAATGTTCACCAACTATATATTTTACCCTAATGAGAATAACTGGTACCATGCCATAGATAATTTGTAGGGACCCATGCAAGGGACAAAGGATTTGGGAGCTGCCTATGTCTATTAGCAGTACAGGGACAGTCCAAAGGTAAATTTTCTATTTCACATCTATAGATCCAAGTTGTACTTGAATAGGGACAGGGATGAACTTTGTTTTACGTGGACAGGGAGTATGTTCCAGAGCAGCAGTATCCTCTGTGAGATACACCAGTTCCTTCAAACAATTCAGCTGATGCTGCAGGAGGGGTTTATAAACCCAGATGAAGGATTTCCAGTGCCATTTGATTTGTTGATGTGTAGTAAATCCAACAGTATATCAGAACGTCTATTAGAAATGCAGCTTATATTCTTCTGTAGAACATGATATATGTTTAAATTCAGTCTGTTTTTATAGTAAGGATTTGATACATTGCTCTGTTTTATTAGATGCCATCAAATTCAGTAAGTCATTCTTTTTTAAGTGGTTCTTATTAAAGACAATTTTGGGAACAGTTATGAGAACAAGGTTTGCCAACCTAGTGATGGGTAAATTTGAGGAAATGTTTATATATTTTGATATTTTTTCAGCACAATGTTTTCTATAAAATATACATAGATGATTTGTTTTCTGCAGTTAAAGGGGATAAGTTTGTGGAATTTATATATATTATTACTATTAATAAGCTTGGTTTCTCCTTTACATATGGGTTGAATAGAACATGTATTGATTATTTGGAAATCACTTTATATTTTAAAGAAGGTTGGTTACAGGTAGAGTCTACTGCTACAGATACTTTTATTTGCTTATTCCTAGCACAGATCCACTACATCACATAGACTTTCTCCTAGAGAATTTGAAAAAAGTGGCAAAAGATTTAGTGTCTAGATTACATCTAAGTGGTTGTACAGATTTACAGTTGTTTTCTTCTTTCAACAAGATGAGGGAACATCAACTTAAAAGTGTCAAAAGAACTTTTTGGTGTTGTTCAGAAAAACACAAAAAGAGGAAATCTATTTTGTAACTAGGTATGGTCCCTTTATAGAGGGTGTTTCACCTATTTAAAAGCATTACTGGCATATTGTTACTTTGGGTGAACTTTTTTTCTAATTTGAAGTTACATATTTCATATAGATGTTCTCTTAACATCTCAGAATTGATACTTCACAGTGTGTTAACACAAGGTAGTATAGAAGTTAATAAAGACTACAAAGATCATTCAGTCTGTTGTTACTACTTTTTATTTTATTATTTTGTAGTATGTGTTTTACAGTTCAATTTTTATTAGTGAACTATGTAAATAACATATTTCAAGGAGTGAACTTCACACCCTCCAAACTGAAATGTTTCTGCTTGGTTAGTTCTAGTGAATTACAGGTATAAATCCCTGACAACAGCCCATTGTAGTTGAGAAATATGGGCTCCAATCACACCAACATATTCATTCCTTATTTACTCTCATTGTGGTGTACCAGCTGCTCACTTCCCCTTTACATTTCTGTCCTAGACTCCATTTCCTACATATGATATGGTCACACACAGACTCCTTACACATGCCCACAAAAGGCTTATAACTCAAAATCATCTTTCTGTGGTCATACATTGTGCAACCATTTACAGGAAGCAACATCAATGGCCATATATAACCACAGAAACTGTCACTCCAAATCCAATGACAACAACATGATAAACAGTACTTAGCATGTGCTAGTCATTAATGGAAATGAGCTAAGCATCACTGAGCATGTCATTTTATTATAAAGAACAACTGACAATTTGTTTCTAACTCCTTCAATGACTTAGTGTACTCATGCAATCATTTTTACTATGTCATTGCACTGCCTGGGGGGGGGGGTTCAAATATCCTGTGGCTTGTATGTTACTTTACAATGTTTAGTTTATAGTCTGAACATGTGCTACATTTACCTGATATTTACATGTGTGCGTGCATGTGTGTGTGTGTGTGTGTGTGTGTGTGTGTGTGTGTGTGTGTGTGTGTGTGTGTGTGTGTGTGTGTGTGTGTGTGTGTGTGTGTGTGTGTGTGCGTGTGTGTGTTGCAGTGTTATGGTGATTTTCATTAGGAAAGCTTTGGGTTCAACTCCCTTGAAGCCTCTCTTTCTTTTCTTGACATCCTTCTGCAAATATGCTGCATTTCCTGGATATGTGTGTTTTATGACTGCTTTTATAATGACTACATGACTACTACAGTGGATCCCCATGCTTGGAAGCGATGCATATACTAGCATGTTAACTGCATCGATGAGTCAACTCCCTTAAGGATATCATATTCTCCTGTTTCAATGACAGTAACCTTATAATACAGTTCCTCTGCTTACATGCTGATGTTGTTAGGAATATATATATATATATATATATATATATATATATATATATATATATATGGATCTACCTTAGTACATCGACATTTCAAAATAGCGAAATCGAATTAACCGACACCGGAACATTGAAAGTCATTTCACCGACGCCAGAAGATCGACAGTTCACAAACACGACATCGCATACACCCGACACATCATACCAACAAACAAAACACATCCCCTATCCAACACCCACACACACAACACAAGCACACCAAAATCCTTACAAATGAACACTAACCCATACATACACAACTATCTACAACCCTAACCCAAACCCTTACCCTAAGGTCCGTCACTATCGCACACTCACCTAATCTGCGCCCTAACCCTAACTCACTTATCCCACCCCTACCCCTACAAAACACCAACATCGCACACTTACCTTACTCGCACACTCACCTAACCCGCCCTAACCCTAACTCACTTATCCCACCCCTACCCCTACAAAACACCAACATCGCACACTTACCTTACTCACACACTCACCTAACCCGCGCCCTAACCCTAACTCACTTATCCCACCCCTACCCCTACTAAACACCAGCATCGCACACTTACCTTACTCGCACCCTATCGTCCGTCACTACCGCATGCTTATACATCCTTTCCCCATCGCAGCTTCTCAGCGTCGGTGTCTTCCTCCGTCGGTCTTCTGCCTTGTCGATCTTCTGGCATCGGTGACGTGACTTTCGATGTTCTGGTGTCGGTTAATCCGTTTTCGCTATTTTGCAATGTCGATGTAATAAGATAGATCCATATATATACATATATATATATATATATATATATATATATATATATATATATATGTATGTATGATGAGGGTTTGGCAAAATGCAACCAACAGCACCCCCCTGCGTGCATGCGCACACACACACACACACACACACACACACACACACACACACACACACACACACACACACACACTTGGCCATCAGTCATAGCAATATCCCTGTCTGTGAATGTACTTCTCGGATATGTTATTGTCATCAAATTAATAAATAACTGCATAAATAATTGTCAGATGGGATTGTATCATTTTTGATCAGTGCTGTCAGAATACAGAATCAAACCCATTCAAACCCATCATAACTCTCAGGCTCTTAACATAATGACAAAACTAAAAAAAAAAATCCTGGGGGCACAGACCCCAAATCATGAACATATATTGTTTTACAGACTTAGAAAGTTGATATATAGTTTTTGCATTAATAAGCTTTTTCCTGAAGGCTATGAAGTCTGAAACTAAATGCCTGTCATTATTTGCAATGCACATGAATTTGGCAAAAAAATATAAGTTTTATGAGGGGCATACCAAAACTTGTGGCAGAATCTGTAACATTCTGTGAAATCGGGGATATTTGAGAACTTCTTTGCCAGTATTGCATATGTATACATTTACATACATCCATGCATATGTACACACACACACACACACACACACACACACACACACACACACACACACACACACACACACACACACACACACACACACACACACACACACACACACACACACAGTCATAGATAGGCATGACAGTTAGTTAAAGCGGATGTATGACTGTAGCTATACATATCAGATACCCGATTAAAATTGAATGATTGAATAAGCACCTAAATAATTGTTCCACAGGAATAGATCTTCTCTGCAAACTGCTGTCAGAACACAGTATATAGCCCACTGCAACCCCACACACTTCTGAACCTCTTAGCTCAAAAATCATGGATAAAGCTAAAAATTATGGGGACAAAGACCTGAATCAGGCATAAATATTGACTTATATACTTAGCAAGTTGCTAGACAGGTTTTGCATTAGCATGCTTTTTCTGAAGATTGTGCTGTTTTAAACTCAAACCTTTATTATTATTATTTAGTGACTGCAAGTTTTACTGATTTGCCAGAAAACCATACATTTCATAAGGGGTAGGTAAAAATATATGGCCAAATCAGGGGCATTCTGTGAAATTATTGACATCTGACCTACATGCATGCACACACACATTTTATATATATGTATATATATATATATATATATATATATATATATATATATATATATATATATATATATATATATATATATATATGTATTGACATACAGAGTTAGGCAAATACACACACACACACACACACACACACACACACACACACACACACACACACACACACACACACTTGACCATCAGTCACAGCCATATCCCGGTCTGTCACTGTACATCTTGGATATCTTATTGTTATCAAATTCATAAATAACTGCATAAATAATTGTCACATGGGATTGTATCATTTTTGATCAGTGCTGTCAGAATACAGAATCCAACCCATTCAAACCCCTCATAACTCTCAGCCTCTTAACTTAATGCCAAAACTAAAAAAAAAAAAAATCCTGAGGGCACAGACCCCAAATCATGAACACATAGTCCCCTGGATTTACTAATCTTCCGTGCAGGACTAGCTTAGTCCTGCACAAAAGTGACCGTTTAGGAGCAGGACAGCAGCGTGCCATGCATATTAATCCTAGGCTTACACAGATCATGTAAGAGTGCTAGGGGCATGTCTGAGAGCAGAGCTTTCAGAATAAACATGCCCCCACAATGTAGAACAGCAGAAAGGGGTAAGCAATGAGTGAGACCGCTCACTGGTGACCGCATATCCCCATCAACAGTCCCCCTTGTGTATAATAGCAACAGAATGTAGAAATAAAATGAAGAAACACTTTTTTTTCTTTAAAAATCTGAATACAGCTAACTATATGTGCATGGGTGTGCCCATCACTTAGCTATGGTTAAAGCAGCTTAAAAGGCTGAAGAGGATAACAAGGAAGATATATGCAAATGAAGCAGCATTCACCTTACAAGCAGGCATTCCCGGTTTGAGTCCCACTGTAGCACATTCTATTTTACATGGCAAAGTACGTTACCAATATTTTTGTTGCATAACCCAATAAATAACATATATTTATGAACTGGAGTACTGCAGTAAATGCACAGGTGAGGTGTCAGTGTTATAATGAATAAGGCACTAGTAAGCAGGTGTAATCACAAATAAGCAGTAGTAAGTATATTTAAGCACTAGTAAGAGGCCTTAAGCTCATTTGCATGGTGGTAAGCAATGCCTACATTGGCTAAGAAATTCTAAAGCTAACTTTCTGTAAGCAGATGTAATGGCAGGTTAGCAGTGCTTACCATCATGCAAACCTGCTTACAACTGCTCAAAAGTGCCTTAATCACTCTGTATCCAATGGCCCTTCTCCTGCCCATCATGAAAATAAGCAGCCATGCAGGTCTTGAACCCAGGACTTTATACACCATAGTCCCAGTAGTTATCCACCAAGGCATCACAGAAGTACAGAAAAATGAGGTAGCAGCAAAAAAGTCCTCACCGTAGTATAACCAAACTGAATCTGTGAAAGGCATAAGTATACAGTCATATGTGCCATAACCCACTACATAACATAAATATGTGAACTGGAGTACAGCAGTAAGCCCAGATGTGAGTTGTAATTGTAATAGAGTGTTGAAGTCCCCAATAAAACACAAGGACTCCACAGAGTGTACGTACACATGAATCAGAGATACCAGGCATACATAAAAGGTGTAATGAATAATAACACAATGCTAAAAAGACATTATAATTAAGGTCTAATGTAAGCAATGCTAAGCATTGCACAGGCCAGCTTAGGAGGTGTGAGCAATGTGTAGACCAGCTAACGCTTTGTGCCCAGTGGTATACCCCTTTAAACAATGCCAACCTTAGGTAAGCAGGTTTGCCCATAACTTAACTTTTTCAAAACCGGGCAGTCACGGAAAAGTGTGGGTAATCAGCCCTACTTAAACCCAAGAGATGGGAATGCATCTCATAACTGGTTGTAGCTTCCCCTTGCAGGCACTATGGCAGTAAGGGGATAAGGAGTGCACTTCTGGGTGCAGCAGTGGTGCATACAGGAGTCCAAGGTCATGTTTGGAATCCTAGTTAAAGACCATGCACAGAGACTGCTGCAGAGCCAGTACCAGGGCTCCCAATATAAGGTGGAGGCCTGGGACCATCTCGCCCGTGACCTCACCAGTGCCACTGGCATAACCCGAACTAGTGAGAAGGTCAGGCACCACTATGCCAACCTGAAGCGGCAGAAAGAGGACCTCTTGGAGGAGTGGATCTAAGAGGCTAGAGCATCAGGGGATGTTCCAGACTTGTATAAGTATCACCCCAGTATGTGTGTAATAATTGCCAGCTCAAGTATATCATGAATAGATATGGCTCAATATTCCTCTTATGTCCCCCACAGCTGTAACGGAGCGGGCCGCGAAACAGGAGACCCACATCAGCTGCCTGGCAAGGTTGTGACATGAGGCATGTCAGTAATACTCATTCTTTTACTGTCATAAGAAATAAACATAAAAGTAGTAGTGAATTAATTGCTAATATAAAACCTGTATTGTTCAAGGCAAGTCCTGCATACACTAGAGAATATGGCAGGAAGAGTCTCATATTGTTTGTATGTCAATAAAAGTGTAATATCCTGACAAAACAAGTCTAACTGCTGGACTGCATGTGTATATTCTGGTATCATATGATAATGTAGAATTGCAATCATGTAATAGTACTGTTGTATTAAGCACTATTACCCATACCATGCAGCATATATTGAATGTGTAGGAATGCCTGTATATGACAGATGTAATTCCCAGAGGCCCCTTAGTACAACTGAGAGACACATAGACAGTAAACAGGGAAAATGCAGACAACAAAAAATGAATATCGCATGCAACTGAGATGTGAACGGTTGTTTTTTTTATCACACACAGCCACGGTTCTAATCCTGCCAGTGGTAGTAGTCTGCATACAGAATCATACCCCACAACTGTACAGATATGTCCAGAATGTCTATTAAAGTGGCCCATATCTATTGCCTATCAACCTGTCCCCTGGGGAAATCAGTGGGATGATCCCAGACATGTAGGCAGCAAACAGGAAATACAACTGATTGACGCACATCTATGACAACAGCAATTCCCCAATACCTTATGTGACTAAGAAGCCACGTATGTCCCATTTACACCCCCAACTTGTTAAGCTGTGGTCAGAGTGTATACAGCAACAGAATGATATGTATGTGCATAATAGTAATGTGGAACCTGGTACTGTGTGTGGGAACATTCAGGTAATGCTAATAAACATTTTTCCCACAGGTCTGTCAGATACCAACACTGTGCCCAGAAATACAAGAATGATATGCAGTTGCTCTGAATAATGAGGTATTACACATCACTGTCATCCACAATGTCCTACAACATATAACTGTCTAGGAAATCTGTATAAGAGTGTTGTTATACAAGGACAGAATGCATAAGCACAGGAGATTAATAAGACAGAAAGCAGATATAGCAGACACAACAGTGATGTTTAGTGTTTTAAGTTGTCGCAGACACAGCCATGATCTGAATCCTGGGAGTGGAATTAGACTGCATACAGATTCATACTCAGCAACTGTACACATGAGGCCAGAATGTCCAGTATATGTGCCCATATCTGCTGCCTGTCCCCCTGGTAATGCTGTGAGATGATCCCAGATGTGTAGCCAGCAAACAGGGAATACAAGTTGTCAACCATCATGAGAACATACCTGTCACTGTAGCAACCCTACACTCCCATGTTGTCAAGCAGTGATCAGAATGTGCACAGTAACAGAGTGAGATGTATGTGCATAATACTTATGTGGAATCTGGAACTTTGTCTGGCAACAGTCAGGTAGTGCTAACAAACATTGCTCCCACAGGTACGTTGGATATGAACACTATGCTGAGAAATACAGACCAATATAACCTGTACTGGTACTGTCCCCCCTGGTATTGTAGGGGATTGTGAATGTTGCAGTTTCTCTGAATAATAAAGTATCACTGGTCACTGACACCCACACTGTGCCACATAATATAACTGTGTAGGAAAACATGTATATGTGTGTGTCAGGTCACTAAAGGTGGAAGAGGGCAATATTCTAGATATGTCCAGGCACACCAGCATGTGGTCAACACATGGCCACTGTCAGTGCAGAAAGAGTTAGATAGCATAGTGCAAAACATCAAACCAGAATCCGGGCATATGTGTACAGTTAGTCAGTGTTAACAAACATTCCCTCCACAGGTATACCAGGTAAGAGGTGTATACTGAAGGTAAAACCGGTTCATATGTAATGATGATGACTGCCATATCACTGTCCAAAATAAAGCTATAGGGTCATGTAGTAAGACTTGTAAGGTACAGATAACAGCACTGACTAGGAAGGTAATGTGGACTACAGGAATATACTACTTTTTAATTGACATCTCCCCCCACCTTATCCCCAACAATAATCAACATACCCACCCCAACCGGTATGTAATGACTCTGATAATGTCCAATTGTTTGATAAATATTTTAATGGTTCCCATGCATGTGCCATATTGAATTATTCCAACATGGTTGGCAGGGTGCCATCAACATACCCGCATGCTGTTCTTATTACTACTGTGGTCCCATATATGCATGTGTTTTGTTTGCTATGCAACTGTTCCGTATCTGGTGTCTGGGTTAATGGGAATATCTATGCATGCTGTTATACCTAACCCTGGAATGTGTTGACTATTACTAACCCATATATGACGATAAAATCTAAACACTATATCACCCTTGGGAAGTCCGGTCCCAGCGGACCCACTTGTCCCACCTCAGCTGGCCGTGGCATCAGGCACTAACATGTCTGGGGCCCAATACCAGACCTCCCAGTCCATTAGTCCTGCACCACCTTTGGGTGGAACTGCCTAAGGGCTGGGGCTCACCCCCCCCGGGAGTGGGTGCGGACAGGCACCTGTCACCCATTGCGAGGTCTGGGTCATGGTGTGTAGAGTGATCAACGAGCAGTTCGGTGATCTTCTACACCAGCTTGAAGGCCATATGTCACAATTAGATAGTTAGCCTGGCTCTACGGCTCAGCCCAGAACACAGCCACCCTTGAGGCTGTGAAGGTGCAGTAGAGACTGCGCATGGGTGGGCACCTCAGTCCCACTGTTACCACTAGTGGGCTTGTGGGCTTCCAATATCCCAACACCCCTCCCCTTTCAAGGTGTTTACCCCCCACATGTGTCATATACTGCCCCTGTATGCATCTTGTGTGTCTTGTCTGTTAACCTACTCAACCTACCTCCCCAAATTTACCTACTACCCCTCCCCAACATCCCACTCTCAACTGAAAAAAAAAAAGGGCATTCTGTTCCCACAAAAAAATCTCGCCCCATACATAGCTGTCCATTTTGCACATGTGTCCACTGGACACATGTAATCTGGTTTAATTGGCATCACAACTTATTATTGTTGTCCTCACCCCTCTCCCTGGGGTTTGAGTGTCCAAATCTGTCTCCAAATTCAGTGTATATGCACAGCTGTTGCTGTAGAAGAAATGGGCAGCTATGGACCTTCCCTACACCCTTCCTGCATATCCCTAGCTACTTTCCCTATTGTCTTTCCCTCTTTGTGCCCCTTTTTCACCACTTTCCTATCAACCCTTTTTCTTTTCTTTTAAAGAAATCAGTGCAGGGGTAAGCTGGAGTAAGCACTTTTAAGCAGCAGTAACTGGATCAAAGCCTGTTTGAACAGAGGTAAGCAATGCCTACACAGGTTAAGCAATTTAGAAGCTAACTGAGTATAAGAAACTGTAACCAGAAGTTAGCAGTGCTTACTTTGGCGCAAACCCATGCAAACCCACTTACAACTGCTTTAAAGTGCCTTAATCACTCTGTATCCAATGGCCCGTGTTCTGCCCAGCAACAAAATAAACAGCCTCTGCAAGGCTCGAATGCAGGACCCTGCACATGATAGACAAAGTGATTTTCCACTAAGCCATGCCAGATATACATAACCCTGAAGATTTCAAAAACATATCATCCAGCCTAGTCATTAAATAGTACAGAGAATGTAGTCCAACATGTAGGTGTGTGTGTGTGTGTGTGTGTGTGTGTGTGTGTGTGTGTGTGTGTGTGTGTGTGTGTGTGTGTGTGTGTGTGTGTGTGTAAATATATTAATATCTAAAAAGATACAGCATATCTATAGCTATATATATATATATATATATATATATATATATATATATATATATATATACATATATACATATATGTAAATATATATGAACATATATTCATGCGAATGCCTACATCAACACACATATATATGTCTACACCTATATGTCTACATATACACAGCAAGTTACATATATGTAAGCAGATACATATCTATGTAGGTATATATGGACGTAGTTATATATATGTAAGCATATATATATATATATATATATATATATATATATATATATATATATATATATATATATATATATCCATATAGGTATAGATGGACATGCATGTGTAGATATCAATGGGAGATTAACTAAATTATATGTGTCCACATACATCGTTAATGGGGTTGAGAGGCCCCAAAAGATATATGTCTTGTATAAATAGGTATACCCCCCCACAGCCAAACATGTTCACCCTGCAATACAGTACCAAGTGTTGCAGATACCATAACCAGGTCCTTACACGACATGGGCACAAGATGTTAACAGTACTACATCCAACCTGTATGATGTCAGGCTGGTATTAGTAACATATCATGCAGAGCAGTCTGGCTCCCATAGGAAATGTAAAATATGGAAGGTATCATCATCCACAGGATAGATATACACAGACACGTATATGCAGATACAGATATACATATATATATATATATATATATATATATATATATATATATACAGATACATATATATATATATATATATATATATATATATATATATATATATATATATATATATATATATATATATATATATATATATATATATATATATATATATATATATATATAGATAGATATAGATATACATGTGACTACACATACACATGCAGTAATATGTACAGTAAGATACTTATGTAGTAGGCGCACACAATATGGAACAGCCACTATGCTTACAGTTAACACCCTAACAACTGGACACTGGATGAACCACCCATACAAATGACATTCGGTGCCTGCAACATATACCCACAGAGAGGTCATAGAATAAAACACCACACACAGGTTTGCAGAAATGGAAAACCTTTATTTGTGTACTATTACAGTTTTATATGCCATGTCATATAGCTTTTCAGATACTGACATCCATATAAACAGAGTAATGCAACTGTGAACCAGTTATACTAATACAGTAGACTGGAAACATTCACAACTGTTGCTGTCCAGGCCAAGCCCTCCAAATTGTGCAATAGTGAAGACAGACTGGGCCAAAGGATACCACACAATCAACAGTAATTGATGCAGGTGTATAGTCCAGCAGCCTCTATCTACACTCTGTACACAATCACTAGGTGGTAAAGACTTCAGCTGTCCAAATGGGATGTAACTGTTACATAACAAGGCATAACTGAAATCATCACAGGCACACTGGCAAACAGAACAGTCTGTATGGCAGGAGGCAGTAGGCCTGCAGTAACCCACTTTATGTAAGTAATGTCAAGATAGGTGAAATGTATAGTACTGTAAATCCATATACCTTAAGGCAGCTCACCATTGATACCCCCACATTTTGTAACAGCCTAGGTTATGTATGGTGCATCCCCGCCCAACTCAATATTACAGGGCCGTATACCACTGTTGCATACACTGGCCTCTAGAGTGCATATGGGCACACATGTGTTGTGTAGGTGAAGCCCACACATATATGGCCCCAGCCCACCATATGTGTGTGAGATACAATAGCAGTGGATTGCTGGCAGGAATGACAGTGTGGTATATGTATATGTGCATATGTATCACTATCTGTATATGTGTAGACATATAATGCTCTGTATATGTATATATCTGGGTATGCATATGCATATCTATGTACATATACACGCCCATCTATATATGTTGATATGTACATGTGTAACTATCTATATAGATATCTCGATAATCATATGCACATATATATTCACCATATGTCCTGAACACGGGGTGTAGCCCTACCTCAGCCCTTATAGTCCCAACTTCGTAGTGCAAGGGGATGTCAGGTATGTATAGCATGTATATTAATAGACTATCGCTACTGTAATAGGGATTGTCTTCACAGATATGGTGTGTGTGGGAGGTCACATCTGCTTTTCACATGTGCACCATTGGCTACTGACAGACCTCCTAAGGACATCATAGTACAGTACCGCTGCAAGCACATAATGCTCCTGTGGACTACAGCAGAGATATTGGCCAATAGATGTGGACATTCTGATACACTCTATACAGTCCAGAGGTATACACAGAACCCCTTAGTGCAGAACATGTGGACTAAGCCTGACAATATGGATGTTAACAGCCATGTAGATGGGTATAACACATAATGACTGGTTTACATTCACCCCATAGGTTATGCATTCATACACCCCTGTCTGACCTGACACATAATAACTGCTGGTACAGAGGTGCCTTGGCCACATACTACCCACTAGATATTGACATACATCTGTACAGCATCCCAACGCTCTGTCTGACATACATGACTGTTAAGGGAGGCCCAGCAGCAGTACATCTGGCAAGTATCTGGACATGACATCTCAATGGGTAAGTACACTAAGTTGCAAGGCATGTAACAAAGCACTGTGCAGGCTACAGGCAGACTGGCTCAACACTGGCCTACATCTCCTATGGGGGAATGCACATGTACCTGCATATATAGCAGGCTCTACAGGCATGTCACAGCACAGGGTAAGATACACCTGTGTGAAAGTGCATAACCACAACCAATGTGAACACAGCCACAGCCACATATGGTAAGCTAGCGTAATATTACAGTATATGGACTATCTGTCCAACACCATCCTCATATGTGCCACTCACACACTAACCCTACATATACTGGGCTACTACACAGTGTGGCCTGATGCCTGTCTGTGGTATGGGACATGTGTGTGTATGGCCATACAAACATGTAAGACTATACAGTAACATACAGTGGAGCAGCATGTAAAATCAGATAGGATGGGACCTAGAACGATGACATCTACCACAGTCTGTACACAGGCCAAGTTGCGTATTAACAATACACACACTGTCAACATTCACCACATACACAGACCTCAGTACTGTACAAACAGCCACAGAATGTCCAGGTTATGTCATCAAATATAACCCCTACTGTACATAACATGTGTAGCAGTCTGATGTCTCAGTGGCTTGTTATGAGTTATGATGAAACTAATCATGGTGTACTGCACATATGCACCTCTTAATGCATGACATATGTACAAAGGTTGACAGAGTCATGGCTGGAAGCACATATGCAGGGCCAATATTGACATGCTGCTGTGATAACATCATGCAGGGTAGCCACGGTGGTGCAGAGGTTAGCGTTGTCACCTCACAGCAAGAGGTTCTCCGGTTTGATCTTTGGCTGTGGTGCCTTTTGTGCGGAGTCTGCATGTCCACCCTGTGGTCACGTGGGTTTCCTCCGGGTGCTCTGGTTTCCTCCCACATCCCAAAGACATGCTGTAGGTGGATTGGACACTCTAAATTGGCCTTAGGTGTGAGTGTGTGCACGTATGTGCCTTCTGTGGAAGGTTGGGCGCCGGGCTGGCAACTCGACACTATAAAACTCCACTGCCAATCATGAGCGAACAGGTGAGCCACTGTGGTGACAACTAACCAGGAAAAGCTGAAAGAAAAAGAAGAAGAAGCTGTGATAACATCATGCATTTACTGTTGTAGCATTGTTTGTCGCAACATATGTCCTTTGAGGGATATGAAGTCAGTCACTGTCATGGCTCTCACCATCTAAAGACTGCAATCCTCACACTACCCACTGCAGTTCACAGATACATGCTCTGTGGGTAACATATGAAACCAAGGACACCACACACTGCCCAGTCTGCAGATGACCCTACAGATGGGGGTTCCTCATAAACATAGAACTGACATGGCAGGTATTAATACATGTAGGACAAACATATCTGCACACACCCTGTTAAACCAACATTACTCCGAATGCAGTATAGCAGCACTTACAGTCTGTAATCAGGTCAGGCACATCCCCCTCCTGTGTGTTGGCCTGTTTCCACAGTGTATGTTGTTAAAGGTAAATCCCCAATCCATCTGAGATGCTGTTTGCCAAACAACAGATCGAGTTCCTGCTCACAGTGAATGAAAAGGCCCAACACCAACGTGATGCTCCTAGATATTGGAGTGTGTTTCCATGCAAATGGCTATGGAAATGTTACTACAGCTGTTCCACATGCAATCAGCTAGGGGAGGGCTGCAATTCATGCAGAGGCCATCAGCTGATCATGAGCATTACCTAAAATATACATGCTGAAGCCTAGGTAAAGCAGGTGCAGGTCTCCACATCCACCAGTGAGAGAGTGAGAGAGGCAGACAGAGGCAAAGACAAGTCAGTGAGGGTGACTTAAGCAAGTTTGTGTCACACACCTACCATCACAGGGTATCAAACCCCTGATGACTATGTAGTGCTATCACAGTTCTATGCAGTTATTGGATGCGCCACATAGGTTAACAGGGATATGGCAGCTATACGGTAGGTAAAGTACACTTGCCTGTCTGCATGAATAGGTGCCAGCATCAACACAGCCACACTCTCACAGGGACGCACACACATTGACATACTTGGCGGAGCTAGGATTACAACTCATCACTAGTGAGATTGCCACAACAAATTACTGTGCAGGTATGACATGCACCACACGGGTCATACAGAGGTTATATGGGCAGAGGGTATGGGGTGATGTCTGGCATCAGACAGCATGCTTCAGTATGCCAATGGGGGTTGTAGAGAGTGTGGATGTGATTATACGCATCATACAACACACACAAACACACAGTGTACCAGTACTGACATGCATGGGTGCATTTCTGCATGGGTGTGTGGTGGTCGACTGTGCCAGATGGCAATACAAGGCAAGGTGATGGGTACACCTTGGCATCAGGCCACATGACAATAGTCTGCATTGTAGCTCAAGGCTGTAGTTTCTGCATTTGCTCACATAGGTGGGTAGTGTATCCCCATCCAGTCACCTGGGTGGCTATTGTGTGTGACCAATGCTGTGCATCGCTTGCCATGTATGTGTTCCTTAGTCCATGACACGGACAGTGTCTGGGATGAGCACACCTCTCACATGCATGTACAGTGACATGTGGAACTGTACCTGGGGTGTCTGGCCCATGTTGTGTACACATATTATCATCAGATGTGCCAGTCTTGGTCATCTGTGGTGGGTGCTGGTAATGGACAGCAGGTTTACCACGCACCTACATTGATAGCATGCTAATGGCATTTCCTGATGTCAGTGGCATCTGTCCATACAGGGTATGTTTTCAGGCATGGTATGCCCTTTGTGGGTCACTCGAGGCACTCCATAAAATGGAGAACATCAACATCTATGCAGTGACAGAAACCTGGTTCAAGACTCCAGAGAGCACCCCTGCATTAACAGGCTATAATTCATACCACACTTTTTGGCCACCTAACCTGGACTGAAACACTAAAAGTGGAAGCGTGTCCATATTCATTAAGGATATCCACACCACCAGGCTAGCTGCTCAGCATAATGCATCCAAGATTATCCAGGTGCAACTAACTATGGGCAAGACTGCAATCCAAATTGTAACTTGCTACAGATTCCCCACCATACCCCAGTATTCCCACTCCTCATTTCTTGATACACTGAAAAATATTAGGGTACAACCCAACACCCTAATAATGGGTAATTTCAACTACCCCACCATTAACTGGGAAAACTACGCATGTACCAACTCTTTTGCTCAACATTTTCTGGAATTCATAAATTCCAATGCCTTGGATCAACTTATCCACACCCCTACCAGGGGCAGCAATATCCTAGACCTGGTCATTACCAACATGGGTGACCGGTGTTCCACACAAGAGGTCAATTCCTCATTTGTCAGATTCAACCACAAGCTAATCAGCCTAGACTTCGACATCCCTCCCCACCCCCCATTAGGGAAACCACCGTAAAATATTTCTCCAAAGCCAACTTCATGCTTCTTAAGACAGAAGTGGCAAACTTCATGACACCCATGCAGATGAACAATAGAGGTACGACTGCTGAATCCTACACAAATGCACTTTATAAGCACTTACACAAGTGCATGGATCGTGCTATCCCTAATAGAAACAAGATGCTATCCTCCAAAAAAGGAAGTCAATCTGGTGGTCCCCTGCCATAAACAAACAACAGAAGAAAGAAACTGTTGCAAAAAAGAGTAAAATCTCATGACTGGAAGAACTCCCTGGTCAGCCTCAGTAAGAAGCTGAGATCCCTCATAAAAATCCTCCAAAGCTAGTTATGAAAACAAATTCGCCACTGATGCTAAAGACAACCACAAAGCATTATATAGCTATGTTAAGAATCTCAAAGGCAACATTCAGATCTGATCTGAGTTACAGCACAATGGCATTAAATATACAGAACCAACATCCTGAAAGATATGTTCAATGCTAACTTTACTCGCCTCTCACCCCTAAAGGGCCCATCTCTATACCAGAAGAATGCAATGTTCCTGTAATCACAGCTGCACAAGTAAAAACCACACTCTCCAAAGCCAAGAACACAGCATCCATGGGGCCGACAACATCCCAGGCTGCATTCTACATGAACTACAGAGAGAACTAACACCACACCTAAGCACCATGTTCAATCATAGCCTCACCTCTGACTTTGTTCCCACTGAATGGTGCACAGCAATGGTTATCCCACTCCACAAAGGGGAAGCCACCACGGACCCCGGGAACTACTGCCCCATTAGCCTAATGAGCCTGGTCCGCAAGGCCATGGAACTTATCATCATGGAACTTATAAACAAAGACATTGGTTATCTCCAAACTCTGGACCCCAACCAGTTCAGGTTTGTAAAAGGCAGATCATGTCTCCTAAATCTGATTGACTTCTTTGAAGCAGTCACCAAAGCCATAGACCAGGGTAAGGTGATTCACACACCCTATCTAGATCTTGCCAAGGCTTTTGACACCATCCCCCAGTCTGGAATTATAGATAAACTCACTAACTAGGTATAAATCCCTATGTCACAAGATGGGTTGCCAACTGGCTCACTGACAGAACCCACACTGTGAAAGTAGCAGACTCCAAATCCAACTTCAGACCAGTGACAAGTGGAGTACCACAGGCTTCAGTCCTGGGTCCTCTCCTGTTTGCTATCTACTTTTCTGAAGTACAGGCTAACACAAAAGGTCTTTGGCTAATGAAGTTCACAGATGACTGCAAACTAAGAGCCATAATTGAAACTCCTAATGATGTGAACATCCTACAAAAGGGCCTCAATGAGACAGATGCCTGGTGCCAAAGCCATGGCCTCAAGCTCAATGCCAAAAAGTGCATTATCATCCCCTTTGGTAATAACTCTGTACCCATAAGCTACCACATAGGTGGTAGTTTACTTTGCACCGAAAGTGTGATAAGAGACCTTGGGCCACAGGTGGACAGGAGTCTCTCCTTTGATAATCAGATTGCCACAGTAGTCAAGAAATCCTTCTACATGGCACACCTCATCACAAAAGGTTTCTCATCCAGGAAAAAAAGAGGTCATTGTTCCCCTCTACTCATCACTCATTAGACCCATTATAGAGTGCAACGCCCCTTTTGGTATGTACCTCACAAGACATCTACAACAACTGGAAAGGCTGCAGAAATATCTCACAAAGAAGATTACTGGCCTCAAACAGATGCTCTATGCAGACCGTCTCAAAAAACGTCAGCTTTACTCAATTGCATATCGCCTACTCAGAGGCGATCTCTGCCTAACATACAAAGCTATGTCAAACCCAGAGCTGATGGACATGCTCCACTTAAAGAAATCCCAATCCCTCCAAGCTACACACTCTAGGGACCTAAACCTTGTCACCACAATAAACAGAACATGCTGGAGGGATAGATTCCTGTCCCAGAGATTTTCCATACTCTGGAACAAACTACTTATCTATATCAAATAAAGCTCCTCATTAGCACTATGAAGATTACTGGTCTACAACATTCACATACATGCATTTCTAGGTAGATGACATCAGCAGCCTTGCCAAAGTTGAGCATTTGAATTATAGGGAGTGTCACTACCCTAAAAAGCATTGCTGTCTGCACAAACAGAGTCAGACAGACACACACACAAACATAATTGCCAAGTCAGGGATTAGAACACCTACCTAACTAATTTATCACACTACAGCAGTACATAGTTATAGGACATGCTATGGAGATTACTGGGCTACAACCTTCCCAGAACTGTATTTCTAGGTGGATGACATCAGCAGCTTTACCAAAGTAGTGCATTTCATTTGTAGGGAGTTTGACTATCCTAAAAAGCATTGATCTCTACACAGACAGACACACAGACACACACACACACACACACACACACACACACACACACACACACACACACACACACACACACACACACACACACTTGCCAAGTTTGGGATTAGAACTCCTACCTAACTAGTTTATCACACTACAGCAGTACGCAGTTTTGGGACATGCCATGGAGATTACAGGGCTACATCTCTTCCAAAGGTGTATTTGACAGTGGATGACCTCAGCAGGCTTGTCATAGTAGGGCTATAGGGAGGGCAGTGTGTGTGCATGGGCCATAACCCATTTATCTAGAGGTTAACTCACCACATGCAGGCACACACAGGGTCATATTTCACAGGTACGTGTATACAGATGCTAGATGACACTTTCCTTGTACAGTCATGTTGCACATCTAGCACTTACACCACATAGTCTGTACTGCTGACAGATACCAGTGGCTAGTATCTACAGTGAGTGACATCTGAATCTCATGTGGTTATGGCCCTTTGGCTTTGTGCTGGGTGGGACAGGCCTGCATGGCTCCTTGCCGCAGTCACCCTCTTCCACACATCTATGTACGCCTACCTTCGACTTATTATAGTGTGTTGTCCTAAAATATATGTCTGTATTCCTGTCCACTGTGTATGCAAAGCATGTGTGGTGCATACTGAGGGGTGTCTGCAGTAACATCTGTGACTGCCAGTTATGTCTGGTCCACTGGCATTAGCAGACAGGGCCTTCATGTCTTTAAGTGTGTGAGCATGCCCAGTATGACCTTTCAGTGTGTTGTTGACTGACATTGCCTTCATTTCTCTAAGTGTGTGAGCATGCCCAGTATGCCAGTCTCTATTGAATGTGTAGATCAAGTTCAGGTAGTCTGTAATGCAGTGCTGACCTATGTGTTGTACACCTACAGGTAGCATACTGTTTCTGCAGGGTATCCGTTGATCACATGGGATTGACTGTTACTATATTTCTACATGGGATAGGGTGGCACACGTGACTATTTCTACATTTCTACACAGGATTGGGGGGCACACCTGACTGTTACTACATTTCTACAAAGATCTGATTAAACCTCCAATGAGACCAATAGTGTCTGGTCGAGAATGGGTGACTGAACATTTGTATACATATATAGAAAAAATTTTGAGACCATATGTTAACAGTAACAAGTTTATACTAAGGGATTCTAAGGAATTTCTGTTGAATTTCTATGAAGCAACCAAAGATCAGGATCGTGATTCAAGTTTGTTATTAGTTACTATGGATGTGAATTCATTATTCACTAATATTCCGAATGGTGAAGGTATAGAAAGTATTCATGAATATTTGAGTTCACACTCTAATTTATTACTGACTAGGGTAGACTTCCTTTGTACTTTGTTGGAAATCATTCTAGAAAGTAATATATTTTTGTTTAATGATGATTTCATCCTCCAAAAAGATGGCGTAACTATGGGCACTTCTTGTGCCAACAGCTACGCCAATTTGGTTATGGCCCTATGGGAAGATGAGAAGTTGTGTCATCTTGATTTATTTCAAAAACATGTTTTATTTTACAGGTGCTTTGTGGATGACTTGTTCCTTCTTTGGGACGGTAGTGTGAGGGATTTACAAATTTTGAGGAACAAGTAAATATGCTTACTCCTTTTTTAAAGTTTTCCATGAGTTATTCTAGTCATAGTATTTCTTTTTTAGATGTGAACATGTGGCGCTTACCAAATGGGAATTTTAATACTGGGGTGCATAGAAAGTCCTGTTACAAAAATACACTTTTGCATAGAGACAGTATGCACCCAGGTCACATTTTTTCTAACATTCTTAAAGGACAGGGAATCAGGGTGTCTAGATTGAACCCATGTCTTAATGATTTTAATAATGAATTAGGTGAATTAAGTGCCAGATTTCGTGACAGGAATTATAGACATGTAGAGATAGAGAGAGCATTTACTCAGGTTAGAAGTTATAGGCAAGATAGGGCATGCCCAATATTCTCGGAGACAGGGTTACAAGTTTATAGAACTAATCCTGATGAGAATTTAGTTAATCATGGTAGTAATAGTAATCGGCAGAGGTTGAGCTTGTTTTACACGCAAGATGTGCATATTATTAAAAATATTATTACTAAACATTGGAACTTATTAACTCTGGATCGTGAAGTGAGAAAATATGCAGGGGAAGAACCATGCTTTGTCTATAAAGATAAAAAGAATCTACATAGACTGTTGTGTTTCACCAATCATAGGCAGAATCGAGAGAGTTTGAGTCCTGAAGGTACTCAACCTTGCAATAAGTGCAATTATTGTTGTTATATTAGAGATACTAATGTCTTTGTACACCCTAACTCTGGACAGGTATTTCCTGTGAAAGTTAATGCTAGTTGTGACACGAGACATGTAGTGTATATTGCTACCTGTGTATCATGCCGTTCATTTTATATAGGCAAGACTGACAGGATGTTAAGAGAAAGAATAAGGGAGCACTTATATCAAATTCATATCAAATCTGAAGTGAATGCACTTTCTAAGCATATTCTACAGAATGATAATATGCATACGTTTTTATTTTCAGTGTTACATGTGAATATACCTAGCATTGGGAGGGGAGATGTTAGGAATTATACTGAAGAAGCTGAAACCAAGTGGATTATAAAAACACAAGCCCATATTTCTCCAGGTCTTAATGATAGAGTTCCCCTGAGACCTGCTCTTAAGAATAGGAGGTATAGAAAATAGATGTGATTCTGTTTTAGAATAAGTAGAAATTATGATTTTTCATGAAAGATATATGCACAGTACACTGTTTTATTTTTGTATGTGTATATGATTGAATTTTTATTGTTATGTGTTTTGTTTTTATATTTATGTGAATAGTCAACTGATGTTGATTCCTTTAAGAGGCTTTTTTATTAATTGTATAATTGTCTTAATTGATATATTTGAATTTTCTATATAAGCCTCATTTTAGAATCAGTTGTTATAGGCTTGATAAACCTTTTTAGCGAAAGCGCTTGCCAACTACATATTAATAAAGACGCTGTTTTACATTCAGAAGCAAGATTGGATTTATATATTCTTGGGTTTGATGTTTTAAAGAACCAAGGTCTGAAGAGACGTGGAATACTACATGTACTGTTTATTCATTGACTGCCTGGTGTGACTGTGAATTAGTTTTGTCTCTTACGTTTTATGATATTATATTGTATACTTATGCATACTGTGTACCAGGGTTTGTTTGATTCGTCTACTATTAATTTTTTTTTAACAGATTAAATTCATTTGTTGATATAGCCATTGTTAATCCTTTCCAGTTGGCAAAATAATTTGGGTTTATCCAGTCTATTGTAGTTTTAAGCACATATGCTTTTATATATGTTTCTGTTTCTGGGAAGTTCAATCCTCCTTGTTTCCAGGGTCTAATGTGATAAGTTAGAGCTACTCTATTCTTTTTGAGATACCATAAAAATTTTATTAAACATGACTTTATTTCTTTAAGAATGCATCTTTCAGAAATTAACTGTATTGCTAATGCGACATATAGTATTTTTGGCAATAAGACCATTTTTATTAATTGCAATCGGTCTTCAAAAGTTAATATAATTTTGTTCCACTTTTCTATATATATTTTTATTGTTTCAGTAATGTTTTTATAATTTATTAATATTGTTTCATTTATATTTTTGCATAACACTATTCCTAAATAATTTAGCGTAAGTTCTTGTTTTCCTATGATGGATTTATCTGTAACTTGTAGTTCTTTTTTCTTATTTAAAAATAGAAATTTTGATTTTGATCTAGTAAAGTGTAGTCCTGAAATCTTATAAAATTTCTCCATTACTTCTTCTAGCTCTCCTAATGACTCTCTGGAGTTTGATAGGGTTAATAAAATATCATCAGTAAAAAGCATTATTTTAGATATGTACTGGTCATAGACTTCTATTCCTTTTATTCTTGGATTATTGCATATTATTATTGCAAATATTCCTATAGCCAAAGTAAATAAAATAGGAGAAAGGGGGCATCCTTGTTTAGTACCTTTTGTTATATGGATGGATTCTGAGATGAAAAAATCTAATTTAATATGGGCTAAGTTATTAATATATATATTTTTAGTAGAAAGATGAAGGGAGGAGGAAATTCAAATAATGCAAAATTTTAAATAGATATTCCCAGTTGAGGGAATCAAAGGCTTTTTCTATGTCTAATCCAATTACACGTGTTTCTCTATCTTCTTTATTCACATAATCTATAAGAGTAAGTATCCTTTTAATATTATCAAGTGTGTGCCTGTTATATAAAAATCCAGTTTGATCATTATTAATTGTCTTTGAAAGTGAGATTTTCATTCTGTTAGCTCAGATTGTGATGAATATTTTATAATCATTACTCAGTAATGACATATGTCTGTATGAGGTGCAAAGGTCTGATGGTTTATTGTCTTTTAGAATTGGTATTATGAGGGAATATTTCCATGAGGGTGGTATTTTTGCTTCTGACTGGACTTCTAGGAAAGTTTTATGAAAAAGGGAGATTACTGTTGAAGGGAAGAGTTTGTAAATTTCCGTAATTATACCAACTATCCCTGGAGCTTTGTTAGATTTACTTTCTTTTATCTTGTCAACAATTTCTTTGTAGGATATAAGCTTTTGTAGGTCTAGTTTTAAGTTTTCTGGATTTTTTTTTATATTGATAAGGTTTGTATCTAAGTTTATTTGGCTGGTATCTAAATCTTCTTTTTTGAAGTGTTCCATATAATTGAACCAAAATGCTTCAAGGATGTCTCCTATATCTGATACTTTTTTCCCTTTCTTTTCATGATATATACTACTAATGTTATTTGCTTTAGATTATATTTTAATTCTTGTAGATAAGTCATGTTGATATCTGGTGGAGGTGGCTAATGGGTTTATTTTTAATGTTTCCAAGGCTAGACAAGTTTTGTGTGTTAGAATTTCATTATATTTTTTATTCCTCTATTTCTTTTTTGACTTCTGGACAATTCTGATTTTTTTTAGATTTTGCTGTCAAAAGTCTTATTTGCAAGTCTTAAGATTCAGATTCCCACTCTCTAGCTTTGTTTTTGTACCAGCTAAGGGTCTTACCAAATAAATAGGCTTTTAATGAATCCCAAACCATGACTCTACTGATTTCTGTTGTATTATAAATTTCAAAAAATAATTGTAGTTATGACAACATCCAGGGTCTGAATTATTTAATTTTCATGATATATGATGGAATTCTTGTTGAGAGGATTAAAGGTTTAAACTCTATTTGGAGCTTCATTATCAGAGAGTCATAATCTGAGAAGGGGCATAGAACTATTGAGAAGTTGAGGATTTTTCTTTGTAAATCTTGAACTACGAATAATTTGCCTATTCTGGTTTGTGATCAAAATCTATGGTCTTTATGGGAAAATAATAAGGATTTATCATCTTTTACTTTAAAAGTGTCTATTAAATGAAATTAATCAATCCATCTTTTTAATGATTTTGAAATAGTTGCTATGCGAAAAGACTTCTTGGTGGTTTCAGGAGCTTCTAAGGTACAATTAAAGTCTCCTCCCAGTATAAGATTTCCTTTATAATTGTTGGAAATAAAATATAGGTGTTTTTTAACCGTTCCTGCTCCAATTCCTGGGAACCAATAAAGATTAGTTAAGGTCCATATTCTGTTATTAAATTTAATTATAACAAACGCTAGTAGACCTTCTTTGTCTTCATATTTATAAATACCTTTTGGAGTGATTATGTTTTTCCTCCAGAGAATTGATACTCCTTTTGTCTTCATTCTATAGGAGGATTGAGCTAAGATTGTATAGTCCTTAGGGTTCCAAATAAAGCTATCATTAGTCTTAAAATGCATTTCCTGGAGAAATACTACTTGTGCCTTATTTAGATTTAAATATTTTAGTAAGTTTGATCTTTTATTTACATCATTTAAGCCATTAGAATTTAATGATAAGAATGTTAAATCCATTTCAATTTATTGTTGGAAGAAACATTTTGCTTCTTTTTTTATTATGATCATAGTAGTTATACCATATTCTCTGATAACATTGAATGTTATTTTTATGTGTGTAAACTTGGGAGTGTAATTTAATGTGCTTTCTTCTTTAAATACAAGTAGGGTAAAACTCTGGTCAGACTTTAAAAAAGTACTTCTATAAACCATTAATTCTAAAGTATTAAATACAAGTAAATATGAATTTCCCATTAAGCATGGAATGAAAGTCATTCCTAATCCAATAGATAAAGATAGAGCTATTGGATTATCACTCATGCCTTTAGCCAACAATATCAACTGAGCTCCATATGTTAAATTATTATATTATTTATTATTATTATACATTATTATTTATTATTATTATTATTAAAAAAAACTGCAAGCCTGTTTCCTACCTTTCCTGTAACTAGTGTTCCAGATACAGATTTGCTGTATCCAGGACTGTTTGTAAGCCTCGAGCCCCCCCCCCCCCCCCAAGCCTTTCTGTGTTGGAGGGAAGCCTTCTAGCTTATCAGTGGGAGTGGTAAGCATTGGGTAACCTGTCTACCACATAAGAAGTGGTTCTGGTCAAGAATTTGTAATTATTGGCTGTTTGGGCAATCTTCCATCTCTCTCAACTTTCTGATTTGAAAGCCTGCATTTGCATTTGTTTCTGTCCTGTAACTCATCTAGTGCAGATACAGATTCTTAGTTTTAGCACTTAAATTTGCTTATTCATACTCAGCACTTGTTCAGAACTTGTAAGCACTAAATAAGCTACTAATTACTATTGCACTCAATCTTCCTCATTACCTAAAGGAAAACAGTTTTTGTACTTACTTTTCTCACTGGCATTGAGAAAAAACAGCTCTTGTACTCACTTTTCTCACTTATCTAGATGAAAATAGATTTTATTCAGGCATGTCCAAGGGTCAGCTCCCAGTGTTCTCCCCTGTCTATCTGATGAATCTGGGCATCTTGAGGCAATGTAGAAATTGCCTCATGTACACAGACAACCCTCTCCTCCTACCACCCAACACTACAACCTGTGAGAGATGCACTTATCTAGCCAAACTGGAGGTAAAGCTCTCACCAACCAAGACTGAACCTGACAGTCATGAGGAGAAGGTAAACATTTGCACCACACCACACTCATCAGATAGTCTCACTACGTCTACACCACCAAAATCCACACATAGAAACTCAAAAACATTCACGGAGGCTCTCAATAATAATCTGCCTAAGCAACAGAGACCTCCAAAGCAGAAACACAAGCAACCTCCATTCCCCAACACAACCCAAATGACACATAGCCCACAAATTCAGTGTGCCACTCAAACACATCCAATAAGGCAAAACAACATACCCAACACACTAGTCATATGTGACTCTATAGTCAGGCACACTGATGTCCAACTCACCAGGCTAAACAAGGAGCAGGTTACTGTCAGCTGCCTGTCGGGTGCCAGGATCCGTCACATAACCCACACACTCAGGTCACTCCACAACAAGTACAAATATGACTCTGTCATTGTCCATGATGGTGTGAATGACCTGAGATGTACCTCCCTGGACTACATGAAAAGAGACATGGAAGAGCTCTGCGATCTTGTAGCCCAGGCAGATATGACCCTAGCCCTGAGTAGCATTCTGCCATTGCCCAGAATGATACCGCAGTACAAGGACAAAATGATTGATTTCAACAATTGGCTAAGCTTCTGGTGTCATTCAAAGGGGATCCAGTATCTGTCTGCTTGGGATGACATGGTCGACAGACCACAATGCTTTGCCATAGATGGCCTGCACCTGTCGCCACAAGGATTCAGGATACTGGCTAAGGCTCTTGCTGCCCCATATAGTGCCTTTTTTAGGCAGGGTTCAAGTAACAAATTCACCACCATAACAGGAACAGGTAAGCAAAAATTGAGGGTAATGCTACTCAATGCTAGAAGTCCAAATTTCAAAATGCACTCACTTGAGGCACTCCTTAAAATGGAGAACATCGATATCTGTGCAGTGACTGAGACCTGGTTCAAGGCTCCAGAGAGCACCCCTGCACTACCAGGCTATAACTCATACCACACGTTTCGGCCATCTAACCTGGACCGCAACACCAAAGGTGGGGGTGTGTCCATATTCATTAAGGATATCCACACCTCCAGGCTAGTTGCTCAGCATAATGCATCCGAGGTTATCCAAGTGCAGCTAACTCTTGGCAAAACTGCAATCCAAATTGCAGCTTGCTATAGATCCCCCACCATGCCCCAGGATTCCCACTCCTCTTTTCTTGATGTACTGGAAAATATTTGGGTTCAACCAAACACCCTAATAATGGGCGACTTCAACTACCCCACCATTAACTGGGAAAACTATTCATGTACTAACTCCTTAGCACAACACTTTCTGGAATTCATAAACTCCAATGCCCTAGATCAACTTATCCACACCCCCACCAGGGGCAACAATATCCTAGACCTAGTCATTACCAACATGAGTGACCAGTGTTCCACACCTGAAGTCAACTCCTCGTTGGTCCGATCTGACCATAAGCTAATCACACTCAATATCCACATCCCACCCCCACCCCCACCTCCCATTATTAAGGAAACCACAGTAATAAATTTCTCCAAAGCCAACTTCATGCTTCTTAAGACAGAAGTAGTGAACTTCATGACACCCATGCAGATGGACAATATAGTTACAACTGCTGAATCCTACACAAATGCGCTTTATAAGCACCTACATGAGTGCATGAATCGTGCTATCCCAAACAGAACCAAGACGCTATCCTCCAAAAAAAGGAAGCCAATCTTGTGGTCCCCTGCCATAAACAAACTGTACAATAGAAGGAAGAAACTGTTGCAAAAAAGAGTAAAATCCCATGAGTAGAGGAGCTCCCTGGTCAGCCTCAGTAAGAAGCTGAGATCCCTTATAAGATCATCCAAAGCTAGCTACGAAAATAAAATTGCCACTTATTCCAAGGACAACCACAAAGCATTCTATAGCTATGTCAACAATCTCAATGTCAACACCCAGATCTGCTCTGAGTTACAGCACAAAGGCATGAAAATTACAGAACCAACTGATATTGCCAACATCCTGGAAGATAGGTTCAGTGCTAACTTTACCCCCCCCCCTCACCCCCTAAAGGGCCCATATCTATACAGGAAGAATGCAGAGTCCCTGTAATCACAACTACGCAGGTGAAAGCTGCACTCTCTAAAGTCAAAAACACAGCATCCATGGGACTGGACAACATCCCAGGCTGCATTTTACACGAAGTTCAGAATAAAATGGCTCCCCACTTAAGCACCATGTTCAATAATAGCCTCGCATCAGGCTTTGTGCCCACTGAATGGCGTACAGCAACAGTTATCCCACTCCACAAAGGGGGAGCCACCACTGATCCCGGGAACTATAGACCTATTAGCCTGACGAGCCTGGTCTGCAAAGCCATGGAATGTATCATCATGGAACTCATAAACAAAGACATTGGTAACCTCCAAACTCTGGATCCCACCCAGTTCGGGTTTGTGAAAGGCAGCTCATGCCTCCTGAACCTGATCGACTTCTTTGAGGCAGTCACCAAAGCCGTAGATGAGGGTAAAGTGGTTCACACAGCCTATCTTGACCTCGCCAAGGCTTTCGACACCATCCCCCATTCTGGAATTATAGCTAAACTCAATAAACTAGGCATAATTCCCTACGTCACAAGATGGGTTGCCAACTGGCTCACTGACAGAACCCACACTGTAAAAGTTGCAGACTCCAAATCTGACCTCAAACCAGTGACAAGTGGACTACCACAGGGTTCCGTCCTGGGACCACTCCTGTTTGGTATCTACTTCTCTGAAGTACAGGCTAACACAGAAGGCCTCTGGCTAACGAAGTTCGCAGATGACTGCAAACTAGGAGCCATAGTCAAGTCCCCAAATGATGTGAACATCCTACAGAAGGACCTCTCTGAGACAGATGTCTGGTGTCAGAGCCATGGCCTCAAGCTCAATGCCAAAAAGTGCAGTGTCATCCCCTTTGGTAAAAACTTTGTACCCGTGAACTACCACATAGGCAGCAATCTACTTAACACCGAATGCGTGATAAGAGACCTTGGGACTCAGGTGGACAGTAGTCTCTCCTTTGATAGTCACATCGCCACAGTAGTCAGAAAGTCCTTCTACATGGCACACCTCATCATAAAAGGGTTCTCGTCCAGGAAAAAAGAGGTCATTGTTACCCTCTACTCATCACTCATTAGACCCATTATAGAGTACAACACCCCTTTTGGAATGTACCTCACAAGACATTTGCAGCAGCTGGAAAGGCCACAGAAGTGCCTCACAAAGAGGATTACTGGACTCAAACAAATGCCCTACACTGACCGCCTCAAAAAACTCCAGCTTTACTCCATAGCATATCGCCTACTCAGAGGTGATCTCTGCCTAACATATAAAGCTATGTCAAACCCAGAGCTGTTGGACATGCTACACCTAAAGAAATCTCAATCCCTCCTAGCTACACGCTCTAGGGGCCTAAACCTTGTCACCACAATAAACAGGACATGCTGGAGGGATAGATTCCTATCCCAGAGACTTCCCATACTCTGGAACAGGCTACCCATCTATGTCAAGCAAAGTTCTTCATTAGAAAAATCTTGATGAGTGGATGGGAAATAGGAAATACACCCCGGGGATCACTTTTGCGTCTCTGCTCATCAGTGGCACAGGAAAATAACTTTCTTAGATGGCGTAAGCCAGGGAACCTTGTTGGCTAGGCTTGCATAGGCCCTTGGGCCGATAGCCTAGTACCTAGCTATGAACCTATGAACCTATATGGAGAATTTTCTTAAAAGATATATGAAATTCTATATTATTCTATTATTATTCTATAGTATTTTATATATCAGGATGGAATGTTAGTAGTATAAACTATTATGTTGACTTAGAAAATATCCAATATTTAGTTACCTTTAAGATATCCTAAACATGTCAGATATGTCATTTTAGATAAATTAAATGCAACAGAGGAGCATCCACTAAATACGCCAAACACAAATAGATTATTACTCAAATAATTTGACTAAAAGAACTCTGTAGGAGACAATGAGTGATTACCAATGAAATATGAATTTACTGTATGTGTACTGTCTTCCTTTACTTTCCCACTCTTCAGCTTACCAAATTCAACTTACACTTACGAAAAGACATGACTTATCAGTGGTATCCTGACGCTGAGTGGAGGTGTCCTACATTCTAGTGTGCAGTGCTTTTACATATTTATAGATTTACAAAGCAGAGTCTAAGAATGAACTATGATCACACTGACAATTCCCACCCTGCATAGGGCACCTCCTGCTTCCAGAATGGGTAATCACATCAGGTCTAGAATGAATGTGTAGGTACCCATATGGTAATCAAGACTTACCTTAGGTAAGTATTAATCAAATAGTGTTTAGAGCATCTTAGAGAGTTCTCGGGGAAGTTAGAATACTCTTAAGCCTCTCCTCCCTTGGCCAAAAACAGAGATTTATTTCCCTTCTCTTTCTTTCCCTTGTTTTAAATCAGTACTAATAAAAGAAATTCAGCAAACATAGGTAAACAAAAATAACATTCAGTCGTCATTCTTGTACATGACTCAAAATCCATTAAACAAGTCAATGAGTAACATTACTTTAGTAAGCATTATGAAGACAAATTAGAAATAATTTCCTAGCTCTATAAATTTTCTGATAAAGCAAAAAGTTAACAATAAACTATTTTAACTAAAAGTGTAAATCATTTTAATTTTTTCTTGCATGTATACATTTCTACTTATATTGTAGTGTCAATAGCTGTCTTAGAAATCTGTACAATACTTCACTTCTTGAAATCATTCCTTTTTCAATTCAGGTTTTGTTTTGTCAAAATGTCAACAATATTTCAAGGGCACAATTTATATTTAGACTGATGCTTCAAATAAATAACTTGTCAGTTGCCAATTGAGTTAGTTTAGTATGTATGGTTAGTGCAAATATAGCATGTTGCAAAAATAATACGTATTTTTTTGTGTGCTCTAGAGACTGTCATATGCAAGTGACATATATAATGTAGCATATATAGAGCAGATATCTTACGGATTCAGGTTGTTAAAGTTAAGTTATGCTTATTAATCGGGCAGTTTCATTTAAGTTCACAAGTAATTTGGAGACATTTCAGTTGAGTTTCCAGGAATGTGTAGTCCAATGTGAGTAATTTATAAAGTATTTACAAGTTGTTCTATTAAGTTATCTAATTTACCCTTCCTTAGATTGTAATTCAATGTAATAGCTAAACAGCATTACTTTTTTGTTATTTCTTATCTGCAAGGCTAAATGCACTTCGCAGATTCACAAAGTCCATAGAAACTGCCATAGTTGTTTTCTGTTGCCATGACAATGTAAATATAGTGGTTCCTAATCAACAAGTCTTTAAATAAAAAAAAAACTGAACTAGTTCACGAGGCTGATAGAATGTAAAGAAAGCTCCACTTCCCACAAGCAATGTCACATTTTTCCTTCTTTTATATATTATGTTAATATTATAGGAAATAATTCAACTGACAGTATGTATATAATTGAAACATTTCAGAGTTAATCACTAAAATCCCCTGTAACACATTAAGCATAACAGTGTCAACCATTAATCTAATAACTATTGTAATACATCTAATTGAGTCAACTTTTCCTCATAAATGTGTCACAATTCATTAAACAAAGCAGAGTCTAACATTTGTCTAATAATCATTATAAAGACAAATAATAGTAATTTCCTAGCTCTTCAAACGTTCTGATATCACAAAATGTTGACAGTAAGCTATTTAACTGGAAGACTAAAAACATTTCAATACTTCTTTGTAAATATACATTTTGACTTATAGTGTAGTGTCAAGAACTCTTTGAAATCTATGAATTACTTCACTTCTTTCAAGTCATTCATTTTACAGTTCAGATTATATTTTGTCGAAATGTCAATAGCATTTCAAGGGTACATTTAATATTTAAACTGATATTTTAAATGAATATCTATCAGTTACCAAGTGAGTTTGTACAGTGTGAGGTAACTGCAAAGATAACATGTTGCAAAAAGTAATATGTATCTTTTCATATGCTCTAGAACCTGACAATTTCAAGTAACATATAAAATGTAACTTTTACAGTGCAGACAGCTTGTGGAGTCAGCATGTTAAACTGAGTAATACTTTTTAATCAAGCAGCTACATTTAAGTGCACATGTAGTTTGGGAACATTTCAGTTGTGTTTCCAGGAATATGTAATCCTATGAGGATAAATCATAAAATATGTACAAATAATCTTATTATGTATTTATTTTACCTTGCTTAGGTTGTTTTTCATTTTAATAACTAAACATTACTTTTTCTTATTATTTGTTATTTGTGAGGCTAAATGCACCTCGCAGGTTCACACTGTCCTTAGAAACTGTAGCAATTGTTTACTGTTGCTACGGCAATAAAAATAGAATGTGAAGAAAGCTTCACTTCTCTTAACCAACAGTACATTTTTCTGTCCTTTTTTATATATTTGTTAACTCTAAAAGGAAATAATTCAAAGGACATATGTACATGAATGGAACATTTCAGAGTTAATCACGAACATGTCCCCAATCCCAATAAGCATAACAGTGACTATCATTAATCTAATAAATATTGTAATAACAATTAATTAAGTTCACTATTCCAATTAGTCTACCTTAAAACTAGATTATTTTAGACTATTATTTATCTATGTATAGATAGGGAGTTATTAAATATATACAGACTACATTAGTATATTAAATAGGAGAAAATTTAGAAGGGGAGACAAGATGCAGTTAAAATAAATAATGAGAAAAGAGAGAAAGAAAAGAGAAAATTAAGAGAAAATATACATATACTATGTATGTTGATTTACAGTATAAATATTTTATGTGCTATATAACCCTCCTTCTGTAAAAGAAAAGTACCCTGTTTTACATACCTGAGATAATGTGAAAACTCTGATATGTCATCTATTTTCAAAAAAATTAAAGATTCCAGGAGTTAGTTACCTTTGTTTCAAAATTCCAAGCAATAACATTGGTCCTTTTAAGTAATGTTAAAACAATTAATATCACAGTAGATGCTTTGACAAATTTGTCTGTAACAGTATCAGTCTTTTGCTTCTTCTTTTTGACGTCTGTCCGGGCATTTGTTTCTTTTGTTCTCTTGAGAGAAGATGACATCCAATCCATATCTTCTGGTAAAGTAATCATATTATTAGTTTTAATAAATTAAGAGGCTTCCTCTAAGTCAGTAAAAGTCCTCATCTCGCTGACATACAGCATTCTTATCTTAGCTGGATATGCAAGTTGTGCCTCGATGTTATTTTGTTTCAGAAACGTTATCATTGGCCACCCTTTTTCCTTTGTTCCATTATTCTAGATGAATAGTCGTTATCAAATCTCATCAGGCTCTGTTTTTATTTTAGAGGTGCCTTCCTCCAAGCAGATCTTAAAATCAGTTCCTTGTCTGAGTATGAAAGAAATTTGATGATTATTGACCTAGGAGGAGAGTTTGAGTTAGTGGCAGGTTTCCCAAGAGCTCTGTGTGCCCTTTCAATGCCAAAGGAAAGTCCTTCTTTTAAATTTAAAAAGTCAGGGATCCAGCTTGATAAAAAGGAAATAATATCCTCACCTTCTGTGTTTTCAGGTAATCCGAAAATCCTGATGTTATTTCTCCTCTCCCTATTTTCCAAGTCATCTACTTTATTAACCAACCAAGTGTTTTGTTTAAGAAGCAGTTCTTTCTGTGTTTCCTCTTCCTTAAGTCTGCTTTCTAAGTCATTTAGAGAAACATCTATTCCTGTTATCCTTGTCTGGTGTTGTTGTAGCATTTCCTTGAGGGTGTCAGCCTGTTTTTGACTGCTTGTTTTAAGATTTTCTAGGTTCTCTTTAAAATCATCCAGATGTCATCTGTTGTAGTTCCTTCTTTAAGGCAGCATCCTGGTGAGAATTCCTTGAGTTGTTCATTTTAGCAAGTGAATAGATCTCCAAGCTTTTTGACAGGAAATTATTTCTAAAACTTTACCAAAGTTTCTAGTTATGTAAATTATTCCTTTATCTATAAGATTGTATACTTTGAAGAAAAAAAAATATTTTTCCTGTCTTCTTTAACTAGTTATATGGAGCTCTAAAATACTACTGCTTTCAGTTAGCCATTCAGGCTGCGCCTCTCCCTAGCTATTTTTTTCCAAAGGTGAAAATCAAACCTTCTACCTTGTGTCAGTGAAGTTAATATTTTAACCATTATACCAATCCCCAAAAGTAAAACTCCTTTGAGCCGGAATTAAATCAGTGACCTAAGGATGTATTTGGCAATCACTACAGACCTACCAGATGAGCTAATGAAGGAATTTGTTGCAGCAGTAATGGGATGTTTTTAAAACACCCTGATATTATATCTTCTCCAAATGGAGAATAAGATGATTACACCTTTATTGAAGTTGTCCTACCATATTTAGAATGGCAGAAAAGTCACTCAAATGTCACTCAAAAAGTGGACTGTTGTATGAAACAGTGTCTAGTCATTTCCTATAGTCTCTGGCTACATCAGATGGCTAGAGCAATCTGAGACATAGGTTCATAGGTTCATAGGTTGGTAGTAGGCTATCAGCCCAAAGGCCTATACAAGCCTAGCCATAACAATTCCCTGGATATTTCTTCCCACAATATTTATTTCACTGGACCCCTGTCTAGCAGGGCAACTAATGTGATCCCCGGGGTGAATTTCCTATCTCCCATCCAATTGTCAAGGTTCCTTCTGAAGAGGGCTAAGGAGGCACTCTGCTTGGCATGTATGGGCAGTCTATTCCAGAGTATGAGGAGTCTCTGGGTCAGAAACCTATCCCTCCAGCATGTTTTGTTCATTGTGATGACAAGGTTTAGATCCCTGGACCATGTGGCTCTGAGGGATTAGGGTTTCTTTAAGTGGAGCATGTCCAACAGCTCAGAGTTTGTCATGGCCTTGTTTGTTAAGCAGAGATCGCCTCTGAGTAGACAATAGTACATATCTTCTTATTCTTTCAGCTGTTCCCAGGTAGGGGTCACCGCAATGGATCACCTGTCCACTCATGATTGGCAGTGGAGTTTTACACTGTCAAGTTACCATCCCGGCACCCAACCTTCCACAGAAGGCACACACACGCACTCATGCCTAGGGCCAATTTAGAGTGTCCAATCCACCTACAGCATGTCTTTGGGATGTGGGATGAAACCAGAGTACCCAGGGGAAACCCACGCGACCACAGGGAGGACAAAAGGCACCCAGCCGAGGATCGAACTGGTAGACAATAGTATATCATATAAAAGAAAAAAATAATTTATAGCTACAGTGGTATGGGTGTGGAAGCACTGCAGGATTTTTAAGGATTTTTTTCTGTTTGTGTCCCTGTTAGATTTGTGTGTACAACATATGTCTTCCTTTTATTCCTGTCCAGAAATTGCATATTGTATCTTGTTTCAGTGTTTTTTATTGTCATTTTTCCTAATTTCCTTATAATAATGTGGTATTTTTTTCTCATATGTAAAGAACTCAATGTAGGAAGTGAATTAAGTAGATGAGAAGGATGCAGGTCGTCTTGCTCAGCTATGTAAATCTCTTACCACAGGCATTCCAAGGGCAGAGCATATGGCTAATTATCATATGCCACTCCCCTATAATATCTCATTAGCATTGCAATAGGACATAGAGACAGCCCACTGTGGTGACTGATTCTACAGAGCATGTAGAATAATTGTTGTTAAGCTGTTTAATAATTGGAAAGGGCCTTTCTGAATCCCAGAATATATGTCAGCCTCAGAATTAAAGTTCACTAAGATACAAACATTTTGGTTGACCTATGTCTTGGGATGGAAAAAGGATCTCAAAGATTTTTCCTTGGATGAGCAACCCTTTGACCTTGTGTGGGGAGTAAATTCTATATAGCTTATGCATTATTCCATTCATTAAAGTTTCAAAATATCCTTGCCAAGTATGCACTGGCCCGTAAAAGTAGTTTGGCCTCCATGTTTGCTTTCATATTCTGAAAGTTCTGGACTCTATCACGAATATATTTTGACACATTTGGATTGAGTACATTATATAAGAAATTGTTGTATGCTAGCTCTGTTAACATCTTATATTTCTAACTGACTACAAAAGAAGAAAACTGTAATTTAGCTCAGTATGATGTAGTGACAGCTGCAAACTGTTCCTCATTAAGTGAACAGATCCATATGGTAAATATGTGATGCATTATTTCAATCTGGAGCGCACAGTGTTTCTTTACTCTAAATCTGTGTCAGCTCTGGATGACAAGAAAATATATTAATCTCAGTGTTCATAATTTATGGCAAGCATGCAAATATTGCTCCAACATTACCTAATCATTTACTTCTGTTCTGCTTGTACTTCAGGGAATTCAGCCCCATTTGTTTTATATGAGCAGTCAGCAGCGGTATAATATTACATTGTTTCACAGAAGAAGATCGGAGGTCACAAGTCATTTGCATGTGATTTTTTTTTTTAATTACATGGGGAAAAAAGCAGTAGTAATAAGGCAACACAGGGAATGTCAATATTAAATCACTCATAGTGCAATCAACTATCCGTTCACAAATTAGCATGTATAAATTCCAGGATGTTTTTAAGTTGGGTAATGCTGTATTCCTCTGTGTTCTAATCCTTTGTGATATGGGGGTGTTTAAGCCAAGACTTCAAACATCAGAAGAAGAAATAAAAGTCATATTAAATAACAGATCATAAGTAAAACTACTTTGGTGAATCAAAGTTGTTCATGAATGTTGAATGTCTAGCACCTATGAGACATTTGTACTGAAGTAAGACTGGTATATTTTTATTAAACACTAGAGTGAGTGTGTGTGTATGTGTTAGTAAGATTCACATTAATTTTGAATCAAAAAGAAAAAAAAAGAGTTGAATACTGTTTTTCTATAGCTGTGCAGTTTATCAGAAATGGTTCCTAAATCAGTTTTGCTGTGTTTGTTCCTAAAGCTGAATGAGACTTTTTCGGGACTACTGCTTTAACCACATTGAGCATACCTCTCAACTTCTTAGTGCTAGAAATCTAAGAGACTTGTTGTGTCTTTCGGCTTTTCCCAGTTGGGGGTCGCCACAGCGGAACTCCTGTCTGCTAATGATTGGCAGTAGATTTTTATGTGCCGAGTTGCCAGCCCTGACGCACAACCTTCAACGAAGGCACGCCCATTCACGCATGTCTCCATACAGAAGACGCTCTAGCTGAGAATCGAACAGGACAACGTCTATCTGTGAGGCGACAATGCTACCGAAGCACCACTACCGCAATTAAGGACCCAAAATAGGAATACATTTTAAAAATTGTTCCTGTAAAATTAGAAAGTTGCTAGAATAACAGGATTTGTGTTAGCAAGCATTTTATGAAGGATATTAAGTTAGAAACTCAAATGTATGTCATTATTTAGTGATTTCAGCCCTCAGCAATTTGCCAAAATACCACAAATTTTATCAGGAAGAGGCCAAAAAAGATGAGGCAAAAATCTGGACATTCTTTGAAAATATGGATAGTTGACGGGTAAGCCACTGACAGGTTTCATTTTGGTTTATTAGAAAATCACTGTGAGAAATGGAAAATTGTTTACATGTCTAACTGCATGATTTCAAAACTCTGTAGGCAACAGCTGTAAAGCTCAAACCATCACAACGCCGCTGGAGCTATGCACAGTTTACTAACAGGTTGCATGTAGGTGCTATTAATTAGACACTCAATGGGATGCCAAGATGAGAAACTGCAGACATAGTAAGAAGCTTAAGACAGGAATTCTGAGCCATAAAATATTTATTGTGTACCATTTAAGTACAGAAAGAACAAAACTAAGCATTGCAACATGGATTACTGAATGCATGTAGAGTGACTAATGCTTGATTCTAAATTCTGAATGTCACTTGAATTTTAAATAGCACATTTATGAATTGCAATGGGCAAAAAAAGTATAAAGCATCAAATATTATTTATGATTTCCTCTCAAATTGCCTGCAAGGCATAAAGCTAGAGTTTATCATGTATAGTAATTCTGTATGATAAAAAAATAATTATTCAATGTACATTTTATTGTAGAAAAGTTGGTATTAGTAAACATGGGTATTACTGCAAGACTGTGTTCCTCGGGAGACTGCATAAAGTATTCTCACATCTTATTTTGAATGAAGAAAACTAGTTGACATGCTCAGTATAATTTTAGATCATGTATAAAGCTATGATCGGACAGTTAATCTATTTTTATCAGCAGTGAAACAGGTCACCGAGAGAAATGACAGTGACTTTCCATATTTATTGTATAATTATGGAATAATGAAATATATCTCCATCACCTCTATGACAAAAAGCATTCTAGTCCATGCCAGAGTACTACCAAGTCTGGGTTCAGTGAACATACATGTGTAGACATGAACAGGAAAAAAACACTGAGTGCATCAACACATTGCCCTAATCAGACCTGTATTTATTGCTATATAAATTACAAGATTTTGTAGGCCAAAGTCCTGGTCAATATAGAGGAGCACAGCACTACAGAAGTGCATGCTTTAAGCAGGACTCAAATATAGGCCCTCCAGATCACTGTTTTGGCTGCTCATCCACTAAAATATTAAAGCAGCTGAAAATTTGCTAATCTCTGAAATATAATCTATCCCTCATATACATGTGATCCACATGAAGAGATGAATGAAGGCAGGGGAAGCACAACTGGACATTTTGATTATATTTTATATTTGAGTGTATCTATCCATAACTATTTATTTTTTGCCAAGTAAGTACGCTGGTTCCCAGACCCCTTCTCTCTCATCACTCAGGCTCACCATCAAGCACATACCAAGTAAGTCTGTTTCTCCAACCTACATAGAATATCTACTGATACATACACACACACACACACACACACACACATGTATATATATATATATATATATATATATATATATATATATATATATATATATATATATATATATATACACACACACACACACACACACACACACACACACACACACACACACACACACACACACACACACACACACACACACAGAGCATGAAACAGTGACCATCATATATTTCATTTTTTCCTTTTTCATTTGGTTTCATTTGTATTAATTATTGTTTTCCATCCATTTTAGTGGGATGCTGTGATTATTATATTTGTTTTCTTGGCATTCTCAACAGGATTTTCATAGTTTGCATAAGATTTAAATTAGATTTGCATAATGCTACTGCTGAGCAGTGAAATGATTGTGCACAATTGAGTGAATGCGTGAAACAGTGGACAGACCTGTATTGCTCAGCACACTGATTGTTCATACCCAAAAGAATTAGCCATAAGCATCTTATAAAATAAATCCTGAAATACCTGTCTGCACTATGCAAGGTGCAAAGAAAATTTTCTTCAAGTATGAGAGACAGTGCTGTCAGTGCACCCAGTGACTTAATCTCTGCAGTTATTCATAAAAAGAAGAATGTTTATGTTACTTCAAATACAGCATACATGAGCCAGTGCTGTGACATAGAGTGATAAAGTCAAATTACCCAGGTTCAGTTATTGCCTTGGGCATCGGAAGTGTCTGCAAAGAGGAGGAGGGAATTTCTCTAGGTATTCCTTGTGAGGTGGCATAGTCCACAGAGAGGAGTAGTCCTCAGACATAAACAGGTGATTGCAGGGCAAGAGGGGGACCAAGGGGTAGATCATAAACTAAAAAAAAAATCCCTTAATGGAAGCAGTCATTGGCATTCCCCCCTCACAGGATACTTTTAGATTCTGAGATGGCCTCACCTATACTGGGAGCTATAGAAGACGCCATTGAAAGCATTAGAGTAAGCCAGAATGATTGAATGAATGAAGTAGAAGGGAACCAAGCAGAAAATCATACATACGCAACATTTTATCTGGTTTAAATATACATATACATATGTAAGTGTAACACACACACACACACACACACACACACACACACACACACACACACACACACACACACACACACACACACACACACACACACACACACACACACACACACACACACACACACACACACACACACACATCAATTACCTGTAAAGGGAAGGATTTAGTATAGAAAAATTAACTCTGATAACATCATAGCATGATAGAGCAATGAGTCCTCAAATTAAGGAGAAACCAGTGGAGCAGGAAGCATCTGATCAGTTGCCATATGAAGATCCTTTAAAACCTTTAAACCAGTATAAAAGTTCAGTTGGAATTGCACATCAAGGGAAGGAAAAGAAAATTGTGGCAACTCTGTCACAGTTAATGTTGTGCAGTGATAGACCAGTGAGTTCTCATATGAAATAGCAATGGATGACACAGGATGAAGTCGAAGGGAATATGGCAAAGGAAGATGTTTTGGAACTTTCTGTATAATGCCTGTAGGAAACAGAGAACAAAGAATGCGCCTTTAGTTTAGAAGAAAATTATCTAAGGGAAGAATTGTTTGATTTAATAAGTATGGATAGACATATTAGGATCAATGAAAGAAAAAGATTACAGAAAGACAATAAGACCAAAAACGTTAGAAGTCTGATAAAACAAATGAACACAGTATTCACAACTGTTCATAGAAATTTATGCAATATAACAGAAGTAAATAGGATATAGTATTGTGCAGCTAAATTAATAACAGATAAAGTCCTACCACAAAAACACAGGGCAGTAAGGGAAAGGAATGGGAGAAATCAAATGCCATCATGGCAGTATTGAATAGAGAAAACTATAAAGCAATTAAGACAAGAAGTGTCAGTGTTAGAAAAGTATAGAAGAGAGGACAGATCAACAAAATTACTTAGAAAGATAGACGGGATAAAAGCAGTGCACAGTATTATAGAAGACCAGGATCTATCATACAATATTAGACATAATAAACTAAAGATGTCAGCAAAGGCAGAAAAACATAGAAGATGCGCAGATAAATATAAAGGAAAATATAAAATAAGCAACTCACTGATTAACCAAAAAGTTTTATAAAGAATTGGGAAATGAGGCAAAAGGAATAGAAACACTACCAAGAAAAGAATAAACACATTTTGGAGAAATATCTATGAAGATTCTGTGGAACATAGCAAAGATGCTGAATGGATAGAAGAAGTAAAAGAAAGAATAAGAAATTCAAATGTACAGGTTATGAAATGGGATGAAGTAATGGCCAAAGAAATTGAAACAAAATTAAGAAAAGTTCCTAAATGGAAAACCCCAGGTCCAGATGCAGTACCTAACTTTTAGCTTAAAGTATAAACACCTTTGCATGAAGTTTTAGCCATGAGTAGGAACTATTTATATGTGCACTCTGAACAAATGCCAAACCTCGATAACAACAGAAAAAACTGATACTCCTTCTTAAGAGTGTACCTGCAAGACATCCTAAGACTATAGACCAATGACTTGCCTTCCAATGATGTATAAAGTATACACTGGAATTGACAATGACAAAGTTTATAGTCAGTCAGAAGAAAACTTAATCATGGCAATAGAACAAAAGGGGTAACAACAAATTCATATGGAACAAAGGATCATTTGTTGTTAAATAAAGTCATAATGCAGAAGTGTAAAAAGGGGAAGCATCTATGTATGGCATGGATAAACTACAAAAAAGCATTTCCTTTCCCATTTTACTTACTGTATATATGTTACAGTCTCAAGAATCTTTCTCATAAGATACTTAAAATATTATATAAGTGCATGCTTTTGCCAAATTGAAGCTTTATTGTATTTATGTCTCAAAATGTTGTATATATGATTGTATTCTTATCAAGTGTTTAAATACTTTTTGCTTATGTTAATTACTGTGGAGCTTTTCTTCCCAGTCCTCCACTGTAAATGGACATGTGTCCAGTTGGACTACCCCGGTAAACAAATGTAAAATAAAAAAATAAATAAATTTAAGAGCATCCCACATTCATGAATAAAAGAATGCTTACTAATGTTAAAGATATACCCTACATCGATCAATTACATTACAGTGACCATGAAACAGTGGCAAACCACTTTGCAGCTAAACCATGATAAAGGACAAATTATTATCCCATGGATAGAAATTCAAAGGGGGATATCCCAGGGTGACTCTCTGTCACTGCTGCTCTTTTGTCTTGCCTTTAACCCATTAAGCTGTCTACTTAACAGATTAGGTCATTGCTACAATTTGGCTTCCAGAAAACAACAAAGTGGAAAGACCTCATCATCTTTGTGTGAATGATTTAAAACTTTATAATTTATCAAATGGTCAAAACTTTCTCAGGTGATATAAGAATGCCATTTGCTCTTGATAAATGTTCAAAAGCAACATTTAAAGCAGGAAAACTGCAGCACCACAAAAATAGTCTGGGACAGGAGTGTGATATAAAAGAACTTGTGCAGGAAGGAGTATATAAATATTTGGGAACTGACGAAGGACTGACAATAAAACATGGAGAAATGCAAATAAAACATAAAAGGAATATTTCAGAAGATTAAAATTAATACTGAAAACAGCTCTGACATCCAGGAACAAAGTCAAAACCATAAACCAATTTGCTCTTCCTTTTCTAATTTACAGTTTGGGGTGATTGACTTGCCCCAATAGGTATTATATCAGTTGGACAGAAATCAAGTAAAATGCTTCATTCTTATCAAATGATTTATAAAAATCAGTGTATGCCAAGATTCTATACTTTCCATTCTGAAGGAGGTATGGGCCTCCTCAAACTGATTTCCTGTATAGATCTGCAGTCATAGTACTGCATACATATCTGCTCACCTCACAAGAGCCAAAATTTGTGAAAGCATTAAAACATGAGGAAAACAAGTCTAAGATGACTTCCTTGCTTAGTTTAGTAGAAGCATATCAGTGTCAAGCAGGAATGGAAATCAAAGCAGAAGTAAATAAAAAATTATGCAGCAAATGAATGTACCAAAAAACAAAAGAAAGAATATAAAGTGAAGCAAGAGCGGTCTTAGGTCAACTGGTGCCCTAGGCAAAAGGGCTCCATGGTGCCCCTAACCACACCACCCAGTGCCCCTATCCTGGTCTACCTACACCAAATATACTGGAGAAGTGCCCCAGCTATAGCAGCGCCCTAGACAGCTGCCTAGTTGGCCTATGCCTAAGGCCGGCTATGAGGTAAGGGATCAGATGAAAAGGCAAGAAATGTGGAAATGCATAAATATAGCTGCAAGTGCAGAAAACCCCTGGAACAACCTCATGTACATCAGGATCTAATGCAGGATTGGTTAAAGAGAGGTGAATTTAAATCAAATGACAAAAGGATGATATTGACGGCCCAGGACAGTGGACTATGTACATGTCTGTTTACAAAGTCCATTGCATATGTCAGAGAAACACACAAATGCGGGCTTTATAAAACAGATCTGGAAACAGTTGCACATCTTGCTGCTGAATGTGATACGCTAATGGCAGAAGGCCTGTATACTGAAAGGCATAATAATGTGGCAAGACTGTTGCATTAGGGATTGTGCAAACATTATAATACTGAAGTAGCTGAGAAGCATTGGAAACATGAGCCACAAAGCATTGCAGAAAATGATGAAGTTTATATCACATGGGATTACACATTAGCAACAGTTCAAAAAATAGATGCAAGAAAAACAGATATAGTAGTCCATGAAAAGAAGCAAAAGTCATTTTTCTGCATTTTCTTGCTGCCTTTAGCTAATTCCACCTAAAACAATGGTTTTCTAGAGTTTCTGTGGCTTAAAAAGTTTGTTTCAGCTACATATTGTACTTATTTTACTGCCTGCACTTTAACAAAGTCATTTCTGTGTTTAAATTACCTGTTTAACCATTGTAGGCTACACACTCAAGTGTGATAGCCATTTCTGTGCATTTAAAGTTTTTTTTTTTATTGCATCTGTTTTATTTTCTGAAAAAAAACAAACAAAAACAAAAAATATACTTGTTTTTCCACCTTTCTAAGCTAGTATAGTCCAGTTTTCAGGTTAGTGCTGAATTCAGGGCTGTGTTACAAGTTTCTGTGTTTGCCCATACCTGACATGGATAGAAGGAAGTTTCTCTGTTCACTGTGAGAGAGAGAGCTTTGAGCAGTCTATCTGTCCATGGAAGAGTGGTTTCAGCCCAGAAATTAGTAGTTTATTGGCCATTTTGGGTTAATTTCTATCTCTTTCATTTCCCTGCTATAAAACTACATTTGCGAGGTTTTGGGGCTAGTATACAGCTCAGCAAGCTCCTGCCTAGTGCCCTGCACAGTTCTACAGCAGCAGAGAGACAAAAGAGAGACTTTGGAGTGATTAAGTATCATTTTCTGCATTTTCTTGCTGCCTTTAGCTAATGCTGCCTAAAACACCAATTTTCTAGAGTTTCTGTGATTTAAAAAGCTTGTTTCAGCTACATATTGTACTTATTTTACTGCCTGCTCTTTAACAAAGTTGTTTTTGTATTTAAATTACCTGTTTAACTGTTGTAGGCTACACACCCAAGTGTGATAGCCATTTCTGTGCATTTAAAGTGTTTTATTGATTGTATCTGCTTTATTTTCTGGAACAAAGAAAACAAAAACAAAAAAAAAATACTTGTTTTCCCGCCTTTCTAAGCTAGTATAGTCCAGTTTTTAGATTAGTGCTGAATTTAGGGCTATGTTACAAGTTTCTGTGTTTGCCCATACCTTACTTGGATAGAAGGAAGTTTCTCTGTTCACTGTGAGAGAGGGAGCTTTGAGCAGCCTATCTGCCCTGGTGGAGTGGTTTCAGCCCAGGAATTAGTAGTTTATTGGCCATTTTGGGATAATTTCGATCTCTTTTGTTTCCCTGCTATAAAACCAGCAATTTCGTGGTTTTGCACGCCAGGCAGCGCCAGTTAGCTAGGGTATAAGTATTCCCGGCTCCACAAAGTCTACTCTTCAATTTTTCCCTTGGAACTAGACAAACTTTCAATTTAAGTACTCAACTCAACTTTTGCAGAAAAGAGGAAAATCCCAGGATGCAAAAAACTCCCTTACTAGCCTCAGTAAGAAACTGAGATGCCTCATAAAATCCTCCAAAGCTAGTTACGAAAATAAAATTGCCAAAGATTCCAAAGACAACCACAAAGCATTCTATAACTATGTCAAGAATCTAAATGGCAATGCTCAGATCTGCTCTGAGCTAAAACAGAATGGCATTAAATATACTGATCCGAAGGATATTGCCAATATCCTGGCAGATCGATTCAGTGTCAACTTCACCCCCCTCCCCCCTAAATGGCCCATCTCAATACCGGAAGATTGCCAAATTCCAGTAATAATGGCCACACAGGTACAAAACGCACTCTCTAAAGCCAAGAATACAGCATCCATGGGACCAAATGACACCCCGGGCTGTGTACTACATGAACTACAATATGAACTGGCACCTCACCTAAGTGTCATGTTTAATCATAGCCTCACCTCAGGTTTCATGCCCACTGAGTGGCGCAGAGCTACAGTTATCCCAATCCACAAGGGGGGATCCACCTTGGATCCCGGAAACTACCGTCCCATCAGTCTGACAAGCCTTATCTGCAAGGCCATGGAGTGTATTATCATGGAACTTATAAACAAAGACATTGGCAACCTTCAAACACTGGACCCCACCCAGTTTGAGTTTGTGAAGGGCTGATCTTGTCTCCTGAACCTGATTGACTTCTTTGAATCAGTCTCCAGAGCCATGGGCAAGGGTAAGGTGGTCCACACAGCCTATCTAGACCTTGCCAAGGCCTTTGACACCATCCCCCACTCTGGAATCATAGATAAACGTACTAAGTTGGGCATTAATCCCTATGTCACCCAATGGGTTGCTAAATGGCTTACTGATAGAACCCACACTGTAAAAGTAGCCGACTCCAAATCCAGCTCCAGACAAGTGACAAGTGGAGTACCTCAGGGTTCAGTCCTGGGGCCACTCTTGTTTGGCATCTACTTCTCTGAAGTACAGGTCAACACTAAGGGACTCTGGCTAACAAAGTTTGCAGATGACTGCAAACTGGGAGCCATTATTGAATCCCAAATGATATGGATACTCTACAAAAGGGCCTTACAGAAACAGATGCTTGGTGCCAGAGCCATGGGCTCAAGCTCAATGCCAAGAAATGTATTGTTATCCCCTTTGGGAAAAACATGTATCCATGAATTACCATATAGGTGGCAGTACACTAAACACAGAAAGTGTGATAAGAGACTTAGGGACACAGGTGGACAGTGGTCTCACCTTCGATAACCACATCGCCACAACAGTCAGGAAATCCTTCTATGTGGCACACCACATCACGAAGGGCTTTTCATCCAGAAAAAAGGAGGTCATTGTCCCACTGTACTCATCCCTCATTAGACCCATTATAGAATACAACGCCCCATTTGTTATGTACCTCTCAAGACATCTGCAACAACTGGAAAGGCCTCATAAATACCTCACTAAAAGAATCACAGGCCTAAAGCAGATGCACTATGCTGACCGCCTTAAAAAACTCCAGCTATACTCTGTCGCATATCGTCTACTCAGAGGCGATCTCTGCTTAACATACAAATGAAACAAATTGTCAACTCCGAAAAGATTTGAAACTATTACCTTGTTCAGTGATAACTTCAAACATGCAGCATTAACGGGGTGAGCTATTGCAGGAGTCATAGCGAATGGGTCAGGGAAACATATATCAGTGGAATGTTACATAACAGCAGACTGAAAGCAGTAATCAAAAGACAGGCCTTGAGGAAATTGAACCCAGGAGTTTCTCTAGAGATAGTCTCTTAAACAGACTAACTAGGTGGGCTATTACAGAAGTGATAATGTAGGGCACAGGAAACACATATTATGGAGACGTACAGACTTGAAGCAATCAGTAAAATAAAAGCTATAGCCATGAGAGGATTGGAGCACCTCACTCTGTGTATTGACTGTATTGACAGACTACAAAGCAGGTCATCAACCAGCCAAGCAACAGCAGTAGTCAGAATAAAGGTATAAGCTTTACTCCATTTCTTAGCTGACAATGCCATGCAATGGAGCACAGCTCATTTCTTCGACTGATAGCAATATCTGCAGTGCATGACATAGGACGGATTTCATTTTTGCTATAAAATATGAGGCGTCATTTCTTGTTGGTCATCTATGGGTATCAAGGGTACTCTCCTTGACCTATCATGCAACATGCAAACCCAAAACGATAATAGTTTACAAAACCTTATGGTATACATGTGTAGTGTGTTTACCTATTTTTTGATTAGATTACAATTTGGGAATGGGAATATAGGACAGAGATGAAAAAGATAAGTAAGCAAAAGGTAGAATACAAGGTGAGAAAATAAGGAATGAGCTGGTTGGAGGTAGGAATAAACTTTTTTTTTTTCTTGTGGGAGAGGTACCCTTTTTTTTAAGAAAAGGGAAACTTAGGGAAAGAAGTATGTAAAGAAAGAAGTTAAGAGGAGAAGGCTAGGTACCTGGGAAAGGCAAACAAGATGATAGGTTATGGGGTAACACAATCAGGGATGGTGAACACAACATTCATGGAACCATTAAATAAACAGAGGAGCAACAATGGAGAGAGGGGGGGATTATTAAACTAACATGGGTAGACATGGACATGAAAAGGAGAGTAACTTCTGGTTGGGAGATAGGACTGAATATTTGCAGATGTGGTATATATATATATATATATATATATATATATATATATATATATATATATATATATATATCTATAGATGGATCTAGGACTTTTGATCGAAAGATCAAAAGTCCGAATCCATTATCACCGAACATACTTTACAGAAAGCGTTTTCACTGAAAAAACACTTATGGTAAAGTATGTTTAAAAAAAAAAAAAACAACATTAGACCTACTTCTATGCAGGGGGGCAAGCCTCCCTGCACCCCCCACACACCCCCCACTTTAATTTTCTCACTCCGAGGTTGTACTACAGTGGGGAAAAGAGAATTTTCTCTTATCTGCATCATAGTACGACTGGCACAATGGGCATACTTATCCGAGAGTGCCGCTTTGGTGAACAGGACTTTCAGTTATGTATGCTCTGTGATTTCTGTTTCGGTGGAAAGTGCAGTCGGGGATCTGCACAGATCCCATACAGATACAGAGAACACACACACACGTGTATTTGTGTGTATATTAGAAATATATATATATATATATATATATATATATATATATATATAAATATATATATATATATATATGTATAGGTTCATAGGTTCATACTAGGCTATCTGCCCTAGGGCATTTATAAGCCTAGCCAAAGTGTGTTTGGCTTTCGCCACCCATTTTAAATTAATTTTGCTATGCCCTTTTTCGAGGTTAGTATACTGTGCCTCTGTCTAACAGTGACACAGAAATGATACCCGGGGTAAACCTATGATCTCCCATCCACTCATCAAGATTCCTCTTGAAGAGAGTCAATGAGGGACTCTGCCTAACCTGGACTGGGATTTTATTCCAGAGTGAAGGGAGACTCTGGGTTATGAATCTGTCCCTCCAGCATGTCCTATTTATTTCAGTGCTGAGGTTCAAATCTCTCGAGCACGTAGCTCGATGGGATTTGGATTTTCTGAGGTGCAGCATGTCCATTAATTTCGGGTTGGACATGGCTTTATACATCAGGCACAGATCACCTCTGAGCAGGCATTATGCCACTGAGTAGAGGTGGAGTTTCTTTAACCGGGCAGCATATGGCATCTGTTTGAGCCCTTTGATCCTCTTGGTGAGGTACTTTTGGGGTCTTTCCAGTTTCTGCAGGTGTCTGGTAAGGTACATCCCAAAAGAGTAATTGTACTCAATTATGGGCCTGATGAGGGATGAGTAAAGAGGCACGGTGACCTCCCCTGATCTAGATGTGAATCCCTTCATGATTAGGTGGGCTATATAAATGTTTTTCTAACCATTTTGGCCACATGGTTGTCAAATGAGAGATTGCTATCAACTTGGGTCCCCAGGTCCTTAATTACTTCTTCTGTACTTAATGGATTACAACTTATGTGGTAATTTGTGGGCACTTTGTTTTTGCCAAAGGGGATGACTATACACTTTTTGGCATTTTGCTTGAGGCCATGGCTCTGGCACCAGTTGTCTGTTTCTATGAGGCCCTTTTGGAGGATGCTTGTGTTGACTGGAGAGTCGATTATGCCGCCCAGTTTGCAGTCATCTGCATACTTCGTCAGCCACAGTCCTTCCGTGTTGGCCTGTACCTCCGAGAAATATATACCGAACAAGAGAGGTCCCAGGACTGAGCCTTGTGAGATGCAACTTGTAACTGGTTTGGAGTCTGACATGGCCCCAGCAATTCTAACCATGTGGGTTCTGTCCTTGAGCCAGTTTGTAACCCATCTAGTGACATAGGGGTCTATATTTAAGCTGGTGAGCTTATCTATAATGCCCGATTGGGGTATTGTATCGAAGGCTATTGCGAGGTCCAGGTGGGCTGTGTGGACCACCTTCCCCTCGTCAATGGCCTTGGTGACTGTTTCAAAGAAATCGACCAGGTTTAAGAGGCAGGGTCTGCCCTTAAAAAAGCCGAACTGGGTAGGATCCAGTGTCTGTAGGTCCCCAATATCTTTATTTATGAGGTCCATGATGATCCCTTCCATAGCTTTGCAGACCAAGCTAGTCAGGCTTATAGTTTCCAGGATCCGTTGAGGCACCACCTTTGTGGAGAGGGACCACTGTTGCTGTACGCCACTCTTTGGGTACATATCCTGTAGTAAGGCTGAGATTGAACAGTTGTTTTATGTTTGGGTTTAGCTCTTCTTGGAGTTCATGTAGGACGCAGCCCGGGACACTGTCTGGTCCCATTGATGCTGTGTTTTTTGCTTTGGAGAGTGCGCTTACCTGGGCATCTGAGATGTCAGGGGGGCAGCACTCTGCTGGGATAGATATTTTCCCTTTTGGTGGGGGGGGGGAGAAGTTTGTGCTGAACCTGTCAGCTAGGATGTTGGCAATGTCTGTGGGTTTGATGTATTTTTTGTCATTTTGGACTAATTCTGAGCATATCTGGGAATTCCCACCCAGGTTCCTAACATAACTAAAGAAAGCCTTGTGATTATCCTTAGTGTCCTGTGCAATTTTTCTCTCGAAGCTGGCCTTAGACGATTTTATGAGCGCCCGTAGTTTTTGCTAATACTGATCAGAGATGCCTTCCCTTTTTGGGATTTTGCACTATCATGTAGTAGCTTCCTCCTTCTATTGTATAGTTTTTTTATGGCTGGGGTCCACCAGACAGGACGTCTGCCTTTGGAGGATTGGGTCTTGGTTTTATTTGGGATTGCATGATCCATGCATTCCTGAAGGTGTTCATAGAATGCGTTTATAAAGGATTCTGTGGTCTGGGCCGTATTTTCCACAGGCTCGGGGGCTTGGAAGGATTCCACCTCGGTTTTGAGGAGTGTGAAATTTGCTTTAGAGAAGTTTTTCACTGTGGTTTTCTGGGCAGGGGGTGGGGTCGGGATGTGAATATCCAGTGAGATTAGTTTATGGTCTGATCTTACCAGTGAGGGATACACTTCTAGTCTGGAGCATAGAGTCCCCATGTTGGTGATGATCAAATCCAGTATGTTTTCCCCTCTTGTGGGAGTGGTAACAAGTTGTTCCATAGCATTTGAGTTTTTAAATGCTAGGAACCTTTAGGCTAGGGTGTTGGAGCTAGAGTAATGCTCCCAGTCTATGTTTGGGTAGTTGAAGTCGCCCAATATAATGGTGTTTGGAGAGACCTTCATATTTTCCAGTGTTCTCAGGAAGGCCGAGTGGGGTTCCTGGGTTTGGTAGGGTGGTCTGTAGCAGGCTATAAACTGGAAGGCAGTTTTACCCACTGTTAGTTGCACATAGATAGTCTCTGATGCTTCGTGCTGTGCCACCAACCTGGAGGTGTGGGTATCTTTGACGAATATTGATACTCCCCCTCCTTTTGTGGTTCGGTCCAAGTTTTGGGGCCGAAAAGCATGGTATGAGGTATAACCTGGTAGTACTGGGGTACTCTCGGGAGCCTTGAACCAGGTTTCTGTTACTGCACAGATATCGATGTTCTCCATGCTAAGGAGAGTTTCCAGTGCGTGCATCTTGAGGTTTAGACTTCTGGCATTGAGTAACATTACTCTTAGTTTCTTATCCCTTGTGATACCTATGGAGGTGGGTTTGTCTTTTGAGCCTTGCCTAAAAAAGGCACTATGGGGGAAGCAAGAGCCTGTTCCAATATCCGAAAGCCCAGGGGTGACAGGTGCAAGCCGTCCCTAGTGAAGCATTGTGGCTTGTCGAGCATGTCATCCCAGGCTGACAGGCATTGGATCCCCTTTGAATGACACCAATAATTAAGCCAATTGTTGAAATTGATCATCTTGTCTTCATATTGTGGCATCATTCTTGGTGAGGGTAAGATGCTACTCAAGGTCAGGGTCATACCTGGCACTTGCTCACTAAAGCTCAGAGAGCTCCTCTATGTCTCTTTTCATGTAGTCCAAGGAGGTACGTCTCAGGTCATTCACACCACCATGGACAATGACCGAGTCATATTTTTACTTGCCTTGGAGTGACCTGAGTGCTTGTGTTATGTGGTGGATCCTAGCGCCCGGCAGGCAGCTCACCATGACCTTCGCCTTGTTCAGCCTGGTGAGCGGGACATCAGTGTACCTGACGATAGAGTCACCTTTTACAAGTGTATCAGGTGTGTTGTTTAGCCTTAAGGGCTGAGACTGTTTGGCACACTGGCTTTATGAGCTATGTGTTGCATGTGTTTTGTTTTGGGGTAGCGGTTGCTTGGGTGTCTGCTTTGGAGGTCTCTGCTGCTTAGGCAGATTTTTATTTAGAGCCTCCGAGTATGGTTTTGTGTGTTTATGTGTTTTGTTTGCTGTCGTGGTAGGTCTATGTGAGACTGGAATTGTAGTGAGTGTGGTTTCCTTCTCCTCCTGACTGGTTACGCCACTGCTAAGTTGAGAGAGCTTAGCCTCCAGTTTGGCTATATGGTTGCATCTCTCACATGTGTTGAAATTTGTTGGGAGGAGGAGAGGGTTGTCTGTGTACATGAGGCAGTTGTAACATTGCCTCAAGATTCCCAGATTCACCAGCTGGACCGAAGAGGAGATTGACAACTGACCTTTGGACATGCTAGAATAGTATTGGGAATTCCTTTATAATTGAAAAAAAGGGCCAGTGGGGAACAAGGTACTCAAGGGGAGTTTGTGAGGGTGAAGTGCTTTTAATTTTTTAGTGCTGACTTATATAATTGCTTTAGTGAGCAAGTGCCAGGTAACTTAAATGCAATGTGTTACAAGTAACTTAAATGCAAAAATGACAAACAGTAACTTTCTTTCAAGTGAAACGAGGAAATAAGTACTGTAAGCAATGCAGATATCACTAGGGATCCACAAAAGCAATGAAAAGCCGCGTTTTAGGTGGAATTAGTGTTTCAGGGAAATAACAAGGAAACAAACAACAAGCATACAAACAAAGCTAGATTCAGCAGGCCTGGATCTAGTCTATGCTATAGCAAACAAGGTGTACCAATTTCAGAAAGAAACAGTTCAAATATGCAGGCACTATAAGTTTTTAACCAGAAATTCCCAGCTCAGAAGGGTAGAGTCCAGCCTCTCCTCCCACAAGAGTGCAGACCACGAACCTTCTTAATGTAAAATAACTGGCCTGAAGCCCAAGTGCTTAAACCAGAACTAATACACTTTTAGAATAACAGACACTGAGCCCTCAATCAGCAGTTCCCAACTTAGAAGGATGTAAGCTACCTGTCCTGCCACCACAGTGAAGGCCACAAACTTTCCTAATGTAAAACAACTGGTCTGAAGCCCAAGTGCTTAATCCAAAAGATTTAGAATGATAGCTACATATTAATCAAGTTACTACCAAGCAGTAATAAATACAATTGAATACTTTAAAGAATGCCTGGATTAGTGCTCAAGTTATACAAACAAAGCTAGATTCAGCAGGCCTGGATCTAGTCTATGCTACAGCAAACAAGGTGTACCAATTTCAGTAAGAAGCAGTTCAAATATGCAGGCACTATAAGCCTTTAACCAGAAATTCCCAGCTCAGAAGGGCAGAGTCCAGCCTCTCCTCCCACAAGAGTGAAGACCACGAACCCTCTTAATGAAAAATAACTGGCCTGAAGCCCAAGTGCTTAAACCAGAATTAATACACTTTTAGAATAACAGACACTGAGCCCTCAATCAGCATTTCCCAACTTAGAAGGATGTAAGCTACCTGTTCTGCCACTACAGTGCAGACCACAAACCTTCTTAATGTAAAACAACTGGTTTGAAGCCCAAATGCTTAAACTAAAAGGCTTAGAATGAGTTACACCAAGCAGTAATAAATACAATTGAGTACTATTAAGATGACGCAAAAGCAAAATAAAGTAGGAAGAAACACGAATACAGTAAAAGCAGATACATTTTTTTTTTTTTTTTTGAGTGAGCAAATGAGATGGGCCCAGGTGTTACAGGACAGAAACAAGTGCAAATGCAGGCCTTCAAATCAGAAAGCTGAAAGAGATGGAAGACCGCCCAAACGGCCAATAACTACAAATTCTGGGCCAGAACCTATATATATATATATATATATATATATATATATATATATATATATATATATATATATATATATATATATATATAGATAGCTATAGCTATAAATAGATAGATATAGATGTAGATATAGCTATAATGGAGGCCTAAAACAACAGCCAAGTTGAAATGTATTATTACAGAGCAAAGATTAATGGCTGTGCCTATTTAACCAGACCAACATGTGCCTGTCATCAGAACTACATTCTGATATCGGAGAGTACTGTTCATATAGAAAGTACCCATCCTGGTCAGACAGACATAGTTCAGTCACAGGTGATAAGCAAGGGAAAGCCAGTCATACTATTCATTTTGAAATGTCCAGCAAGCCAATAATGGTGATCATATGGACAGTGTACTGCTGCAGTGGTACTTTTTATCAGTCAAATACAGACAAAATGTTTTTCATGATCACAGCTTTGTCTATGGGCTGGGGTCTATATTATATACTCGAAGTTTCAAAACTTCAAACCTCATATGATCAACACCATATGAGCGAAGTTTGAAACATCGAATATATAATAATAAAAAAAAACTTACCTAAATGCTCTGAACAGGGGGGGGCAAGCCCCCTGTACACCCCACACTCACGCTACTTAAATATACTAACTCCGAGGTCACACTTCAGTGAAGAAAAGGGAAATCTTCCCATTCTGTGCCATGTGGAGCCATTTGTTTTAGCCCTCGAACTTGTAAATGTTCGATCATATGGTGTTCAACCATGTGACATTCAAACTTTTACAAGTTTGAGGTTATAATAGGAACCCATGGGCTGGGTATTGAACCCACTGACATCATCATGATCATCATCATCATCATCATCATCATCATTAATGCGTGAACAAAGAAACAACATGAAGCTCCACTTGTCCACCAACACAGACACTGGCATGAAGAAACACATCTAACATTGCATAATCATACTAATACCATTGATCTATGCCACTACTAACAGAGGTGGCACTGGTGTACGAAATTTATAGATTTTTTTTTAATGCCTACTGCTGTTACTATTGATAGCCAGACATTTTTATGACAACATATGTACTCACTCCTGTGCTATTTTAGATGCTCCAGTCTGCTCCTGTGCATTTGCCAATTCCTTTCAATCTCATCAGGGGGCTAGAGTCATAAAAAGGGCATAATGAAGAATGTGATGGAGATATGCAGTGGCAGGTATATGCAGAGCTAAAAGACATTATACTTACAGTACAGAGGAGGTGACTATGCCTTAACTTCTTCCAACAATTGGTGAAGATCAGGATAGTGATGCCTCATGTTAATGTAATGATGATAGATAGCACTGTCACCCCATGCTTGGGGTGCCATTAGCAGGAGTAAAAATCTCGATCAAACTCTTCCAGGCGTCACCCCTGTATTTTGTTTGAGTATAGCCCTCTTGCATGAGACTCCAGCTGTAATCCTTATGGAAGATGTCCAGAAAGTCTTGGACTCCTCCTCACATTATCCCTGTGCTCTAAAATGAGCACTACCCTCTACTTCTCCAGACATAATTTCTCACCTTCAAAAATCTCAGGAAAAAGTGGCACCCAAAATAGTTCTCTCATGTTCCCCCTGTCATGCAATGATGGGCATCAAAGATCATCTCATTTATACAATGGATGATAAACTCACAAGATATCAGGTACTGTATTACTGTTTCCAATGGTACTTTAAGATGTGAAACATGGCACTCCTCTATCCCTATATATGCTGTTGAGAATACATGCTCTACAGTGAATCCATCTGATGAAGGTTAACTATGGGACAAAATTCTCTCTTACCCTAAAATAATTGGTGACCCGTGCATGCACAGAGCTGTTTGCAGATGCTCAAGTGTGTGTTTGCCACTGTGTAGATATCTCCATGATGTTTACCGGGGATGCTTGTCTACAAATTGAGTCACTTAAAAACAATAACTGTGTCCTGCCATTTGTACTCTCTTTCTTGATTTGCTTATGGATATGCACAGCTTGGTGATAGTTTTCCACACACTGACAACATTTTTGCACATATATCTTATAAGTTTGATCTCTATCTATCTATCTATCTATCTACAAACAGATGGCAAACAGGTATTCCTGGGTAGGAGAATATTTCCTTTCCTGCTAGGGATTGTGAGTTAGTACATATAATTATCACGAGGTGTGGGACTGCAGGGGGGCTTGCCTCCCTGAACAAAATCACTTGTGTTTGATTAAGTCTGCTCTGGCATAATTCCAGGAACATGCACAGAATGTGTTGGTCTTTATTGTTTTGGCATTTTTACATTGATCATCTGGATGCCAGTGTATGTGCACAGTCGATCAAGTACCCTACACCCATATATACACATACATGTGGGTGTGTGTGTGTGTGTGGGTATGTGTGTATGTATTATACATACACAAACACACACACACACACACACACACACACACACACACACACACACACACACACACACACACACACACACACACACAGACACAGACACACACACACACACACACACAAATACACAAATATGTGTATATCTATCCATCCATCCACAAGCCCTTTTTCCCATTTTTGCACATGCGTTTGGGGTGTCACTTCAACAGTGACAATCTAAAGCCAAGGTTTACATCACCAGATGGTTAGCCTTGCCATGGTAGTTCTTCCACACCACACACTCACATACACACTCACAGCTATTGCCAATTTAGTGTATCCAGTCCAACTGCATGCCTTTGGAATGTGGGAGGAAACTGGAGCACCCAAAGGAAAGCCAGGTGAACATAGAGAGGACATGCAGACTCCACACAGAAGGCACCCCAGCTGAGCATATATATAACTTGAATATATATCTAATATTTGTTTTATCCACGGTAATGTCACACACCTTCAGGCAAAGCAGCTAAAATGACAGCCTCCTTCAGATACACATTTACAGTGGCTGTGGCAACCCCAAGCATATTAGCATGATGTACACAGTATAAGCACTGACATGTGGTTGAATTTAATTTGAAAGTGAGCACAGCATTACTGCACAACATTTAAATAGCTCATGATCCCATCACATTTTGTTTTGCTTCATTATCTTATATGGTACTTCATTATACAGTAATTATTATATAACACAGCCAACCACATTATTTAGCTTGCAGGTTCACATAGCTGGATTTTCTCAAATCAAACCCACCCTGGTTGTGGCCGCTCATTCCTCAAATTTGCTTAGCATGATGAGGCAAAATTTGCTGAATTTGGCCCACTATCACCTACATACAGTACTCAATGAACAAAACTGAGTGCTGCGGCAAAAGTTCTTACCTTTATCTAGTTCAGCTGGTGCAAAAGCAAAATGCAGTCGGAAAGTATTTCAGCAGCATACACTGGATGAACCTTTTTTTCTTGCAATAGCACATTGCTGATCATTGGCAATAGCTGTAGAATCATATCTTAACCTTCGGATGCTAGAAAGGATTATGAGAAAACACAGCATTACACAATCAATTTTTTATATGCTTTCATATCTGAAAAACACTTTATAAATAATTTTTGCTTATTATATCATAACTTAAAACATATACATTGTGTTAATTATATAACTGTTGTGTTAACATCATAAGTTGCACAGTTTCTATAAATAAATTATTAAATTATAATACATTTATACTTATATTATTTGATAGCTTGGAGAAAGATTAGGAACAGCTATAACATTTTAGAGAAAGTTTGAATAGTTTTCTAACAGACTGTTTCAGATGGTGCTGTGCAGATTGGAACATAGTGAAGCAAAAACATGAGCATATAGCAACACATTAATGTTTTGGAAACTTCTATTGCTTTGTTTTGGAAACTTCTATTGCTTTGTCTAAGGGTTATGAATAAATTAACCTCCGGATTCATGAAGCTCGGCGCAAGGCGTAAGGCCTGCGCCGGCCGTGCGGCATATAAATGGTGTAGTAGCGCCATATGCATATTAATGAAGGTGCGCCGCTACCACATCCACGTGCATAGGACACGTGCACGAGTGCATGGGGCGTTGCTAAGCTGCACCCGGAGGCGTGTCAATGTCGGCTGGCGATGAACAACCTAAACTGCTGAATATTATAGCCTGCCTGCAATAGTAATCACACCTATCAGTGTCCGTGGATAATGAAACGTATGCAAAGCATGCAAGACAGTTCCCGGCCACACAAAATGGAGAACCAAACAGAAATGCACGCAACATAATATGAGTTTCCGTCCATGGAACAAATGATATTTAAAATCTTGTGTCCGTAATGTACTGCACTGTCAGAAGTTATACCCAGTGGAAGTGAAGCGCATCATGTCAGTGCGCCGCCAATACACACATCTAGCCCCATGGGTATGGTCACCAGCAGTCCCACAGTGGTAGTGATAGTACACAGCAGGGCAGGTGTGGCTATATAACAACTGTAAAGAAACCTGACAGTCCATATTGTATACCAAACACACACAAACATATGTATATTAAAATGTGCTACACACATGAACAGGAACGTAACCGTCACATACACATAGGATGCTATATGCGGAACCGGGATATCCAAAAGTAGAACCCATGCATGCAAATGCAATACGCAACAACCCCTGTATAGCACATAACCCGCATCCATGTCCGAATGACCACCAAATCCAGCTACCAGCCTTGCGCATCCGTACACCTACAGATAGCGGGTATTCCCCATATGTAGTAGGAAGTATCGTCCTAGGCAGTGTCCGGATTGCAAATATGTATCCCACGTTTGTAAACATCCCATCACAGGTACGTAAATCCAAATGCCCGTGCGTTATTGTTACGGCAAAATGTGTGTACATCCCGCGTGGGATAAGTAACCTGTTGAAACCTCAGAGTTGTTTACATGCCACGGTGTCCATTACTGTACACATCTGGAAAAAACGTGTATGTGTAGTCATGGTACTGTTCAGTTTCTACACAGACATGCAATTCATACTACGCAGGATGGAACAGCTGTCCACCATGCAGGTCACCCCACTAGGGTTGCCACCTGTTCAGATGGCCAAGGTGGGACATCCCATGTAGAAATGTGAGAATTTGCAGGATAAAACATACCCCCGGCCTGTGCAAAGTACAGAATTACATGTGTATGCCAAGATAAAAGCTAATGCCATAGCATTTGAATAGCTTACGCTATCCCAAATAATAGTTACATGTACCAGATACAAAATACCGGTATCATGCAACTAGTACAGAGATGAAGAAATATATTATTGTCTTAAAATCACAGGACATTTGCCATGTCTTAGGTGTCGTCGCAGGACACAACTGTCCAAAGTGGGACCTCCCTCAGAAAGAGGAACAAGTGGTAACCCTACTCCCCACTGAATTATCGACAGTATATATTCAACTCAATCACATACCGACACCACCTCTCAACCTATTACAGCGACAAAACCTGGACAAAGCCTAAAAGGATGGGTGGAGAAATAGGGACAGATGTAATTACTGCTCTCACAAGCTTCGAAAGTTCATGGAATAATAGTATGTACTAGGAAATGTTGTGAAGGATGTGGGGTAGTCCCCAGTATTACAGAGGTCTGTACATATATACTGTAACAAGCCGTCACATATGTTGACTGTACTACTGCATACCCGTAGTTAATTCATAGTTAAGTCATGTGCAAAATAATAACCCTCGTAAGAATGAATACAGGAAATAGTCAAATGTGAATGGGAACACCACTCACCGTGGATTATGTATCGTAACCGCCCCCACCCATATTATGTATTGCCAACATCATAAGCTGCTGACAGGTGCCCAAACACCTGTGTCTGTAAACACAGATTAAATGTTTAAAATGGACAAACCCTGTCCATGTGCTTTGTCTGACATTTGAACATGGTCAGGGCAGTTCCGTTCACCAGGTGGACAAGCCTAAACCCAGATCACCACATGAACACCTTGACAGTTAAAGACTTGTATGTGTCAGGACTATAAGCCTTTGGGTTCTGAATATCCCTGCAGTGATGAAATATGCAGCATGGGTACAGAGCAGTAGGGAATAGGGAATGTGTAACATGTAGTACCGCATTTTTCCCAGCAGGAGAATGGATGCCTGTGACGTAAGTGAAGCGGTGAGGCATATGTTAATGTAGCTATGTACTATGGGTATGCATATAAATGAGTCAGAACACCAAACGTATAGTGGTTACAGCATCCGGCCAACATGAATGCAGTCCCGGTTGAACAACGACTACAGCACATATAATGTGAAAGTGTAATGAATGTGTCTGTGCTGTACAGACAGTTAAATATGTAAAGGTGAACGTGTGTTTCGTAAACGTCCGTTAACCGTATTACAGATAATTACTGTTACTGTCACAAGTAATAAAGCCCACATAAGCACAAAGACTTAGTAAACATATGTAACCCACAATAAGGATATGCATGCGCACCTGCGCATAACCCACAATAAGGAAATGCAAGTGCGCCTGTGCGTGTGTGATCCGCTCACAGCATAGTAAACGAATTCTGTTTCCCCCATGTTAGTTATACATGGCTCAAACCTGTTAACCTCGTAAAGTATGAAACCGGACAAAGCCATGCAAACTACCAGTACAAATAGGGACAAACACCAGATATGTGCCAGAACAAACATAGAAAGTGGATAGAATAATGGGTGTGTCAGTAGCATGGATTCTCTGAAGGGTATGCAGTAGTAACCTGAACTGCTTGCCAGAAATCCCCACTGTAAGTCTCAAATGAAATGCCACGACATTGCCAGATAGACACAGGTTTATTTAAAACACAGCGAAGATAAAGGGGCAAGCAGCTGTACACTCTGCGACAATCTGTATAGTGGAAAGGTATGGTATGGATATAGATATATGTGTATACACATAATCCACAGACGTAAACCAAAGCAAGTTATGAAATGAGGATTGTACATGTATATATGTATACACAACAGACTTATGTCCCGTAGATATGACATCTGTACATAAATAGGCGACATTATATCTAATATGGGTAGACAAACAGACATGCAGGAAAGGTGAATAAACTGCAGTATTCCAAACCATTGGCCAGAAAGTGACAGTCCAGCAAGTTCTACACTTTAAACATGCAGATAGGTGTCCATTGCAGGACTCCAAAAATTGAATCTTACGTAGTGTCAACTGACATTGACGCAAAAGAAGTGACCGCAGCAAATACAAAATAGCTGTACATGCAACAGTATCAGGTGCAAGGGTGACGACACATGTGTCGATAGAATGTATGACGCATTTAACTGATATCCGGAGAGTGGGGAGTGCATATAAGTGTCTCCACACTTCAGTACTGCACACATTAAACATGTGTAATGGGTACCGTAGAGGGTTGTCAGGGATGGGAATCATGGGTATGCAGAAATGGGCCTAGGTGTTGTTTGGCAGGGATTTCGTAGGCCCTCCCCGTGGGAGTGATGTGGGTATAGCACACGCCTATATTCTCAATAATGGGGCAAACCATCCACTGGATATTGCGGAAACCATTTTGGCAATATGTAGGGCCCTATATCAGTGTCATGTAGGCGATTATCATGGATGGACATGTGTATGACCAAGATGTTACCCATAACTGGCAAACTGTCAGAATAACACAGCTGCACTAAGGCATAGTACATGAAATACGAATAGGGACTATATTAGATATACCCCAGACAAAGTCAGAACGTTGTGAGAATACTGGCGTACCCATGAATATGGATGTTATGAGTGTTACTAATCATGTAATGGAAATGTAAGTCACTATTATCTACCGCACAGTCCGTAATGCCTTGCCAGCAATTTATCAGAAAGGCACATCACTATGACAAATGTAACAAGGTCAAACGTCAGGGCATTTACCCATAATGTGTACAGGCTAGGGGTATGAAGGTAACCTGTCCAAAATACATGTACAGAACTAGTGATACTAGGTGGACAGGTGAGAAGAAAGACATCAGGACAAATAAGAAAACATGTACAAGACACACGCATGTAACTCCGACAAATGTGAATGATAACGTATGCCCTGTAAATGTCAATGTGGAAGGTTAATAGACACAAAAGTAATGTGTCCCTCAGGGTGTCATGCAATGTCACCGTAGCAATGTCCAGTCCCCCAGACACGTATGTGAGCTCTGCCACTGACGGAAAGCGCAAATACCGGCGCACACATACGGTACATGATAGACCAATTAGTATGGATAAGCAGCTGTTGGCCTGTGTGAGGAATACAACTGTCTGGGTGGGTGTGTCCTGCAATATAAATGTAATGGCATGTGGCCTGTGATGCCGCCATACAGTGTGTGTATTGGTGTCAGAAAGTTGATATTTTGTTACAGACACATACTCCGCAACTGTACAGATATACGCAGAATGTGCGGAGTTCTGCCTCATATGTTTGGTGTGTTCCACGTAACAACAGTAACATTCTGGCACTTTCATGATAACTGAAGACATGAAATAATGACAAACATGTGAGTAAGACACCAAATCCGACAGAAAAGCCATACTAATGCAAAACCTATTATTGTGTCAACTATCTACGTTTGTAAGAGCAACATGTCAATACTGCCCCTATGTGTCCCACTATCAGATAAGGCCTTGTCCAGCAACTTGCTCTAGGAGGAGTGGTATGAACAGAAACAGATACATGTGTGAGGAAACAGCAATATTGACTGCAAGATAACGCAGAAGGTATGAAATGCGCTGCAGTAGGACATGCAGTACTGTCCGCAGGTATGTGCTGACATGTCAAATGACACAGCAGTCTACATGAAGAACCTATAGGGCTGTCACCTTTACAAATGATGATAGTGGGACATACCCAGAGCCATGCACACAGCACAAATAGACATACACACATCAAAACTAGGCCATGATACATGAAGCCTCCGGTGTGTACGAGTACAGTGAGAGTACAGCAAGGATAGATGTCTGCCAAGATATACAGCAAACGCCTGTAAGGGTGTGTAACACCACCCGTAACACGGACGTTGCATGGACAATGTTGGGAGTTGCAACATACCCCGTTGTTATGTGAAAGCTATGCAAATATGTGATACATGAAACAGTCTGCTGTCCATGCAAGAGCAGAGTCATGGGTAGAAAATAGATTTTATATATATATATATATATATATATATAGAGAGAGAGAGAGAGAGAGATACAGACATACACACACACACACACACACACACACACACACACACACACACACACACACGTGGCAGGGCGGGTAATCGAACCTACACATGACTACCCTATCACACTACAGCATGACACATTTACAGAACACGCTACCGAGATTACTAAACACAGTGGACACACAGGCATTCTACTAGGTGCGTGTCAACATCCACAAAGACAAAGACGTTTGCAGGATACATCTGTGTTGCGAAGCGTCTAAAAGCATAACCTGAGTCCCCAGGCGGACGAGAGCATATACACACACACACACACACACACACACACACACACACACACACACACACACACACATCTGGCAGGCCTGGGAATTGAACTTACACCTAACTACCTTATTACATATTACACTACAGAATTACGCATTTACAGAATGCGCTACCGAGATTACTGAATACAGCACTCCCAGAGGCATACTTCTAGGTGGGTGACATAATCCGCAAAGGCAAAGACGCCGATAGGGAACGTATGTGTTGTGAGGCATCTAAAAGCTTTACTGTGTCCCCAGGCAGCTGAAAACACACACACACACACACACACACACACACACACACACACACACACACACACACAAACACACTTGGAAGGGCCAGGAGTTGAACACACACCTACCTACTTTAACACACTACAGCATGATGCATTTACAGAATGCGCTACCGAGATTACTGAACACAGCACTCCCAGAGGCATACTTCTAGGTGGGTGACATCATCTGCAAAGGCAAAGACGCTGATAGGGAATGTATGTGTTGTGAGGCATCTAAAAGCTTTACTGTGTCCCCAGGCAGCTGGAAACACACACACTTGGTAGGGCCGGGAGTTGAACCCACACCTACCTACTCTAACACACTACAGCATTACGCATTTACAGAATGCACCACCGAGATCACTGAATACAGCACTCCCAGAAGCATACTTCTAGGTGGGTGACATCATCCGCAAAGGCAAAGACTCCGATAGGGAATGTATGTGTTGTGAGGCATCTAAAAGCTTTACTGTGTCCCCAGGCAGCTGGAAACGCACACACACACACACACTTGGAAGGGCCGGGAATTGAACACACACCTACCTACTGTAACACACTACAGCATTATGCATTTACAGAATGCGCTACTGAGATTACTGAACACAGCACTCCCAGAGGCATACGTCTAGGTGGGTGACATCATCCGCAAAGGCAAAGATGCCGATAGGGAATGTTTAGAGAGTGAGCGGTCTGAAAGCATGTTACCATCCCAAGGTAGACGTACACAAACACGCCAGTGCTGTCAGTGGGCCAACTAAATATCTATGGAGCACAACAACACTGAATAGATACGGGATGTGCCACAGACAGTACACCCTTCGAGAGAGCAACAAGTGTGTTCAATGTAGGCATCCATCGTGACATTGAAACTGGGCATCTGGTGCCTGGATGACCACCATGGCTATACAGGATGTCAATGGCCATGCCCACACGCTTAGTATCACACGTCTGTTTGTAATGTACTGTGTGTCCATCTACACAATGGTGTACTGGGCATGCTCACACACTTAGCTGTTGCAAAGGGTCAACTTGCATGCACACAGAGTCTAATCATGGAAGGGCACAGTGTGGAATGTACTGTGTGTCCATCTACACAATGGCATACTGGGCATGCTCACACACTTAGCAGTTGCAAAGGGCCATCTTGCATGCACACGGAGTCTAATCACGGAGGGGTGCAGTGTGGAATGTACTGTGCGTCCATCTACACAATGGCATACTGGGCATGATCACACACTTAGCTGTTGCAAAGGGCCATCTTGCATTCACACGGAGTCTAATCATGGAGGGGCACAGTGTGGAATGTACTGTGTGTCCATCTACATAACGGCGTACTGGGCATGCTCACACACTTAGCTGTTGCAAAGGGCCAACTTGCATGCACACAGAGTCTAATCACAGAAGGGCACAGTGTGGAATGTACTGTGTGTCCATCTACACAACAGCATACTGGGCATGCTCACACACTTAGCAGTTGCAAAGGGCCATCTTGCATGCACATGGAGTCTAATCACGGAGGGGCGCAGTGTGGAATGTACTGTGCGTCCATCTACACAACGGCATACTGGACATGCTCACACACTTAGCTGTTGCAAAGGGCCATCTTGCATGCACATGGAGTCTAAACACGGAGGGGCGCAGTTTGGAATGTACTGTGTGTCCATCTACATAACAGTGTACTGGGCATGCTCACATACTTAGCTGTTGCAAAGGGCCATCTTGCATGCACATGGAGTCTAAACACGGAGGGGCGCAGTTTGGAATGTACTGTGTGTCCATCTACATAACGGCGTACTGGGCATGCTCACATACTTAGCTGTTGCAAAGGGCAATCTTGCATGCAGATGGAGTGTACACACAGAAGGGCACAGTAAGGTATAACTGCCCTCACGCACAGGGTGGTCACACATGCAGTGACCTGTACACACACAGCTGCCATCACAGCTGTCACAGGTGCAGGTCACACACGTACACACTGCAGTGTACACTGTAGCTGTCAAGTCAGCACCATGTCGTTGGTGCAGCACTACACAGCCTTACGGTCCCACAACACCATGTGACACATGACCACTGGGCTGTACAGCGGTGTACACCAGCTGTGCATAGTACACACGTACCAACAGGGATCCAACAGGTGTTATGCATTGCAATGATACCAGTATACATGAACAGGTCGGCTCAAGACATACCATGGCCCTTACACAGCTGTGACACCTGACTGTTGCTGTACACCAATGAACACATGTCTGGGTATGTCATACATGTGATTGTGTGTATGTGTGCATGGACTGCACACACAACACATACATACATGGCCTTTGATGTACCTCGTGCATAACACTGGTCTAATCAATGCTACACACGCGAATTGAATGTGGGCCCATGTCTGTTGAATGCTCAGACTACAGGGGGTAGCAGTGTTGACCGGGACACATACCCTTGTACTGGTCACCTGTGACACCCGTGATATCATACAGCAGTCCATGTGTTATGTATGTCAACACACATGTCCAACAATAGCAATGCATACAAACATGGCAACAGGAGACACATGTGACATCTGTACTGTGCATGCAGCAAACATGCATGTGCAGTGGCCGATGTCCGTAACATAGTTGCACCTACCTATGACATGCAGACGCAATGCAGACCCATCATTGACATCTGTATACGGTGACATACAAACAGCACGTATGGAGGGATGTGTGTACATAACATGGTGAACCACCTGTCTAGATGTATGTGTGCACGGGGTGGCTCACAGTTGTGTCACACACCATCCTATCATGCCATGTGCTAACTGTACTCTATGTCGCTGTTACGTGACCGTGCTGACATAATGCATACACAGCGGTCAGGTGTTAACAACTATATGTCATATGGCACCTGTAACACCTACAACCTCTCGTGTGTATATAGCAGCACATTATGCCAGATATAGCGTAATGCAATCAATACCGCTGCATGTCCATCAAACGTGTCATGATATGGCTGGTGTATCATTCCCAGCACTGCCATGTGTGTCTGAATGTGTGACCAGGGATGCCACATATCGCGGGGAATATGTCCCAGTTGCTACACATCCCTGTACACCATTGTAGAGAACTGTACATACGTCAGTGTGGGAAGCATGACGTTCACCGGTGAGGTGCATCACACACATCGGCTGTCCGTATACACATGTGTGGTCACCACAGTGTGTGTGTGTCTGTATGTATGTCTGGTGCTTGGTGTGAGTGTGTATGCTAATATACAGTGGGAAATTATCACTGGCCCCACGTGTTGACTAACCCATAATGGTGATGCATTGCACAATCCTGTTGATGCCATAGGTCCCAGCCATACTGGCTACCTGTGCATGTCCCTTCTCTGTGACACATCATGTGGGTGCATAGTACTGTGAAGGTGATGACCACAAAGGCAAGGGTCCCCAGCTGCACACTATGGGGTGTGCATTATAGTGGTGTACACCCCGTGACTGCGGCCATGTTCACGTACTGTTACAGGGTCCTACTGCTGCACAGTGTGGCCTCCAGCTACCAAGTGACACCTCACATCATCATTGGCCAGGCCGCTGTGTACAACCCCTGCACCATGTCACCATACTTGTAATGTGTCCTGCTATGTATGTCACGTCTCTGTCCAGTGTAGCCTGTGGCACTGACCACATGCGTCAGGTGCAGTATATGTGCAGACATCTGTGTCATGTTTGTGTGTCCAACAGTCAGGATGAAGGTACATGTAGCATGCTGCTATTGCCAGACGTGCCTGTGTGTACTCCACAGTTACACGTGGGGGACTGCAAACACTGCTACCTGTAGGCACATGCAAGTACACCATAGGAGGGAACAAGGGTATCACAACCAACATGGTGCTACAGATGTAACTGAGACACATACTGTGAACACATCACAATGCATGTTGCACCTGCACTACATGGTGTGACTGGTGCATGTCGACAGTACACAACCTATGTCACATACACAACTCAGTATTCACACACAACCACTGCAACATACACATACCTCACTATACATACACAGGTATCACATACACCTCTCACTATGCTGTTCACCCTGTGCATCAGAATATTTGTGCATAACCCTGCACCGATGGTGTGGATGACAGGGATGCGGCACAGGCTTCATCATATGCACAGGGTGATATGTTTGCCAGGGGCATAGGCTGCACCAATGGATAACATCATGTGTGTGTGTAAGGGCCAGTGAGTTGACTGGACATGTCTGTGCAGAATGCATGTGGATGTTGTGGAGCCCTACAGTTGTGTTTGCTGTGTGCGTGTATGTGTGTACACAGTTCTGCCATTTGTGATGCCTACACGGGGTATAATTGACAGCCCCAGATTGTACAGTGCAGGTTGTACAGCTCACTGTGTCCGTCCATGGCCACATGACCTGTGCCTGCCTGGGGTTGCAGGGGCACTACCAGGTGGAAGTACAGAGTGGTTACTGTCCGACAACACATGTCCGCTGGAACCATGCCCCACTGAGACCGTCCAGGGCCACGTCCACGTGGCCTGCTCTGTCCTGGTGTTGACAGTGCAGCAGCAGCTGCACTGCTACTGCTACCGGCACTATGGGAGCGGGCATGTGAGGTGGCACGCTCACGTCGACCTACACTAGGTGGTGTTGCTGGCCTACGTCCACGTGGCCTACACCTCACTCCTACCAAGTGTTCCAGCACAGACAGCTCCCACTCACGGATTGCCATGCCTCGGTCAAGGATTTCGACCATTTCACCTAGTCGCCTATACAGAACATTAGCAATCTGCTGTTGAGCATTTGTCAATGCCTGAATGTTGTCATTTAGGGTATGGATAGCAGCCCTCTGCAGCCTCTGTCCTTCTCTGTTCTGCCGTTCAGCACGTGCCTGTGCCTCCATTACAGTCTGGAACATGCGTCTGGTGATACCAGCTGCTGCGCTCTGTCCTGCAGGTGCATGACTGCCAGAGGTCCTCCTACGAGCAGCACCGGCCACATGCCTGTGTGGCACATCTGCAGTCATTACACTGACACCATGGTGCATAGACACACCTTCTGTAGCCACCACACATTCCTGTTCCACACCAACAGACGCTGTCTGTCCTTCCTCTATAGCCACCGGTGATGCAGTATGTGTTGGCAGCAGAACTGTGTGCAGGGAAGAGGGGGACATAGCTGGGATGGTAACCACTGGCACAGATTCAGCCCCTGACAACCCTGCCTGTACCTCATGCATATGTTCATCACCACTAGTATCTGTGGGGACACTAACATCAGATGGACCACAGGAGGGTAACGCACATACATCACCTGTGAATGCAAAGAAATACTGTAAAGTACAATAGATATACACAGACAGACACACACACACACAGACACACACACACAGACACACACAGACACACCATGCATGTGATTTGTCAGATGGCATGCAGCATGCCTGTGATAGAGCAGAGGGCATGCAGCTCAGACATTAATAGTGTTAGTAAGCATACCTCCCTGGGGTGCACACTACAGCAAGCAGGTGTCATATCAGTAGCCATGCAGTTCACACAATCATGGTAGTATGCATGCATCCCCGTGATACACTATGTGGCCCAGAACAGGATAACAGTACACATGGCTGATGTGACCTTGACATGTAATTTGCTGACATGTGCATTAACATACATACATGTTTGACACAATGGTGTCCTGACACATGTACAGCATCATAATGGGCTTCACATTGCAGTGTTGTGTTTATACCCTACAGATAGAATGCATGTTTAGCAAATGTGCATGAGCATGGGAGGGTAGTGTGAGCCATCTACATTGCTATACAGTGTGAAGTACAGACACTGTGCCATTGCATGGCAACATGAGGCATGTATGTTGCTGTAGAATGCAAAATATGTACACATTGCATAGCCATAACTGCAACACAGTCGTGATGTTCGACAGATCGTATATGGTAGACTTCAGTGACACCTCCAGTAGCTGTGCACAGGCTTTTAGGTTGTCCACTGTACCACATCAACTGTATAATCGGTCAACTAAGGCTATAATTGGACCATGTGTGGACAATGTGCAACAGGGTGTATACACATCCCATGTACTGTGTGGCTACATGTCTCTGGCCATCCCCCTTGGCCATATGTGCACATGTGGTGGCCAATTGTGTGTGATGGGCATCTTCTCCATATGTCTGTGTGGTCCCATATGACATACACTCATACATGTCAGATATGTCACATTCCACAGGTCTATGCAGACAATGGGTTGTATGTTTGGTATGTGGGTATAGGTCATGTGATAGTGTGACAATATTGCAGACAGAACACTACATGTCTGGGGCATGTCAGGTAGCACATCACAATGTGTGCACCCGATGCAGGGGCATATGACACAATGGTGACACGTGTGGGCTGCCCATATGAGAAAACTTGCAGAGAAAACCAGTTTAATAAAAAGCAGAGCTTTCGGGCGTAACCCTTCTTCAATACTAATACATTCAAACACTAAACTCTAGAAGCTTAAATACAGGTCTAAAATCACATGACCAGCAGCCAAATGAAATCATGTGACAGAAAACAAATTAAAAATTAAAGACATATACATATAAATATATTAAAAGATGTGTAGATACACAGTATAAAATATTTACTTTACAATATTACATAGCTTAACTAACACAGGTTTTAAACTGACAGTGCTGTTTAAACCAGGATGAGTGTCAGCAGCTAATCTCAATATCCATTCAAATTCTTTGAGCTCAAGGCGGTTGTTGACATCACCACCTCTTTCATTTGGACATAGAGCATCAATCACTCTAAACTTAAATGTATGTGTTTCACCACAAGTTTTAATATGTTTACATAGTGCATTATTGTCACAATTTCTCTAATTTCAGAATTATGGTCTATAACACATTCCTTAAGCTTACGTATTGTTTTCCCACGTAAAATGAACTGCATGAGATGCAGGTAGCCAAATAAACCACAAAAGTGGTGTTACAAGTAGCTGTAATTTTAAAATTAAATACTTGTCCATTGGCAGGATGTGAAGATATCACTACCATTCCCTAAGATGTAAGCACAGGCAACACAGTTAAAACATGGAAAAGTACCAGTTTTAGCAGCCAATTGTGTATAACAGGGTCTATAAAAATCTTTATAACAAAGTAAACTTTTAATCGTCCTCATATTTTTATATGTAAAATGTGGCTTGGTGCCCAATATAGTTTTTAGTTCATCCAATGCCATCAGAATGGGCCAGTTCCTGTTAATAATTTGTCTAATTGAACTTGACCTACCATTAAAAGTTGTGACGTACCTTATTTCATGTTGAGCAATGGTGTTATTACACTGACTATCTGTGAGGCTTGACCTATCTTCCAAAAAACATCCACCCATGAGACCGATTGTCTCTGGAGGTGGTTGGGTTACTGAACCCATATCAGTTTATTTGCATAGGCAATTAGAAGTTTATTTACCTAAATGTAGTTCTATTCTAAAGGATACTTGTGATTTATTGTCAAAGCTACGGGTATGGTATAATAATGTAAAAACTGATTTAAATACCAAGAAATATTATTTAGTGACGCTTGATATCATGTCCCTTTTCATAGTTATCCCCAATGATGTGGGAATAGAACTACTTAGAGAATTTTTGTCTTCTCAACCTAGTCCTGACTATAGGCTCATTAGCAATATCTGTTGCCTTATGGATGTAGTTCTGAGGAACAATGTGTTTATGTTTAATAATACCTTATTTCTTCAGTTAACAGGCGTAGCTATGGGCACATCCGTAGCAAATACTTACGCTAATTTAGTGCTTTACCAATGGGAATGCAATTATTTGTTTAATGCACAAAATCTATTTCTTAGTGACATTAGTTTCTATCAGCGATTTGTAGACGATTGTCTACTAATATGGAATGGTACTTTGGATGATTTGAATATTTTCATTGATTATTTAAATTCTAGTACTAATTTTTGAAATTTAAAATGGATGTGTCTGACAGCAGTATATGTTTTTAGATGTCAAACTGCAATTGAATGATGGCATATTAAACACTAGTATTTATAGAAAGGATGTTAGTAATGGAAGATATCGCATCACAGTAGTATGCACGCCACATGTCTTTAAAGGTGTAGCAAAATCTCAATTTATTAGAGCAAGTAGACTAACTACTGATAATACTACATTTGTTTCACAACTTGATAATATGGTAGAGGACTTTTTTCTAGTGGATATGATATGAATTTATTATCCAAGCTTAAATCTGATGTAATGGAAGCTAGGCAGACATCACTTATACCAACTTTTTTGGAAGATAGGTCAAGCCTCACAGATAGTCAGTGTAATAACACCATTACTCAACATGAAATAAGCGTCACAACTTTTAATGGTAGGTCAAGTTCAATTAGACAAATTATTAACAGGAACTGGCCCATTCTGATGGCATTGGATGAACTAAAAACTATATTGGGCACCACATTTTACATATAAAAATATGAGGACGATTAAAAGTTTACTCTGTTATAAAGATTTTTATAGACCCTGTTATACACAATTGGCTGCTAAAACTGGCACTTTTCCATGTTTTAACTGTGCTGCCTGTGCTTACATCTTAGGGAATGGTAGTGATATCTTCACTCATCCTGCCAATGGACAAGTATTTAATTTTAAAATTACAGCTACTTGTAACACCACTTTGTGGTTTATTTGGCTACCTGCATCTCATGCAGTTCATTTCGTGGGAAAAACAATACGTAAGCTTAAGGAACGTGTTATAGACCATAATTCTGAAATTAGGAGAAATTGTGACAATAATGCACTATGTAAACATATTAAAACTTGTGGTGAAACACATACATTTAAGTTTAGAGTGATTGATGCTCTATGTCCAAATGAAAGAGGTGGTGATGTCAACAACCGCCTTGAGCTCAAGAATTTGAATGGATATTGAGATTAGCTGCTGACACTCATCCTGGTTTAAACAGCACTGTCAGTTTAAAACCTGTGTTAGTTAAGCTACGTAATATTGTAAAGTAAATATTTTATACTGTGTATCTACACATCTTTTAATATATTTATATGTATATGTCTTTAATTTTTAATTTGTTTTCTGTCACATGATTTCATTTGGCTGCTGGTCATGTGATTTTAGACCTGTATTTAAGCTTCTAGAGTTTAGTGTTTGAATGTATTAGTATTGAAGAAGGGTTACGCCCGAAAGCTCTGCTTTTTATTAAACTAGTTTTCTCTGCAAGTTTTCTCTTTTGAGTTTGTGTTTTGCAGCTGGTTTTACTTGTGCTGGGCTGCCCATATCACAGCTCTCTGTGTGGTACTGTGTGCATACCACACATGTTGTTCCAATGCATACTACATATGCCTCCATTGTAGAACACCTCCACCGTTGTATGCATAGCTGACCACACATGTCGCAATGACAAGTACTGTGGTTTCAAGTCTGTGTATCATTACGTGTGAATATATTGCACATGGGTGGCATGTGTGAATGCATGGTGGTGCGACCTGCATATTGTGACTGGAACAAACATCAGGTGTGCAAGTGTTAAATGGCCACATGGCAAATAGATCTACACTGTAACATGCCTGATACTGATGACAGTCTCACCTGCAATGGACCCATGTCTGTGCGTCATGCCAGAGGTACCTGTATAGGGGTGACACACCAGTATGAACATTATCCATGACTGTATGACAGCCACAGGTTGCACTGTGCATGTGCACACATTCACCTGTGTAATAGCATATAGTATGCACATGTGTGCATACACAACGTAGCATACTGTAGTATGCAGCATGTGTGACAACATACCTGGCATATGTTGTTACTTTACATTATGTACAGTGACACATGCAACTACATGGGATATAATAGCCATATGTGCATTACTGACTTACCAGGCAACTCCAGGCTCATTGGTTGGGAGACACCCACCTCCATGATGGCAGCTAGTGTTTCTGGATGCTGTTCCCTGGGTGTCCCCAGACTGACCAGTAGCTCCTCGGTGTGTGTGAGTGGGGGCTGGGTTGGTGGCCCACCACCTGTTCCACCTTGCTCCCTGGTGATTGCAGTGGCACGCTGTTTTGCATGTCATATCAGGTCCATGCAGTGTCTGCGCACCTGCTGGTAGGTGCGGTTATGGCCACCCACATCGTTCACCCTCCTGCGTAGATCCTGCCACAGGTCATCCTGCTGCTGGGCATGCTGTGGCACATGGCTGAACAACAAGTCATAGTTGTCATGGAGCTGTGGGATGAGGACATCATCCTCCTGGCGGTTGTATGCTGGGAGGCGTGTACGGGGCATTATCTGTAAAACATAATGATGGTAACAGGTCACAGTTTCAGGGATGTACAGAGATACTGCTGCACATACATTTCTATGACATCTACTGCATCTGCACAGTTATCTTTGCAAAGCACCATGACACTGACACGACTGATGTGTTTGTGTCACACATGTCACACCCATTATGCATTGGATATCATCACCATATATATGTGTCACCTCATTACAGTGTTCATACTCCATGTAAATGCTGTCTTGCTGTGGGCATGTCTATTTGCCTGCACTTGTGTTCTTACCTATCTGCACATGCCTCGATGTGTCCATGGTACTACTATTGACCTGGATGCTGTGTATATGCCACATATCAACACAGACATAGCCGGAATGGACTTGAGCAGTGACAATGCACACATACTCATGGACACCTGTACATGCATGTGTTTTGCCATATACATCTACACAGCACTGTACAACTTTTCAATATCCTGACAAGGATCGCCTGTATTACACATGTGATAGACATGGGACAATGGATGGTCAGACGACATTCGCAGGGATGGTCATCAACCATAGCATGTGCGGGCACATTTTCCACGCTGTTACAGATGGCCATTGTGCCACCGCAAGCTGCATCAGTGCCACATTACTGATCCAGTCAGTTGATAGTACATCTACCATGCGGCCATCACACCATGTGTGACTGGGATGACATCTGCAGCTTTGATGGACAGGGTTGCATGGTATGGTGGGAGTATGTCACATATATGGCACAGGGATCTGTCCAGCCTGTGGCGATCCTAGTATTAGGACGGTGGCTGTCCATGACATATGTCATATAGATCAGGATATGGGGATGTAGCATGTCCACCATCATGGTGTAGCAAATGTCCTTCTGCAAGGTAGATGGCATGCTGCATAGTGGAGGTGTGGATTGTGAAGGCTGTTATCGCACATCCATGCATAGCCATTACCCCTTACAGGTGGTATATGATCCAATATTGGTCACCACAGTGCTGTATATGCCTGGCCAGTGATCTCCGTGCTCATGGATGGCACCCTGACATGACATGGGTACCTCAGATGACTACCTAAGGGGCCTGGAGACATCACCATGTTGGGGGTGCACTGCACAGCACCATCCCTTACACAGTGTCCATAATGTTGACCACAGCCTAGGTAGCAGTTTATGGGTACAGGGATGTTCACCTAGTGGTGACACTGCTGGTATCATCCATCAGACTGTGCACATATGTCACACACCTCACACACAGCCCATTCTGTATGTTGTTCACAACACTGACACAGCTAAACTGATAGGTCATGGCTATTCACAGCCTTACATACACAGATGCCTAACATTTGTGTGTGTGGCATAGGCTACAATGAGGGTGGGGTACAACACATTAACCCTGTTCTACTGTATCTGGAACAGATGTGCTGTGCACATGTCACTCTTGCACCTTTTGTAGTTGTGGGTCTGTCAACAGGCCACTGGTGGAACACACCTGTGACATGCAAAGGTATTTGTAATCAAATATCCATGCTATCTTGTACATCTGTACTGCTAACATCTACAGTGCTAATGGTTCATGGACATGCACACCATACTCAGCAGGGTTATAGTGCGGTGCCACCCTAAATGACTGTCATCACCACTTGTGGGCTGATATTATCCATCACCCTATCTGTATTGTATGGTCATGCTAGGCACTTGTTCAGAACATGTGAGCATGTCATGAGCTAATGATTACTATAGCGCCCATTCCACACCATTTCACACAGGTACACTGGCTGTCCTACACTTCCCAGCTTGCTTAAGGTACGACAGCTGTTGTACACACATAACGCACATATCCTGTGGGACATGGTTGCATATGCAGGCATGTCCAACTGTCACCTACCAGTGCTACTGCCTGTCTTAATGAGGGATATGTCGTACATGTGGCAATAGAGCAATTGTCTCGTGTACACATTCAATGCTCACTTCCCAACATACGGCACTACAGCCTGTGGGGGATGCACGTCTGCAGCCGTGCTGGGCCCATAGCTCTCAGGTGTACCTCATTACGGGGAACGTACCTCATTTGGGGTACTAAAAGGTGCATGCTCCTCAAGGTTCCACATTGGAAGGGTCTGTCACACATTCATTGTTGTACATAGTTTACCTGCTAGCCATGGCTAGGTAGATGAGAATCATGTTAATTCATTGGAATATCTGTTTTATACATAAGACCAGCCTATTTTAGCCATCGTATGCCCTTCCTAGTTGACGCTGTTGGTAAGCCAGTTGTAAGTGTTCCATGTTTCGCCCATTTGTCACACAGTCTGAGGGCTAATGTTCCTCATTTTGGGGACAGGAGGCTGACAGCTATGGCTGGGGGTAATGCCGTCGCCAACCCTGACTGCACCTGACAGTCATTTGGGGATGTGTAACATTCACAACACACCCCACCCATCACATAGTCTCACATAATCTACACCACTGGCCACACCTACGAGGACAACCTGTGCAGTACATCTCCATACTCACTGTAGGCACCAGAGGTAGCCCCCATCATGGAAGACAACATCACCAGCTTATAGCCCACAGACTCATGTGTGCCCACCACATACAGCCAATAGTGTGTTATAACATTCACAACACACCAGTCATAGCTGACTCTGTAGGGTGTCACACTGCAGTTCCACACAGCAGGCTACACAAGGCGTTAGTAAACACATCTTGCTGTCGGGTAACTGCTTCTGCAACATAACCTATGCACCCATGCCACACCTCACCAGGTACGATATGTCTGTCATTCGCCATGTTAGTGCGACTGCACTGTGATGCCACTTTACAGACTACGTGTGCAGGGACATGCAATAGCTCACCAGTCTTATAGCCCTGAGGGTGTGGGCCTAGCCCTGGGGAGCATTTTGCATTCGTCCAGACACGATACCACTGTACAATGACCGACCGTGTCACTTCAATGGTTGCCTATGCTCCTATTGTCATTCCACAGGCATGTGGTATCTGTCCGCTATGACTGTCCTAGTCAAACACAATGCTGTGGCACAGATGACTTGCACCTGTCAGCCCTGGGAGTACAGCTCACATGCTAGGCTCTTGCTGCTGCTATACTGCCTGTCCTGCACAGTTTCCAATAACTGTCACCGGCAGGGCGGTAACTGGCATGCACGACAAGGGGTCATGTGACACATTGTTTGCATCTTCCCCTGTGGTGCACGCAGGCAAGGCACACCTTATAATGCACCACTCCAACATCTCTGCAGTGACTGGGACCTGCCTTTAGGCTCTGCAGAGCACACCTGCAATGACAGGTTATAGACGGACCATACCTTCCAGGCACATACCTGGACCGGTACACCCACATCTGAGGGGTTCCCGTATCCCACTATGTTTTGCACACATCCTGGCAAGTTGCTTAGCACAATGCATCAGAGGTGCTCCACATGCAAATAACTGTGTCCGGGACCGCTATAAACATTGTAACAAGCGACAGAGTCAACATCATACCCCACGGGTAACATACCTTCTATGGTGGTATAGTGGACAGTGGGCCTCAGCTACTACTGCTGTGTGACTGACACTACCCCACACTTCACTGGGATAGCCACTCATGTACCGACACATCCATGAGTCATACCCTCCACTCTGCTGGATCAACACATACACACCACCTCCAAGACCTACATTACCCTTGGCATGAACACTACCACCATGTGACTGGTGTTACACACCTGGGGTTATCCCCTCATTGGTGGATTCCAAAAATATGCTAATCTACCTTGTTAGCCACATCCCGGAAACACACCCATCACAGCATACACAGTACATATGTACTACTACACCTACTACAGACGTCTGCTGACAGCGGTTGTTAACATCATGACACCCGTGCAGATGGACAATGCACATACAAATGCTGACACATACCCCAGTGCACTTAATTAGCATGTATACAACTGCATGGATCATGCTATTCCACACAGAGCCATGATGGTACACACCAGATAACAGACGCCACTCTGGTGGTCATGTTCCACGGACATATGATGTACAACAACAGGTGTAGGCTGTTGCACAGTGGTGTACATTCCCATTTGTGGGGTGGCTCACTGGTCAGCCGTGGTGGGGCCACAGGGTCCCTCATCACATACTCCAAGACTAGCTACATAAACATGACTGCCACACATTCTGGGGTGTACCACCAGGCATTATGGTGGTATGTCAGTATTCGATGGCAACACCCACATCTGCTGTCACATACAACAGTCACTCAGGAACATTGCAAACCCAGGTATTGTTGGCAACATGCTGGAGGATGGATTCAATGCTGACAGTACACCCTCTCACTCACTACAGGGCCGCAATCCATACATGAACATTGTGGTGTCCCTGTGGTCACACCTACACAGTAGTGACCTACACTCTATGTGTCCTGGGACACTGGCCCCATGTCACCTTCCAACGTCCCAGGCTGTGATGTCCACCAACCTCTGAATTACTTGTCTCCCCACTAGGCCACCATATTCAGTAATAGCCTTGTTTCAGACATTGTAGACCCTGAATGGCACACAGCAGCATTTATCACACTACACACAGGTGGCACCACATTGCACGAGTGGGACTATAGTCCTACACACCTGACTGGACTGTTCTGAGTGGCTATGGGGCACATTGACATTGTTGGTCTCCTGTCCTCTGCTGCCACCCGGGTTGGGCTTTTAAGGCCAGAGCATGGCCCCTACACATGGTGGACTCCTTTCATACAGTTACCAGGGCAGTTGCTGATGGTACGTGAGTCCACACATCCTACATTGTCCTCTCATTGCCTTTCAGCACCATTCCCCATTCTGGTATTGACAACATACACATCCACCTGCACATCATACCCTGTGTCTCAGGATGTTATGCTATGTGGCTCATGGACAGGACACACAGTGAGGCCAGCATACCATAGTACCTACTACATGTCAGGTACTTTGGCATACCACGGTCCACAGTCATAGGGCCCCTCATGTTAAGTATATGCTTCCCTGTGGAACAGGCTGGCACAGGGAACTTTCCCTGCCTAGCTTTAGAACCCCTACATACCAAGCACCATGATTGCTCCACCAGCTGATACTGACTCCAACCATATGGGTGTCGCTGTGACAGATACATAATATGACTATCATGGCATCAAGCTGCATGACACAAGGTGCATGCACATCACCTTGCATTACACCATTCACCCACTGACTATCACATGGATGGTAGTCCCCTACATACATATCACATTGTACATGTTTGCAGTACACACATATGCCGCACCCACTCCTGTGGTTACCGTATTGTCACTGTGGCGTGGATATCCTCCTACGTGGCCACACCTATCTGTACTGGGTGTGTAACTGGTACATAGGCACCCATTGTACCTCTGAACCCAAGACATCTACACACATTCAAGGGTAAACCACCCCATTTAGGGTGTACCTTACACAGCAGCTACAGCTTTACATGCCACAATATTAACACGCCATGACGTTTACTGAGCTCTGACAGTGTAACTATGCGGCTGCACTACGGACACGACATTGTACACATTTGCATACTACATAGTCAGGGGTGACCTCTGCTGATCAGACCGGGCCCATGTTCACAACATTATTGATGGATATACTCCTTATACGCAACATAAGCAGAGGCCACTGTGAGCAACATGCTCATGGATATGTGCACACATGCCACAATGAGTGGGATGTGCTTCTGGGTTACATTCCCAAACAGGACACTCACCATGCTGTGGAGCATAAGTCCTCTGTACATCACGCAGGGACACTCAGTAGCACTGTTCATGTGATACCTCCCTTGGTGGTTGGGAGACACATGTAGGCCTGGGATCACTGCAGTGGCTGTACTGTGCAGTGGTGCAGGTGATACCTGGTTCTGCTCTTCACAGGACACTACCCTGGAGAGGTGCCACTAGTGTGAACACTGTAGTTGTGCTTACACATGGACTTGACAGACTGCATAGTACCCCACTATGCACCTGTGTAGCTATTACATGTCCTTTGTGCATGGTTACTTGGTAGCTCTTCCATTTAGATTAGCTGTCATGCTATTACTATGTCCCATACCTACAGGCCATATGTATCCTGTTATTGTACATACCAATAGACGATACCTGTGGTTTGCATGATATGCCTGTTATGCTGTGTAGAATATCTGTCATATCTACCTATAATACTATACATTACACATATTTCACATAGTATCCCATAATGCAAAGCATACTTGCTCAGCGGGACCACCTTACATATGTCATTAACATTATTTACCCATACACATGCGTGCTGTGACAATATATCAACATTTACTATCCCTTGCTATGGCACGTCCTTGTTGGACATACCCTACCACTGACGGCGGGTTGTATGGAATTGTTCTGTTTAATGGCAACTGACAAAAAATCTTGCTGTAGGTGACAATAAAGGCTGTCCTCCACCTGTACATGTATAAAAAGACGAACTGACCAAAGGATATTTCCAAAATCTTGCAAACTCTTTATTGAAACACACCGTCTCGATATAAAATAGATTGAGCACTCTTTCGTCTCCTATCATGAGACTTCATCAGAATCTACAATTAAACACATTAATTCTGTTTAAATACTCACATAATTAACCAATTGTTGCTTAATTGTTGTTTAGTCACTTGGATACAATTGATTCCAGTTACAATTGACCCTTAACTATATGCACTCTGTTGTATTTTCACTATCTGCAGCTATCATACAGCCATGAAATCTTACATACCTAAAAATGTATATATATATTTTTTATATATGGATATACATTAATTACATGTGTATTAAAAATATTAAAATATATGTAAAAAACATACTTCCATACAAATGCATTCTTATACATAAACTTAAACAAACCATAAAATCTTGAAGGCAGTTAATATGGGCTATAATTTTCTTCATATTGTTAGTGATCTATATGAAAAACCCTATTACAAAAACATATATACTGTTTACTTAATAAGAAGTCTATATATACAAAAAATATCCCTTACAATTTTTTATTAGTCACCTTCTATGTTAAATATATTAATTAAATATCTTTTAAGTAGTAATTATAATAAAATCAAAAATTATATACATATATTAAATATCCTAAAATGTTTCATAAATACATGAATTTAAAAACGTATGTAGAAATTAAATATTATTATTTTATATATTTTTTATGTGTATATATATATATATATATATATATATATATATATATATATATATATATATATATATGTCCTTGTACCACGGAATAATCTCTAAATAATTAAAATAGTACTGGTATGTTACTAAAAAGTGTTCTCCAAATATACTTTGCTCCTTTACCACCCAGTCATGACAACATAATAACTATATAAACTACTACCTAACTATCTACAAATTCTATAATGATTAATAAGGACCCACTTCTCATTTCTTCTTTCTAACATGGTTTGATGCCAATATTTTTAAGGCAGGTTTGATTGAAATATGGTCATTCATTCCTGGATATACACAAGAGTCCAGTCTAATCTGCCAAATCATCTCTCGGTATTCCAGGAAAGTTTCCCAATCACCTCTCCTTTCCTTTTGTTTCACTACTTCCAGTACCCAGAATTTTATATCCATATTCTGACAAACTGTTGAATGCCTATAAAGTGCATTATTCTCATTCTTTTTGTTAATGTCCCTGATATGTTCGTATATACGGGTTTTCAGATGTCTTTCTGTCTTGCCTGTATAATATCCCCAGCATGATTGAATGCATTTGTATGGAAGTATGTTTTTTACATATATTTTTATATTTTTAATACACATGTAATTAATTTATATCCATATATATAAAAATATATATATACATTTTTAGGTATGTAAGATTTCATGGCTGTATGATAGCTGCAGATAGTGAAAATACAACAGAGTGCATATAGTTAAGGGTCAATTGTAATTGGAATCAATTGTATCCAAGTGACTAAACAACAATTAAGCAACAATTGGTTAATTATGTGAGTATTTAAACAGAATTAATGTGTTTAATTGTAGATTCTGATGAAGTCTCACGATAGGAGACGAAAGCGTGCTCAATCTATTTTATATCGAGACGGTGTGTTTCAATAAAGAGTTTGCAAGATTTTGGAAATATCCTTTGGTCAGTTCGTCTTTTTATACACGTACAGTTGGAGGACAGCCTTTATTGTCACCTACAGCAAGATTTTTTGTCAGTTGCCATTAGTTTGTACTGGGTGTGTGGACCCAGTGATTGTGTTTGGTTACTAGTTTCAGCTGTTTCGTTTCGAGGAGTCCCCGAGGATGAATGAGCAATCCCTTTTGAGTGAACTGATCAAGCTTATACAGAATCATTCACAGAACCAGAACAATGTTTCTAACTCTTCTAACGTTTCTAATCCATCACTGGGATTAGATTTAAATGCAATGATTGCCTGTGCTCAGCGTAGTCCTGGTAACACTGACAAGGAAGTGACATCAACCAAACAGAAGGAAGGCAGAAGTTCCGACCATCGGAACCCAAGTGAGGGCGAGCGGCAATGAGGTTCTATGGGCAGTGGAAGTACTGTTGGTCTATCTAGACCAAGTCGTAGGACACATCAAGAGCACCATTTACCCAGCGAAAGGGGGCTGGATACTTATAGGAACATTGACTTTGAAGAATGGCTGGAAAAATCATTTTCGGCGAACTATGCAGAAGCCGAAAGGAGGTTACCAACCAATACTGGATTTAAGGACAAATGCAAACTATTTCAGGTTGAACTTAACAGGTACAAAAACCTAAGCTTGGACAATTTTTATTTAACTAAATGTATTGAACAAAAAATAGTGCCTAAGGGCCTGAGACTGAATAAATTTCCTAATAATACAGCTAATGACATGGAATTTTTTTAAATTGTTTCAAACATACTCAATGAATGTGGGCTTGCAATCTTGAAGGTTATGATAGAGAATAATGTTAAAAAAATGGAAGTATGTAAAAGGGAAATAGACATTTTGAAATCAGAGATAACTAGCGATTTACTGTTTACAGTGACTGAGTATAAAAATATTTTTTGTAAAACACTTCAGGAAGTAGATAATATCATCGGGAAAAATTATAAAAGGAAAATGGAGAAGTTAGAGCGGGATATAGGGGATTATGAAAAGGGAAAGGCTTATTTCATTCACAATTCAAAAAGATATAATGGAATTGGAAAACAGTATTATTAAATGGACAACAGGAAGAATGAAACAAACCCGTATAATAGGGTAGAACAAAGGAATGACAAAGAAATGAACTATCAGATAGATGTTACTGAAATAGATGTAATAGATAAACTAGAAGACCCTTTAGAAGTAAGACAGGAGGTGAGGAGATCAGAAAGAATCAGGAATCGGAATGGACAGCAATCATATGCAGAAGTAACAGGGAATTATGTAGGAAGATACAATGGGAGAGGATGGGAAGGAGATGACTGAAAGGCTATTAACATCAACCCCAGAAAAAAGACTTATTACACAACAACTACATTCATTGTCCTTAGTTACTGGAAGAATTAGTGAACTAGAAAATGAACGATCATTAATGGAAGAATCAAGGCAAGAAGTTACTAATGAAGAAGCATTAGGTGATAATAATAATACTATTATACATAGTTACAACAATTTTAACATATTCAATTACACAGACATGGAGATTACTTAGACTTTTTACAAAGGGATTCACCTTTGTACCAGCTAGAATACCTAAGATAGAAGAGATAGTGCTAGATATAAAACTGTTCACAAGGAAGCTGAACTTAGCAGTTATATACCAAGACAACTTGACTTATGAAAATAAAGTATTAAAGAAAAGTAGCACATACAACCCCCCTTTGCAGCAGGATATACACAATTTTGAAGTATGTACCATCAAAATGATTAGGAATGGATACAAGAAGAGACATAAAATAATAGCTAATCTTTAAGAGGAAGAAAGGATTATTTTAGAACAACTTAGCAATAACAAGAACATTAGAGTTATGAAACCTGACAAGGGGGGTGGGGTGGTACTGATGGACAGTAGGGATTATACCGAGAGAATGCAAAAAATTTTAGATGTTGATAGTAGGTATCATATTATTTCCATGAATGAACTGAATATTCTGTACAAAAGAATAGACTTAATACTAGAGGACAATTTGTTAACAGGGGCTTATAGATGTGGAATTATACAATTTTCTTACAGTCCCTAAACCAGTCATACCTGAAATCTTTGGTATTCCTAAAATACATAAGGGTATAACAGATCCCCCAATGAGACCAATAGTTACATCTAGGGGATCAAAGACCCAACCTCTTGGCATATATGTGGATACCAAGTTAAAAAGGTTTTATTTCAACTATGTACACATTTTGATTGATTCCTGGGATTTCCTGAAGAAATTCAGTACAATACCATATCACGAAGAATATTTATTTTTAACAATTGATGTATAAGATTTGTTTTCTGTAATTCCACATAAGGAAGGTATGGAATGGTTTGAAAAAATGATTGCTGAGTTTAACATGCTGAACCCAGAAGAATTCAGACTAGTCTTGGAAAATATGGAATTAGTTTTAAAATATAACTTTATTTATTTTCAAGGAGATATTTATCATCAACTGGACGGAGTTGCCATGGGTTCAGCATGTGCACCCATTTATGCAAATATAATAGTGTTGTTTTGGGAGAAAACATACATTTTTGTGTCAAATTTTCAACAACATATAATAAGGTATTTTCGATTCCTGGACGACATAATTACTATATGGAATGGAGGATAAGAACTAATTGAACAATTTATGGAATATGTAAATAGTAGTACCAATTTTTTGAAATTTACATATGAGAGTAATAAGGATGAAATACATTACTTAGATGTAAAGATAATTAAAGATTATAAGAAAAAAGCATATAAATCAAAAATTTTCAGAAAGAAATGTTACTCAAACTCATACCTGCATTACCAAAGTGACCATCCCTACCATATAAAAAGAAATATAGTAAAAGGACAAATGATCAGAGTATCCAGAATGACAACAGAGTTTTGTGATTTTATAAATTAATTAGATGTTGTACAGGAGATGTTTAAGGAAAGAGGTTACCCCAATAATATGGTGGAAAAAACTAAAAAAGAAATAATTAAGAAACGTAATAGTAGGTTCATGCCATTACTGGTGAATGGACAGTATGACAAAGGGGTATTCAATAATGCCACCAGTATGGACACAAGTATGAATAATGAGTACGACACAAATAAGGATAATAATATGGAAATAAGTAAAACAATAGATAAGGAAATACCCCAGTTAATTTTAACTTATTATTCTGACATAGGTTGGTTAAAGAAGGGCATTAATGGGATTTGGAATATGTTTAAAACAACGAGGATAAACGTATTTCAACAGCAATTAAAATACACCTTTAGAAGAAATAGGAACTTGAAGAACATCTTAGAGAAGAAGAAGGTACAAGAAAAAGAAGGGGCATCACTAAAGGTGGGCACACATAAATGTGGGAGGTGTGCACAATGCTCATACATTGCCTGTAGAAAGGATATCAATATACCCAGCATTAATTTTACAATTAAAAGTCATACCTATACAAGTTGTTACACAAAAGGAGTGGTTTATTTAGCTTATTGTCAATCATGCTGGGGATATTATATAGGCAAGACAGAAAGACATCTGAAAACCCGTATATACGAACATATCAGGGACATTAACAAAAAGAATGAGAATAATGCACTTTATAGGCATTCAACAGTTTGTCAGAATATGGATATAAAATTCTGGGTACTGGAAGTAGTGAAACAAAAGGAAAGGAGAGGTGATTGGGAAACTTTCCTGGAATACCGAGAGATGATTTGGCAGATTAGACTGGACTCTTGTGTATATCCAGGAATGAATGACCATATTTCAATCAAACCTGCCTTAAAAATATTGGCATCAAACCATGTTAGAAAGAAGAAATGAGAAGTGGGTCCTTATTAATCATTATAGAATTTGTAGATAGTTAGGTAGTAGTTTATATAGTTATTATGTTGTCATGACTGGGTGGTAAAGGAGCAAAGTATATTTGGAGAACACTTTTTAGTAACATACCAGTACTATTTTAATTATTTAGAGATTATTCCTTGGTACAAGGACATATATATATATATATATATATATATATATATATATATATATATATATATATATATATATATATATATATACATAAAAAATATATAAAATAATAATATTTAATTTCTACATACGTTTTTAAATTCATGTATTTATGAAACATTTTAGGATATTTAATATATGTATATAATTTTTGATTTTATTATAATTACTACTTAAAAGATATTTAATTAATATATTTAACATAGAAGGTGACTAATAAAAATTTGTAAGGTATATTTTTTGTATATATAGACTTTTTATTAAGTAAACAGTATATATGTTTTTGTAATAGGGTTTGTCATATACATCACTAACAATATGAAGAAAATTGTAGCCCATATTAACTGCCTTCAAGATTTTATGGTTTGTTTATGTTTATGTATAAGAATGCATTTGTATGGAAGTATGTTTTTTACATATATTTTTATATTTTTAATACACATGTAATTAATTTATATCCATATATAAAAAATATATATTTTTAGGTATGTAAGATTTCATGGCTGTATGATAGCTGCAGATAGTGAAAATACAACAGAGTGCATATAGTTAAGGGTCAATTGTAATTGGAATCAATTGTATCCAAGTGACTAAACAACAATTAAGCAACAATTGGTTAATTATGTGAGTATTTAAACAGAATTAATGTGTTTAATTGTAGATTTTGATGAATTCTCACGATAGGAGACGAAAGCGCACTCAATCTATTTTATATCGAGACGGTGTGTTTCAATAAAGAGTTTGCAAGATTTTGGAAATATTCTTTGGTCAGTTAGTCTTTTTATACACGTACAGGTGGAGGACAGCCTTTATTGTCACCTACAGCAAGATTTTTTGTCAGTTGCCATTAGTTTGTACTGGGTGTGTGGACCCAGTGATTGTGTTTGGTTAATTGTTCTGTTTAATGGCCTCATGTAGCATCCCTTCTGGTGTCTGTGCTGTGTACCTTGTGTCCCACTGCTGTACGCACAGATTCTACAAGCATTAGTATGCTCAGCAAGACATCGCTACATCAATACCTTTCCCCACTTTATGCATTGCGGACACGTTTAATTAATGCTAACCAGGCTATACATACAGTAAAACTAATTAATACAGATCATGCTATACATAACCTTACATATCGGGCATTCTACATACCTTGTTGTCATTACGGCGTTTCGTTTCTATCTCTCTCACAGTGTTTCAGCTGTTTTTCGGTATGAGCATACGGTTTGAATGTCTGGCAAGTCATCCTTATATACGTCGATACCTGAAACATGTGGATTATTCCCACCAATTGGTGTTCCTGAGTGACTAATTACTTGCATATCAGCTGTGCAGCTACTCCATTCACCAATTATGTGGCGACAGTGGGGTATAATTGGATTCTCCACTTGGGCGTTGCCTATTTGCCCTATCTTCGGGGAGACGGTCTGTATTGTGTTTTGTTATGAGTAACTGCAACTGCTATGCATGGAGACAAGTATAGTTTGGATTCATGTCCCCCGTGGATTGTGTGTGACAGGTAGAGTATTTGTTTCAACATGTGGGTGTACCTGTCATCCCGACGTCTGATAACAGAGTATTGCAATCAATACCTGTAACATGGCTGTTTGTTCCATTATACAATGCCTGCAATTCTGCATGTCGCCTTTAATTGTGTCTCTCACATGGTATGTTGAGGGTTCTGCAGATGTAATTGACTGACTGGATGTTTGTGCTGCTATTACAGTTTGTATTGCTTTAGTTTGTAGTGTGGGGGATGTCGGTGGTTGTATGTAACATATAGGGTTCGTGGGCCTTGCATTTCTACATAATCCGTATATATGTGTGTGGGCTCCGTCCCTGATTAGAGAGCTAACAGTTAGTAGGCTTATGTTACGGGATTGTATATTGGGCCATTGTTAATTGGTTTCTATATCATCTGCAGGTGAGCTTGCTACTTGTATACCTCCGTAATTGCAGCGATATATCAGGGGATATGTGTAGGTGACAGCTATCCCTTGTATTTCTGTCCCAGATATTTGCAGTCATTGTGGTTGTGTTGTTAAAAGAGCCTGTTTGCCATGGGTTGCCACCTTATCATATGGTCATTGTTGGACACTTGCGGGACACAAAGCAGTGTTTACAGGCCAACACGTAGCCATGGTCAGTACACAGGTAGCACATACTTTTATCCTCACTACATACCTATTGTGTGACTTTGGATACTTATCATATTGCATGTAACATTTAAGTTTCTTACATACAGGCATAACTATTAAATATGACTGTTACATTATATATGGGACATATTTATGTCCTACCATCTCGGACATTTGCCCTTTGTACTGTTTTATGTCAGGACACACCTGCCCAGGGTAGGGATGCCCCTCCTACTGTGGTACAGGTAGTAACCATATGCCTACGGCTAGCTATACACACACCTACCATACTGGTCTGCCTCTGACTTGGCACCAACATACACATGTTGCGGACACACACACACATTACAGTCACAGAGAAATGCACACGGCACCCTCAATGCACACTTAACAGACTACGGCACTCACAGACACAGTTGAACACAGTACCGACGTGGACTGCGACACTGTCAGCGGTGATTAACCACCCCTTCATATCATCATACTATTACTCGCGGATGTACTGTTCAGGTACTGTGTTCTATCGGTCTTTCAGCCTCGTGGTTATGCATGTTGGTATTTTACACATTCCATGGTTTTGCAGATATCGCTGAATCCATCTATATCACCATATATCCCTCTATTTCTCTTTCTATCTGTATTATATATATGCATATGTGTACATATATATATATATATATATATATATATATATATATATATATATATATATCTATATATATATATATATATATATATATATATATATATATATATATATATATTTATATATATATATATCTGGCGGGGAACGTGACAGGCACACAGCACCACCATATGCTGTAAGACTCATGCACTGTTCAGGTGTTGGCATTCCGTGTTGCACTGGCTGTTGTGTTTACAATGTTTGAGGGCTGCCTATGTAGGAGTCATACATTGGGCCACCTATACATTGCAATTTACAGGTGGTCATGTTTGTGTGCCATCCATTTTACTGTGTGTGCAGGTGGAGAGGTGTCAGTCCGTAGGAGCCTACACGGTCAGTGTATGTGCTATACGTTCCCTCTTTGCCAAGGCATAGGCATATTGGGCACACCTCCGTCTGCCTACTGGGGCTGGTACAGTGTGTTCATGGTCTGAATCCCTCTGTGCCTGTACTGGCCTTGGCAATTGTGGTGGGCTATGAGGGCCTTCACCATTTTGTCCCTGCTGTAGCTGCTTCCGCAAGATCATATTATGTAGCATGGCACATACTATGATGATGTGGACAGACGTGCCTGGAGAGTACTGCAAGGCTCCACCAGATGTATCCAAGCACTGGAACCATGATTTCAGCATCCCAAACACACACTCTATGATGATTCTGGTTTGTGCATGTGCATCATTATGGCATTCTTGCATGGGTGTGTGTGCATTTCTGATGGGAGTCATCATCCACGGCTCCAGTGCATAGCCAGCATCCCCCACGAGATGGCCATGTGGGATGTCCCCCCTGACAAATACCTGATACAGCTGCGAGGCATGCCAGATATGAGAGTCATGGTAGCTTCCAGGGCTGCCAGCACACACATCCATGATAATGCCCTGGGTATTGCACATGACCTGGCAGTTGATGGAGTGGAATCCCTTGCAGTTTATGTAGCGCATACCCTACTCACCGGGTGGTGACTTAATTTGTATGTGTGTGCAGTCTATTGCACCCAGTACCTCCGGGTATTGTGCCACATGGTGGAAGTGACGCATTTTGCTGGTCAACTCCTCCTGAGTTCTGGGGAAGTATATCTGCTCATTGGCATGTGGTAACATGGCATCCAGGAACTGGTGTAGTACCCTGGATGCTGATGCCTGTGAGATACCCATTATATCTCCAGTTGGCCTTTGAAAGGTACTTGTGGCCAGTATTCGCAGGCTTACACATACCTTCGTGTCCACTGGTATGGGTTCCCCTCTGTTGTTTCTGGTTCTCAGCGTGGCCGGCACAGCTCCACTATTTGCTGTAAGATGTCCGTCCGCCCTGTAACTCTGTACTATCTCCAGGTCATGTAGCCCCTGGTAGGTTACCCTTGGTCTGAACACTCTCCTTCTCCTCCGAGGCCTGCGGTGGTTGTCAGCATCATCCTCCACAACACTGTCAATCTCTAACACATGCTGATGAATCACAGCTATGGCAGCTCCCAACATGTACATTTTAAAAGTTCCCCGTGTGTTTACACCTATGGTGTGGTGTTTGGGAATACACAGGTGTGTGTTGGGTGCTTTCACACTTTATACTATTGTGCTGTAAACACCGATGATGTCATAGGGTGTGTATGTACATTCGTAGCTACAGGTTATGTTATGTGTTTTACTGCTGGAACTACTATTGTGGTGCCTTTGGTGTTGAATTACATTTGCCTGCCGTGGAGTACCTCTTGACCTTCCCTTTACATTTCTGCACATTGCACCTACCATTTTCTGGCGTGCATCCTGCAGCTTACTTTCATTTGTGCTTTCCTGGACCCGGCATATCTTGCGTTATGTGTGCTACTGCCGGTCTGCTGTCGGTTTGCTTTGCTCTGCTGTGTCAGGTCTCCTATCTTTGCAATCCAATACCTCCTCTCCTTTCTTTGCATTCACATGCCTCCCCTATCCTGTTTTGCAGGTTTCTGCAAGTGGACTTGTCAGCTGCCGTCGATTGGCCTTCGTGGGTTGATTGGTGTTGATTGCTCATTAGTACTCCAATTACCCTACTTCCGCATTTCCTTTTCTTCCCCTGACCTTCCTGTTTCTGCTATTGTTTGCGGCATGTGCGTCCGATTACTGGGTTTTGGGCACGTTTTCATCCTCGTACACATGCGCTTTTGGCCACCATGTGTGCTCTCAGCTAAACGATTCCTCCCCACCCCTATCCTGCAGCTTTGCTTAGCAACGGACAGGCCAGATTTGCAATGCTCCAATGTGCTTAGTGCTACAGTGGCACTCCCCTCTGCTGATGTCATGTATCTCCTCTGAGCCACTCCTCAGTGTTATACTGCTGCGCTGTATGGTACAACCTTCCTCCGGCGGGACATTTGCGATTCAGTATTATCTGCCTCATTTGCATGGCATTGACTACTAATTCATAGTTACCACGCCGAACACTATCGCAAGCCCTTAGCAACCATTGCACCTTGGTTGTGGTGTTCCATGCCTACCATTATGTGTTATGCTGTAAACATGATTTCTATTACATTGCGATTTTATGACATTTTTATATTATTTATTTTTGTTACAGCTTCTGCACACATGCCCTGCGGTTCTGCTGTGCGTTACTGTGGACATGACATTAAATGTTGTTATTTACGTGTTGTGCATCTTTTCTTATGCCATTGGCTGTGTATTTCGCCATTGGCATATGTTCACGTTGTGATACCTGGGTCTGGCCCTCTTCCATAGCTCCAATGTTATGTTTGGGGAAATGTAAACCGTGTTTTTTGGTTTACATTTCCGTGGGCTTACGCTATGCCTGCACCACTTCATGAATCGCTATATGCCTTCATTTACATGGTGCAACACTGCACATGGGGTGATTTGCATACCTACGCCAGGGGCTGCGTAGATCTGGCATACGCCGGTAGTGCACGTGGAATTAGATCGTACCTGAATCGCTCGGCGGCCATATTTGGTGTTATAACGCCTACGCTATGCATGTGCATGGCGCAAGCTTCATGAATCCCGGGGCAAGTGCTTCATGATCACCACATTCAAAAGATATGTATTTTACTTTAATTGAAAATAAAAACATTTTTGAGGAAAAAAAAGGATATGTCTTATTATAAAATGTAAAGAAGCTTGAAGAAGTGAGAAGTTTGGTGTACTTTTTGCAGATAGCATGACTTCTGATGTTTAGCAGTCAAAGAAATGGTTTATGGACGGTTTAGATGATTACATGGCAAAGTTATTAGTATGCACACTGGCCTTCCTCTGGAATATAATCCACAGAGAAAACTAAAAATTATAAAGACTGACATAATATGGACTAATTTGTTATTTTATGTTACAATGAAAAGCAATCATTAACAACTTCCTGTATAGGTAGTTTTAACTTTGTTTACTTTTTATAATATTATTTATTTATTTATTTATTTAAATTTGTTGACCGGGAGTGTCTGACTGGACTTAGGTCCATTTTCAGCGGAGGCCCAGGGAGAAAAGCTCCACAGTTAAAATAAACAGACAGTAGTTACATTGGATTACATAGCGGTTAACAATTTAACATAGCAATTACTTACAACATATTTACAGATTAAGAACATAGTACTTCAGTAGACAACTAGAATCTTTATCTGTGAAGTACATAACAGACATTAACAAATGTTACAATGAGAAGTTCCTGCTGTATAATAAGTACTAAGTTATGAGTATCTGAGCTTGTTATAATCAAGGTAGTTAGTGGAGTGGAAAGAAAGGTAGTGGTTGGATGGGGTGGGTGATATTAGATTGTAATATAATTTTTGCAACCTTTTATACCATTATACAGTTTATTAAACCAATGCACATATTTTCAAACAAATTTGTTTTTTAATTCAGTCATATTTTCTAACATTGTATTGAATTACATTTTTAAATTGCATATATTGTACAAAATGTATTATCTACATAAGTAATATATTTTAATAGAATAAGTGAAAAAAAATGTTTTCAGTGCTGGTGTAGAACTACTATAAGCAGGTATTAATGATCTGTTAACATACTCTCATAGAAAATAATTCTGTGGTTGACCATGTGAGACAAATTATAGTTACACAAAAGCAACAAACAGGTTTTGAGTTGTGAGATAATATTTCAGAAGATTCTGCTGATGTAAGAGAGGACTCTAGGCAAATATAGCAGCACTTCAAGCAGATCTGTTATAGCTTAAGCATAACCATCTACTTGATATAAAATACGTGGAAACATTGAAAGGTGATCAAATATATGGATGCTATTATAGAGCCAGTTATGGAATGTGCAGACAATTACCAAAAAACAGGTCTTCTCTTTGAGCATACAGTATAATGTCTTTTAAATAAAAATACAAAGCACATCAGTTTAGTAACTATGGAATACTAAAATATGGACAATGCTCTAAATCAGAAAACTGCATAATGGCAGCAAGAAATAAATAGTCATTGTAAGTATAGTTATACATTTAAAGTTGTACAAGATGTGAAAGCAGCAACAATGTTTGAAGTTGTTGTTGTCTTTTGGCTTTTAGGGGGGGTCGCCACAGCAAAACTGCAGTCTGCTAATGATTGGGAGTAGATTTTCACGAATGTCGAGGTGCCAGCTCGAAGTTCAACCTTCAACAAAGGCACGCCCATTTACACATGTCTTTCAAATACCACCCAACCATGGGGAGGACATGCAGACTCCACACAGAAGGCACTCCCCGCACTCCAGCCGAAAATCGAACGGGAGAACCTCTTGCTGTGAGGCAACAATGCTACCACTGCACCACCGCCCTCAGCACAGACTGTGGTAGATAGCCATTTCAGAGTCAACATCCGAAAGTGTAAAGCAAAAAAAAAAATGAAAAAAGCTATATATAAATAGTAAAATACAATAATGTGAATAACTTTTAGCATAAGTAATAAACAGAACTTTCACACAATCTCTATATCTCTCTCTCACTCTCTCTCTCACACACACACACACACACACACACACACACACACACACACACACACACACACACACAAGTTACACACATACTGTCTGCAGCATTTTATTCATCAAGCTGAGAGCTTTCATATGAGGCTAAGGAATTCTATCTCTATTACTTGGTTGTTGAGATATTTAGAAAAATGTGAAAATGTAATCCATATAAATTAATATAATAAAACAGCAATTAGTATCTATTTACCTGCACCAGACAGAGGTCAAATATTAATGATGTTGAGTTTGATATTGTGTAAGCTTTATGATGAAATATTTTAAAATCTTGTACATAGCATTGTTTTGGAATTATTGATGCAAATATGAAAAAGCAATATTTTATGCTTAGGGGGCATCAGTAGGAGTTAACTGCAGATGCACCTGGAGGCGTCACTTGGAAATAATAGGTTAAACCTGCGGAGAACATCTTCAATTACTTTTTATTTAGAGGTATGCTGCATTAGTTCTTCTTTCTTTCTCAGATGCCATAATAAAATGTTTTGTCATGTATATGACTACCCTATACAGCCAAAGGGGTCTTTTATAATAAGGGGTGGTTATACCATGCACATGTGCACACACACACACACACACACACACACACACACACACACACACACACACACACACAAACTCACATTTATATATGTGTATATATACACAAATATATATAAATGTGGCACAACCCATGATGGAGCATGTGCTGAACAGATATCCATCGTTTCATATAAAGAGTGCTGTAATACATTCACTGGGTGAATGGCTGGCAAGGCTGGTCCATGTAGATTCTAACAATAATTCATTGAACAAACTCAACCAGCTGCACTTGAAGAAAATACATTATTTTGGTGATATATTAGCAAAGACCAGAGCAGAAAGAAATAATGCTATGTAGGAAAAGCCATTGGGGGTAAGGATGGATAATAATACAAATATGGCAATAAAAACAATTTTATTTGTTGGTAGAACTTCAATCAATCAGTGTCATTGCACTTCATCAGACTACTGTTTTAAAATAATACCACATCCTCATATATGTAACATATTTGTTTACATCATCTTATGATTTACTTACATAAATAACAAGTCAGCTAATTACTATTCATCTATTCATTGTCTGATTACTTGTTCTATCTATTGCAGGGTTACAGGGAAACTCAAAACCTATTTTGGCAGCCAGTGCATGCAAGGCCTTGAAGGTTATTGTGGACAGTGTGCTATTCCACCACAGAACGCACGCACACACACACACACACACACACACACACACACACACACACACACACACACACACACACACACACACACTCTAACTTATTCAGTTGCTCACATATTATGAACACAATTTATGGGCAGTTTTCTGGAACATATTATATCATTTAATTCATCAATTACTTAATGTTCAAAGGTTTCAGGTTCAATAATATCTTTTTTAGTTATCACATCATCCAACTCTGGAGTCACACTTGAAACCATGGTTTGCCAGCTAGTTTCCTTATATTCAGTTGACTTAGTCAAAGTACCTTTTCATTTCTGATCAGGATACATTTTCTATCACTTCTACCATTTATATAGGCACTTCTTTCATTCCCATATGTATCTTTTGTATGGCCAAATAAGGGGACATTGGTTTGTTCTTTTTTTTTTTTATATACATAAAAATCATTGCAAATATTGTACGTTGCTAGGGACACTATACTTCTACTGTTAAAGTCTCCCAAAATTATAAATATAGCATGACCCTTGATTATTAGGATGTTCAAACACTTGGGTCACTTTCATATATATCTGCACACAGGGCAATTAAAGCATTTAAATATATCAGCTGTTTATTATATCAGTTCAGTTTTTTTATTACTTAAAAAACAGGCCAATTACCTATGACATTTTCACCACACAAATTACCTTCAAGAACTTCCAGTTGTGTTATATATGAACTGTCATGTCACATCCTCTGCAAGTGATGACATCGCATTTAATTGATTTACAATCAATTCACCAAAAAATATCTAAGAACATTAGGACTACAGAAGGACACTTGAATGATTGGAAAACATAAAAATACATTTTAAATGGGGGGGGGGGTCAGCAAGTACGACTGTATACCCCTGATTTTGGAGCAAGCTCCTCACCCCAACATTGTACAAACTCTTGGAAGAGGATGAAAGTGAAAAAATAAGCAGCCACCTTCTAATTCTTCTCTGCAAATAGTTTCGCTGGAAATCTTTTAGGCCTAACCTTTTGAGACTCAGTCAAATAGCTGGGAACAAACAGTATGGCTCTGATGTCACGTGTATCTTGAAAGAATGTTACATAGTATTTGCCCTTCCTTGCATCATTTCCTTATCTCCTAAGGCTTGGTAATACCATTATGTAAGGGCTATAAACTAGTAGTTTATATAGGTATTTAGACCACACAAAGACAATTAAAAGTATTCTAAAAGCTGTATTTCCAAGAACAGTCAAAAATGCAAACACAGACCAATTGCAAACCAATAGTCCTAAATGAGCACAGATAATTAATACCTCATAATTAAAGGCATTGTTTTCAGTAAGGCAAGATCCCATGCATCCTTTTCTCCCCCCTCCTTATCTAGAAATTGTGTTCTAACTCCATGATTGCAGAACTGTGTAGGAAACTGAAAACCAAGACACTCGAAATCACTGCCATTACACTAACTGAAGTACACAGTCAGTGAGTTTTTGATCAGAACTGGCAAATGAAAATTTGAAATTCATGTTTCACATGATCAAGAGCAAAAGAGCACTCTAAATCCATAAATGTGCACAGTAAATTAATTCCTCTTTCCATTTTACCATATAATGATCAATTCTGAGTACTATTACATTTGATAGTGAATATAAAAATAAAGATATCAAATATAAACCAAATGTTAACATCTTGTTTTTTATGCAGTTACTCCTTATGGCTAGAATACTTCATTATGTAATTATTAGATATTGTATTATATAATCATTTTATGCCCATAACAGCCTAGAGGATTTTATATGTGTGTGTGTGTGTGTGTGTGTATCTACACACACACACACACACACACACACACACACACATATATATATATATATATATATATATATATATATATATATATATAGATATATATATATATATATATATATATATATATACATACACACACACACACATGTATATATATATATATATCTATATATATATATATATATATATATATATATATACACACCATTTGTTGACCAGGGTTGGGCATTGATCCATGTGGACCATTTATAGTTATGACTAGTGAGATTAGTAGGGGTGAGATAAGCAATCCTGAGGGTAGTTCTTTTGGAAGAAGGTCACAGACAAAGAATGTATTCTGTCTCTGTACTTTGAAATGTCTATGTGAAAAGAAATTGTTGACTAGTAGAGGCAGTATTTGCTTATGCCTGATTTAAGGAGGTAGTCATGGACTATTGAATGGTCTATCAGGTCAAAGGCGGCTTTGATGAGGTCTATAATGCACTGGTGCCGTGGACTTTGCCATGCTCCCTAGAATGTCATCTGTTAGTGTGTAATGGTAGTAATGGTGCTTCTAATGGACTAAACTCTATGTAAGTGTAGGGAGAGCAGGCTATATTTTAATGTAATATGTCAGCTGAGTGAAACTGATTTTTCTAAGATTTTTCCTAGGGTTGGAAGGATAGAGAATGTCTGAAGTCTTTTGTGTTTTTTAGGTCAGGGATGTTTGGTTTTGGTTTAATAATGGTAGGCATAGAGTATACTGTTTTCTTTACCAAGAATGATCAACTAAGAAACTACATTATCTGAACTAGGAGGAGCATCTGGGTGTGTTTGATCTAAAGCTTTTAAGATATCAGTGTTCGTAATTTAAGTAGAAAAGAGGAGGTTAGAGGGGAAAGGTGGAGGAATTTGAGGAGTTTGTTATGGAATTTAGGGTTGTGCAGGGGAGACTGGGAGGGAAGACTATTATTTTAGGAAATTGCCTACTAATATTGGTTTTAATAGTGTGGTTATGGCATTTGATCTGTTAGGATGTTTTTATTGTGATTAACGTAATACTCTTGATGAAATTCTAGAATTGTTTAGGACTGTGTTCTTGGTGCTTGAAGAAGTTGGCTTTATGTCTTCTGGTGGCCTTCTTATATAGAGCTTTTAAGTTGCATAAACTGAGGGTTTTCTAAGGATGAATCTTATTTTCTATAGCACTGAGCTTTATCCCTGGGTTTGTAGAGAGATTTTATTTCTGGGGAAAGCCCTTTGAAGTACATTTAAGGAGTCTGGCAACATTGATATCTTTTAATTTTAACAACAATGGGCTTAAGCTTTTCCCCCTGTCTAAATGACAAAGGCTTCACTTATCTGCCTTTGTTCCATGACAAAGAGTGAAATTATGGTATAGTACTATGTTGGATATGTGTTACTGGCAAAGCTTGTAATGATCTGCAGACTAATTGCCTAGTACGTACCTATTAACTTATGATCTTATGTCTGAAAATTTTTGGAAAAATAAAGAATATGAGTAGTAGAGATATAAAAGTAAGAAACCATTTGCTCATAAATGTAATTGTTCACTACTAAATCCAAAATTATCTTGTTTTCCAGAAAGTATATCTATACCAATCCATAGCTACCTCTATCTATCTATCTATCTATCTATCTATCTATCTATCTATCTATCTATCTATCTATCTACATCTATCTGTCTATCTATCTATCTATCTATCTATCTATCTATCTATCTATCTATCTATTTATCTTTCTATCTATCCATCTATTTATATACATCTATCTATCTATCTATCTATCTATCTATCTATCTATCTATCTATTTATCTTTCTATCTATCCATCTATTTATATACACCTATCTATCTATCTATCTATATGCATCTATCTATCTATCTATCTATCTATCTATCTATCTATCTATCTATCTATCTATCACAATGAATTAAGTTAAAATGTCTTACTCTGCTGCAGCATCTCAGGCAGCTGTCTTAAATAAAAGCATTTGTCCTTAGCTACTATTATTCCACCTTGGTTTGCTTGTTTGCTTAATCATTGCGGAAATGATATTATACAATGACTGGCCTTTAACATTCAAAAATGACCACGCTGATTGGTCAGCTCAACTAGTGTGCCCATTGTAAATTGAGAATGTACTAATGGCAAAAGTCCAGCCACTAAAGCATCACTGAGTGCCCAGACTTTATCTGTCAGTATGTGTAGACACTTATTAGTCTGAAGGAAAGAAAGTCTAAAACCGAAACTGAAATGCATGTCATTATTTAGTGACTTCATTCCTCATAAAATCTGTGGTTTTCCTACAAATCACTGAGGAACAAAGTCACTAAATAATGACATGCATTTCAGTTTCAGACTTTCTTTCCTTCAGGCAATGCAAATCCATCCATCCTCAACCCCATTTCTCATTTTTGCACACAGGGTCGGGGTGTCACTACAACAGTGACAAGCATCTAGAGCCAAGGTTTACACTGGAAAAATATTTTTCAAAAAATAAGAGGTAGAGAAATATTTACAAGAGCATAAAACATACAAGAAAAATCAGGTACATTCTGCAAAACTAAAGAAACCTGATTTTCCTTGTCTATTGTATCTCTAAACTGTCTGGAGGTTACAGCTTTCTTTTTTTTTCCAAATAAATAAATAAGCAATGGAGATCTGTCTCCATTGCTTGCTTTCCAAAGCACTGATGTACTGTGTAAATGTGGGAACAGAAGTCCCATATGCATGTGCAGTATATCAACAAAGCAGTGGAATCAGGAAACAATGTGGAAGAACACCATGGTGCCATTATACAATGATATTATTTAAGAAAAGTAAGCAATTTTTTTCGTAAATAATTTCATTGTATAATAGCAATAACTGACTCGTGGGTATAAACAAAAAAGATGGCCAACACATAACAAAGTCGGTGAAACTGAATATTGATATATTTAATGCACCATAAACATCAAATGCATCCAATGATGAGAATAAAACAGACCAATTTTGGCATAAATACCTTCATCAGTGTATACAATAAAAGAAAAATATCATGTAGGCTTAAACATACCTACATCAAGAACAAGCCCAACTCCAATTGGCTAATTCAAGATGTTCATTTAAACCAGTTGAAAATAATCCCCCAAGTTTAATAATCCAAGATTTTTCTTTGCAATTTAAAATATTATGCCACCACATTTTATTAGATCTATACTACCCAATTCTATCAATAACAGTAATTAAAAACTTTGCAGAAGAATGTTTTTGACTATGCTTAAAAAGATCATTTTGTATTCTTCCATTCTTGATATCACTCATATGTTCAGAAATATAAATCTTCAATGGATGTGAAGTTAGTCCTATATAAAATGCTGAACAAGTACACATAGCTAGATAGATAACCCAATCTGAACTACAATTCCCCAAAACAAAAATATCAAACACTTTTGGTATATTTTTGGAAGTAAATCATTAAGTTGTACAGAAATATTTACATAAAGAACAATGACCGCAAGGCTGACAACCTTTCAAAAATCTGACCATCAAAAGTAATTTGTTTACTATCATCTTGGAATCTTTTCTTTTTGTAATGATTAAACCATTTTCCCAAAGTTTTTCCCCTGTGATAGGAGAAATGACATGTAGTAGGTAATATCCCACTTATAATGTTATCAGACAAGAAAATGTCCCAATGTTTCTGTATAAGATTCCTAAAAATGATGTGTTATTGCCATAGGTAGTAACTAGCCTCAGTTTAGTATTGATACCTTATTATGTCTATAATTTAGCAGCTATGATCTATCTATATCTTTTATTGAATCATATGTATGTTGAATATCCTCATAGTTATAACCCCCATCACAGAATGTATAAAACAATTCCAGTTCCTGTTAGATACATTCATTATCCAATGAACAAATCCTACGAATTCTCATAAATCGGGATTTAGGCATATTTTGAATAATATACCAGGGATGACAACTGCTAGCATATAATAAGGTATTAAACTGAGGATACTTTCGATAAACATTACTTGATAATATGCCATCATTATTTTTTTTGAATTTACACCCAAAAAAGTAATGCTTGAAAGAATATACTTGACAGTAAATTCTATACCCCATTTATTTTCATTAAGATATTCAATAAATTCTGTAAGATATATTGTTTGATTTCCACACCATCCAACAGTCATCCAGGTACCTATACCATATATCAATAGCATCTAGAAAAATATTTGTGACTTGAATCATATATGTGGTCCTCTAAAAAAAAAACAATAAAAAGGTCAGCATAGATGGAAGCCAAAAATGCTCCCATCACAGTCCCTTTCAGTTGCAAATAACATTCACCATTAAAATAGAAAATATTCTTTATAAGCATGTGTTCAGTAAGGCATAAGAGGAACGTATTGAACCCTGAACTGTACAAGGAGGTGCGACTAAGCCAGTATTCGAGTCCCATAAGCCCACCCCAATGAAGAATACTAGTTTATAAAGCAGACATATCCAGTATGCACATATGCCACCCTTCATTCAGCTGTATTTCTTGTATAATATTAAAATATTGAGTAGTATCTTGAATTCTGGAATGTACACACTTCAGTAAATAAAGGCTCCATTAAAGATCCACAGCCAGGTACTATTGGCCTACCCAGTGGACATGTAAAAGCTTTATGGATTTTTTGGAAGCATGTAAAATACTGTGATATGGGGTCCTAGGCAGTTAAATTTATATGTATTTATTTATTTATTTATTTTACACTTGTTTACTGGGAAAGTCCAACTGGGATAAGTCCCATTTTCAGAGGAGGCCTGGGGAGAAAGCTCCACATATAGAGATTATACAAACCTTTTACAAGAAATTATACAAAGCTTATACAAGAAATTATGCAAAAATATATACAAGACATACAGTACACCAGAAATTGCATTCTATGTTATTATAGCTGACATTTGCATTACACAATCATCTGATATAATTCCTTATTATAGTATAGATATTGTCATTTCTCAAAGTAAGCTGAGGAAGGGTTTGTAGGGGGCAAATTGGATAGAAAAGAATAAGGTTAGAGATTATCTAGACATGAGAGAAAGAGCATAGATTATGAGGTGGTCAGGGAAGAAGGGAAAGTATGACCAGAACTATTACCAGTTAGCCTGGAGTAGTACAGGAGCAAAGCCAGGTGTCATTAAGATAATTTTTAAGAATCTTTTTGAATTGGGTGATATTTGTGTTGGTTCTGATGGTGGGAGGTAGTGAATTCCACCTGTAGCTACATGATGAGAAAATAGGGAGTCCCCTGCCATATTAGTAGATTTGGATACTTATAGTAGAGATCTATTTGTTTAGTGAATACTTCAGTGTGTAGTATGAGACTGGAGAATATTTAGAAGGGCAGGTTTTTTTTTTTTCAGGTTGATATACTAGTGTGTGTGCCAAGCTTAATTGGTTATAACATAGAAGTTGTGGGAGTTCTAACCAAGAAAGTTTTTTTAATGAGTGACAGTGGTGGGCATGATGTGGGCAGTCAGTTTAAAATTTAGCTATTTTATTCTAATATGTTTCAAGCTTAATTAAATCTATCTTTTTAAGGTTGGTGAGAATTGGGGAAGCATAAAGAAGTGTTGATAGAAGATGGGTTCTAGCAATGGCAGCCCTAGAGGTGCAAGGCAACATCACTAGAAATAATACACTCATCTATAGCTAGCTGCAAAAATGTATCTATATTCATTTTAAATTTTAGGGTAGGATCCAAAACCATTTTTTGGTAAAAATCTATGGTCAGAAAGTTGTTTTTGAGCCTCTGCCAGATACATGACCCAATCCAAAACAACTACAGCACCCCCCGTCAGCTCTATTAATAACCAATTGTTTATTATTCATAAGATTGCTCTACACCTGTTGCTGTAATTTATACAAATTATTTCTATGAGTGAAAGTATTAAAATTAAAATGTAACTTCCTTAATAACCCCTGTTGATAGGCAGCAACAGATTTATTTTTCAGGGGTATACAATTTGACTGTTTAAATCTAAATCCTTTATTATCAATTGAAGTATCCCTATCATGAAAAATAATTTAAGACACAATATCTTTAGCAAAGACATCTTCTGATACTGAATAACTAATTACAAAATTCATCAACCTCAGTGGTAGTAAGCTGAATGGAAGAAATATATGCACATTCTGATTAATTAATCATTCAGAGCTAACAGATATAACAAAGTCTCTAGAGTTGGTACATCTTTTATGATGTCTCTGACTGGCTCTTCTCTGAACCCCAAAGGGTTAACCAAATTTCTTTACATGGCCACAGGGGAAATATGTGCATTATCACTATCACTGTCCAAAGCAGAGGAAGAATCACTAGCTGATGTATTGGTAATGCTATCCAATTTTTTAAGAATGGATTTTTTTCTTTTATGTTTACACTGAATACCAGTATTATCTTTACTGTTCGAAAATTTGACCCTCTATTGCAAATTAAATGGTTTACCATTCACAGAGCCTTTCAAATCTCTGTTATATTTGCTGTCTTACATTCCTTCAACTCTTTTTTCGGAGAAATTAAGTCTTTAGTAAGCTTGAGAAAATGCTCACGAAAAAGTTCATGTTATTTAAAAGACTTAACTTCTTCACAGAGTTTAGAAACCTCAGCAAAAGATTTAGCTACAGTACGCTCATAAAAAGAAGTTAAGATCTTAAGAAAAGCCATTGATGTTGCCTACTATACCTCATACCATTCCTTAATTAAGATATCAGCAGTTTGTTTAACCAATGGCTGCAGGTGTACCTGAAGTCCTCACAGTGATAGGTTTTTCAAATTATATGCTTTAAACAGTTTAGGATGCCAAACATTGGATCTTAAGTTTTTCATAGCTAAAGTCAACCATTTAAAAGCATCCACACACAAAACTAATGAATCATTCACCATGCCGCTATTACCAGGAACAGACATGTATGTTTTTTTCAAATACCCAAATTTCATCCTTATCTGCTGTCAATCCATTCAAAAGCTCCAACAGATCCATTTTCACAATAAAACATTATCAGTGTTAACCATAAACAGGTTAAAACATACAAACAGACAATTCTCACTGTAAGAATAGCTTGATTTTGTTTAAAGTAATAAATCCTAGCAATATTTTCCTGATGTTAAGCGTGGTGTAAAAAACAAGTAATAGAGGCAACCATATAAAGTACTTACAAGTAATATCTAAAAAAATCCATTCGAGAAGCCTAGTTCAAATATTATTTTCTTACAAATAATTCCAATATACCGTTGATTATTTTGTAGCCAACCAGGAATATAAAAATCTTCTATGCTTTGTTCCATTCTGTACTCCGTTTCCAATAAACCAACAAGAAAAGTGTAATAGTATCAATCCAACTATCCTGAAACATAAAGTGATATACAAAGGGTGCACTTATATTTTAAAAAAACAGTTCAGGGCTCATTACCACTGACCCAGGCCAACAGCTATATATAAATCCACAAGAAAGTTCCTTGCATGCATGGCACAGTGCAGTGGCTAAAATGCAAACTAAGATAACTGAAAAAGATGGCCAACACACAGCAAAGTTGGCAAAACTGAATATTGATATATTTAATGCAGCATAAACATCAAACTCAAACAATGATGAGAATAAAACAGACCAGTTTTGGCATAAAAGTCTTCATTAATGTAGGCAAAAAAAAAAGAAAAACATCATGTAGGTTTAAATATACCTAAATTAAAAACAAGCCCAACTCCAAATGGTTAAAAAAGATGTTCATTTAAACCGGGTGAAAACAATCCACAAGTTGCCCTCATGAATAAACCACACCAACCGTGGGTAAATCTTCAATATACTACACCCACTTCATTGGTGATTGCTATATTAACTAATGACTGAATGACTCCTTTTTCCTCACTGCTTAATGTTATGATGGGTAATGTCCTGTTGCCATATACTACTACTACTTCTGTATGCCATGTGGGAGTGTATATAATGGCTTTCCTATTTTTTTTTTTTAAGTTCCACATTTTTGTTCTGATTCCCCTCCATGAATTGAGCTCTCAAGGTGAATTTCTTGACATCTATGTCTCAAACTAATAACCAGGTTATGATTGGTGACCCAGTCATAATCCTCTATTAAAGTTTAAGTACATAAAAAGAGCAATGCATACTTTTTCAGCAAATGTTTTTCTGAAACTTGTCAACTTCACTGTAACATCCTTTCAGTGATATGATGCAGAGATTCAGTTCTGGCCCTCATGAACAAACAGTAATATACCAACTCACTGAAATTTTTGACTCAAACTTTACAGATCTTGACCTGTTACTAATGCATTTTAGATTGTTCCTGAAGTTTTTTGATTCTGCCAAACACCTTTTACTTTTTATGAGACTAGCAGGAATGGAACTAAACCTTCCATACTTAATTAGTTCACCGGGCACCTATTTCTTGTTTCAAAATTGTTAAGAGGGGTGCTGCTTCTGTCGAACTACTCCAAATGTTAACAGGATCCTAAAGTAGTCAGGATTTCAGTCATTACTATTCTCCATCTTTATCAATGACATGTGGAGTTACTTTGGTGAACAACACCCTCTTGAATATGTGGTTAAATCAGTTATATGCAGGCTGATTGTTTCATAAGACTTTCTGCATGCATAAAGGGATCTTGAGAACAGATCAGCTGACCTTGATGCATACAACAGCCAAAAATGTCATATCAGTTTGAGAAAAAGCATTAATACTGAAACTGAAAATTTGATCAAACACTCAACAGTGCTAATCCACTGATCAGATAAGGGTGCTCAGCTATTTTGCCTGTGACCTGAGCTCAGAAGCAGTCCTGCAGTACTGAAATAGTTATTTGGATGACATATATTGTAAAGTGGATTTTTGACAGATCTTTCCTGGGGAGCAAATGTGGAGTTTCACATTGTATGATATGTGATGGAAGCAAGAGGCCTTCAAGTACACTTTCATCTTCAAGGAGCTTGTGAGATAAATGTGTAGTGCAAACTGTTCAGAAGCACATCATGTACTCTGGGCATCATGGCACAATAATCACTCTGGCAAGAATAGTAACAAGCTGCCTCATGAAAGCTCTGAGCATCTGTGCATTACTCCTAAATGGACATCTCCCTCCCAGACCTTGGATGGAGAAATCACTAGGTTGTATCTTCCAAGAAGTCAGGATGGCAGCTTTGTGCGGGGATACATCTATAATCAGTGCTAAGTAACAAGTTGTGTGAATGGAGTGGATGCAGACGGAAAAGCTACATCATATGAATATTCTCATGTGGAACAGGTGGAAGAGAGACAAAAAATAAATAAATAAAAGGAGACCACTTCTTGATCATAAGATAAAATTCCAAGAATGTATCAAGTCCACAGTGAGAAAGTTCACTGTAGCTGTCTTTACAAATAAGTTGTTTTTGATTGATTACTTTATTAGGAAAACTAATATGTGTCACAAATGCAATCCTTTTGCAAAAATATTTTATGATGCAATATACTTTTTCTTCTTAGGATGGTGGATGATCGGACAAATGCAATGCACACTTTGTAGCATATGTTAGCATCTGAAACTATAAGAGATCAATGAGACATTACATCTCTAAGGGCCGGCCTTAGACCAATTGGACGGATTTGACAAAATAGGGCCCTGCACCTACTGGGAGTCCCACAGTGCACTGTGCCAGTATCATTATCCCTGGGATTCATGAAAGCTCAGTGCAAGAATGAGTCTATTCTTGCATGGAGTGGATCATGCCCATGCAGCACAGCAGCGCGCCTTGCATATTCATGAAGGTGCACTGCTGTATAACCTGCATGGACATGATCCGTGTCCTGCACTCAGGAAGTGCCATACAGCACTTTGCAAACATAAAAAGTGTCTGCAGACATTGTTGCATACCTCTCAACTGTACAGGTTTTTGCAGAATGCAGATGTTTGCCTCATATGTTAGGTGTGTTCCTCCTAAAATCTATACTTGTCTTGCAAAGAGCTGAAGATGGAAGTCATAAAATAATGACAGACATTTGAGTCTAAGCATCCACATCCTTCAAAAATGCCATGGCTAATAATACACATATTATTCTATCAACTTTCTAAGTTTGCAAGAGCAATATTTAAAATCTGTTCCTCTTTGTCTCCCCATCATGTTAGGCTTTCTCCAGATTTTATGCTAAGAGGTTGACAGGTACGACTGTTATCTATGTGCATATCTCTAAACTAAGACAAATAAAACAAATATTTTTTCCCATCCCCACTAAAGTTTAAGCACAGCTGAGTAGGTGTGTGCATCGCGTAGCTGTGTTCAGCATAGCTTAAACATCCGAAGGAGCTAAATAGAAATATACAGCCAAAATATCCAAAGTGAGGTAGTGTAGTGGTTAAAGCTTTTGCTTAGCATGCAGTCATTCATGCTTCCAGCCCCAGTGCTGTCCATTCATTTTTATATGGGAAAGCAGCACTAAAATATATTTTTTTATAAATAGGTAGTAAATAAGATATATTTGTCAACCAGGGTAGTGTAGCAGGTCTAAATATGAGGTGTCAGTGTAGTACAGATGTGAAACCCCCATATACACACAAGTGTCCCATACAGTATAGGCACACAAGAATATAATGTAATGAAAGAACACAGGGGATGGTATGGAAAGTAAACATACATATCATAAGATGTCATTAATAAGGAATCAACCCTATAATCCTGATAGTCCATAAAATGAAAGCTGAACAATGCTAAATTTTACTCAGCTATGCTTAGCCAGTGTAAGCATTGTTTAAATCTAAATGCTTAGCAATAATTAGCACAGCTAAGCGGATTTGTGCACTGGTAAGCAGTGCATAGCATCTACCCCTATAAGCAAGGCTTATCTTAGCTAAACGGGTTTGCGTGTAGCTTAGCTTAGCTCAGCATATTCAAAAATGGCCAATCACAGCAAAGGGTTGAAATCTAGCCCTATTTAAACCCCACAGGTGGGAATACAACCAGAACCAGTTGTAGCTGATCACTGCAGGCACTATGGCTGGTGTTGGTGAGGGTGTGTGCTTCTGGGTGCAGTGTTGGGGCAATCAGGAGTCCAGGGTCATGGTTGGACTCTTTGTAAAAGACCATGAAGGAAGACTGCTGCAGGACCAGTACCAGGGCTCCCAATACAAAGTGGAGGTCTAGGACAGTCTCATACATGACCTCACCAGTGCTACTGGTATCCCACGGACTGATGAGCAGGTCTAGCATGATTATGCTAACCTGAAGTATAAGAAGAGTGATCTCTTATCAAAGACACACAGGCATGGAATGTCCCTGAAGTGTATAAGTATCAGTATCAATTGGTGTTCTGCAAAGTCCAGCCTGAGTATGTCAATAGGTATGTATAAATGTTTATGTATCTCCTGTACAGCTGCAGATGAGAGGGCTGTGAATATTTACACACATGCCAGCAGGCTGCTAAGGCTGTGCCAGGAGGCTGGTGAGTAAAAATTTAACTTGCAGTATTCAGGGTAAATAAATAGAAAGTAGTAGATTGTCAACAACTAGTAGGTAAACTGTGCACTGTATGCAATGAATAAAGGACTGTTATCAGGTGAATAACGTTCTCTGTAACACTGAATAAAAAAAAATCACAGACTGTTGTGTTTACTTTGTCATGTTATGGTAGGAATATAAATGTGCACAAGTTCTGCATAATTATGTGTTTCTGGTAGAAAATAAGTGTTTTATGCAACTGTTACTGAAAACTTAACACATATTTGTTGTCTGAAAATGCAGTACAGTTGTCATTACCTAGGGTATTTGTCTAACTGCAAGATCAGATTGTGCAAACCAGAGAGTACTAGGGAGAAAAAAGTCAAGCATGAGTCAGTAGTTTCTCAGTAGCTCATTGTGATGAAACACAGCTGTGTTGTACCTTTTTTCACAGGCATGGCAGGAATCCTGGCAGTGGTAGTACGCTGAATGCATATTGTCAAACAAGAATATGAGAATATTTGTATAAACAGTCAGGTAGTATTAACATAAATTATCTCCACAGGTCTGTGAGGTAAGAAAATTTTTGTAATAGCTGTAAGAAGGCTTTAGCAACACACTCTGTGTTCAACATATCCACTGTCCAACCCCAAGGCTGCAAATGACAGCAAGATAAGTACATACACCAAGCACTTTGTTCTGATACGTGTACCTCAAGTGTCACGCTGTCAGGGCTAATGGTCACTGCTGCTAATAACCAGGGAGACAGATAGAAATCCTGGCAAAGTATGTCAGTACCACACCCCCCCCAAGCATGAGTGCTGGGCACTCCTGTCAGTGTTACATATGCAACTGTGAAGATATGAATATGTGTAGAAACAGTCAGGTAGTGTTAACACATATTTCTTCAACAGGTCTGTCAGGTAAGGAAATGTGTCTGTTAGCTGTAAGAAGGCTTAACCAATACACTGCGTACAAAATCCCACTGCCCATCCCCATAGATAGATATACAGTGAGGTCAGCCATGGAGAGTAATGTGTAGAGTAATGGTCTGTACAGTTTTTGAAAATTGAAGCCTAGACAGTTGTTAATTGACCTCTCTCTCTCACCCCCACACTATCTGCACCAGTACTTCATACACATTAAATGGGCATGTTAATCTCCAAACCTACTGTTGGGACATGTGTCCTATTGTTATACAAATATTGAACCATTTGAATATTAATGTTCCTTGTTCTTATACTAGCATTGGTGGCCTGTTGCTATCAATGTAATGTTATAATGCCTACTGTTGTTCCATATATGCATGTGTTCTGTTTGCTATGCAACTGTTTCAATTCTGTTTTATGGGGTCAGTTGGAAGACCCATGCATGCTGTTATAACTAATCCTGAAATGTGTTGTTCTTGACTAACCAACATATTTTTTAAAACTGAAACACCATAGCACATCCGGGAAGGCAGATCCCGGCAGATCCACCTGTCCCACCTCATCTGGCTGTGGCACCAGGCCCAAGCACATCTGGGATCCAACCCGGGCTTTCTTCTTCCATTGGTCCTGCATCATCTTTTGGTGGATCCATCTCAGGGGATGGGGCTTGCTCCCCTCCTGGGAGTGGGTGCGGAGAGGAGACCATCACCCGCAGTCAGGTCTGGGGATTGGTTCGCAGCATCCTCCGTTCAGAGTATGGTGATCAGCTGTGTCAGCTGTCTTCCTACCCAACTTACCTCCCCAAATGTGCCTACTATTCTTCCCCAACATCCCACTCTCACCTTATAAAAAAAAAGGGTAATCTGTTACCAAAAAAAAAAAGGTCACCCCATACATAGCTGTCCATTTTGCACACGTGTCCACTGGACACATGTAATCTGTTCTAATTGGCTTAACAACTCATTATCGTTGTCCTCACCCCTCTCACAGGGGTTTGAGTGTCCAAATTCACCTCCAAATTCTGTACAAATGCACAGTTGCTGCTGTATCAGAAATGGACAGCTATGGGCCTGCACGTCCCTAGCTATCTTTCATATTGTTTTTCCCTCTGCATGCCCCTTTTTGCACCACTTTCCTATCACCCCTATTTCTTTTCTTTTAAAGGAATTAGCGTGGGGGTAAGCGGGAATAAATGTGTTTGTGCGATGCTAAGCGAAGCCAAAATGGACTAAGCACCTCTACGGTTAACTGTAGGTAAGCGTTGCTTAGCTTTGCACAAACCTGTGCAAACCCACTTACAACTGCTTAAAAGTGTCTCAGTCGCTTTGTATCCATCAGCCATTGCTCTGTCCAGCAACAAAATAATCAGCCCTGCCAAGTGTCAAACCCAGGAGCCTATCCAACATAGTCAGAACAATGTACCACTAAACCATCTGAACTGCAATAATTCAAATAATTCATATGATGTAATTCCAAATATATCATTCAGTACAGGTATAGAATAGTAGCTAACAAACACTGTGGAACCAGTCATGTTTAGTATATATAAATATACACATATATGGTAATAGATAAATATGAAAAAGTATATACATCAGCTATATGGAGCTATACATATAAAACAAATACATATAGAATTAGAATATATAGTGTTATATAAATATATGTATTATATATATATATATATATATATATATATATATATATATATATATATATACTAACGGGAAAAGCCAAAAGAAGCAACATATATAAAATCAGTCCCAAAAGTGAGTCCCAACAGGTTAGGTGAGTAGATAAATGCATAAATATCCCTCCAAACCAAGTACAAGGCAGCTGTAGCAAGTAATAGTAGCCAGACAACTCCAATCAGAATGTGAAAAACATTTAATAACGTAGCGTAAGTGCTTTCATAACATCAGTTACTTCCTCAAACGCATAAAAACAGTGCATAAAGATCACATATATATATATATATATATATATATATATATATATATATATATATATATATATCTACACACCACCAAGGACATGTAGAGAAACCAATCATGTTCCACATATTTCCCTCCATTTTTTAAAAACCTATAAACCAATTGAGATTTTAAAGGAACGGCAGCTAAAACAACAAATGTACATGTAAAAAAACCCATACATTAAAACACATTGGTAGATTATTCTGTCATACTATGGAAAAAAAACTTGTATTGATATATATATATATATATATATATATATATATATATATATATATATATATAATGCATACAATTCATCTTAATTAAACATAATAATTCATCTTTTAATTCTCCTTCCTTTCAACACAGGTTTCAAGGGGACCGTGTCATTCAATCCAGAGCCCCTATGGGCTCCCATGCGTAGAATCCATTTTAACTCTTGTGTTTTCGTTTTATTAATTATATCCCCTATTCTAGAACTCTCCTGTATAACTTGCAAAACCTGAAACTTAAACTGATGACTCCCTTCTTCAGTTAATACATGTTTAGCTATGGCACTGTACTCACGTTTCATCCTTGTACAGTAATCATGGTCCCTAATTCAACCTGCAATTTGTTTTACCTATGTAAAACTTAAAGCAGTTGACACAGTGGGCAATATAGACCAGGTTTTTAGTGTTGCAATCAGCTTTACACCTTAGGTGCCACAAATATCCAGTGTCGGGTGCCTGAAATATCTAGATCCATCTATAAATGAACAATAATTGGTTTATAGGTTTTTAAAAAATGGAGGGAAATATGTAGAACATGACTGGTTTCTCTACATGTCCTTGGTATATATATATATATATATATATATATATATATATATATATATATATATATATATATATATATATATATATATATGTGATCTTTATGCACTGTTTTTATGCTTCTAAGAAAGTAACTGATGTTATGAAAGTGCTTATGCTACGTTATTAAAAGTTTTTTACATTATGATTGGAGTTCTCTAGCTACTGTTACTTGCTACAGCTGCCTTCTACTTGGTTTGGAGGGATATTTTTGCATGGTCATAACATGTAGTGCAGTCATACCCAGCACCCTACCTCTCCACCTCTTAGTGCAAGAATTCTGGACAAAGGCTGCCAAAATGGGGGAGACAATGGGCCAAAACTAGGGACATAATGTACGTACTGCAATTATAAATGTAGAATGTTGCTACAGTAACAGGGTTTGTATCAGCATGCATGTTTGAAAGGATGTGAGTTCTGAAACTGAAATGTATGTCATCACTTACTGACAGAAATCCTCACATTATCACAGTGATTTACCACATAAATGAAAACAATGATTCTGTGGAAGAGACCATAAATATGAGCAATAAACCTGGACAGTCTGAAACAATCTGGCCAGTCGACAGACATACTCAGAATCCCTTAGTGCAACAAATCTGGACCAAACCTTACAAAAGGGTGGGGGTAAAGCCATGAAACTGGGAACATATCCCAAATACTGGAGATAAGGTGACACAGTTGATGCAGTAACACTCTCCTGTCTGTTGTAACATATATTGACTGGAATAGCCCAAGTCCAAAACCAAATTACTCCCCACTAGTTACTGACATAAATCTTCACATCATCCCACTGATGTGTCAGAAATACACAACACATATGGGGGCAAGGCAACAGTACATCTGATAAATATCTGGACATAACATCACAGTAAGGAAACTATACTGAGCTGCTAGGCATGTCACCAAGCACTGTCTAAACTACAGGCAGACTGATGCAACACTAACCCAATTTTGCTATGGGAGAATACGCATGTCATTGCCAATATATCAGGCACTACAGTGATGTAACAGTACTGACAAACAGACACCAGTGTGAAAATGCATACCCATAACCAATCTCACCACATTCAAAGTGGCATACTGGTAAGCCACATGAACAGTAGAGTATATTGACTGTGTAAACAAAATCATCAGCATGTTTGCCACTCACATACTACCCCTATATATACTGGCCCAATTCACAGTGTAATCTGATGCCTGACTGTGATATGGGACATGTGTCAGTCTGCCCCTACAAACATATACAGCTGATAGAATACCAGAAACTGGAGCAGCATGCAAAGACAGATAGAAAAGGATACATAACACTTACATCTACCCCACTCCCTACACAGGCTGAATAACACATTCACAATACACTGCTACACAGTCCTGACAGTATGTCAACAATTGCCAGAAACACACAGTCCTGTCAACTGTATAGAGTCCCACAGAATGTCCAGGCTTTGTCCTCATATATAAGGCCTCCTGCACATAACATGTCTGGCAGTCTGATACATCACTGGGATTATATCAGGAATGAAGTCACTACATAATGATATATTATACCTATCCACCTCTTACTGTATGACATCTGGACAAATCCTGACATACTTGGGGGGCAGAGGCCCAAACACAGGCATTATTTACATATTGCTGTTATAAACTGCAGAAGTTGCTGGTGGAACAGGGTTGTTGTAACATATCTGTTCTGAGGGATATGAAGTCAGAAACACACATGGATGTTACCATTTACTGACTGCAATCCTCAGAGTCTGCTACTGAATTTCTAAGGGCAAAAAATGTGTGAGTAACACACCAAATATAAGAGTCCACACTCTGGCCAGTCTGCGGAAGCCCTACAGTTGAGAGTAATGTCAACCACATAACACTATCAGTCTTAAAATCATGCAGAGTGGCCATATCCACACAAACCCTGTCAAGATATCATTAATTCAACTGTATAACAGCAATACTTACATTCTGTTCCTATGTCTGGAGCATTCTCCCCCAGTTTGTTGGGCTGTCTCCACTGTGTTTGTTGTAAGAGGTATTTCCAACTACCTTCTGTGATGCTGTTTGTCACACACCTCCATGAAGTCCTCCTCACAGGCAAGGAAAAGGGGCAACACCCACATGAAGTACTCAGTTATAGGAGTGTGTTTCCATGCTATTGGGTATGGGAATGATACCACAGCTGTTCTACATGCAATTAGCAAGTGGTGGACTCCAGTTGATGCACAGGCCATCAACTGGTCATGAGCATTACCTACAAAAGGCAAGCTGCTGCCTCAGAGAGAGAGAGAGAGAGAAACAAACAAACAGACAGACACATACACTGGAATTGATTGATTATACCAACTGAACCCCCCCCAAAAAAAAAAAAACAGGTATATCAAACAGTTAAGCATGTAATGGAATGTAGTAGGGGGTATGTAAATGTGGAAAATAGGAAGTTCAGAAAAATATTATGTCTCAACAACACATGCTGTACTGATATATTGCTGAGCAGAACTTATGGCCATAGCATCTGTGTCTGTCTGCAGTGACAGAGAACACAGCTCAGGGCTCTGAGTCACCCCAGTAAAGGATGGCTCATATATGACCACTACTGGAGTGTGTGTTGCACAATACTGACTTGTTCACTGCTAGGCCAGCTACTGGGATGTTGCAGATATCCATATGTTAATTGTGAATACAAATATGATATACCTGTTTCTCAGACATTTGATGGACCTAAACAGGGTATCTGCATACTGAAATACTGTTGCAGCTGTGTGTTTTGAACTGCATGTGACATACTGAGCTCATACCATTCAACTGTCCAGTGTTATGCACACTGACCATATGTGTGCCTCATATTTGTAGGTATGTCATCAAGAGTTGTGTTATGTCTGGCAAATAATTGTAAACCTGTGAACACTGACATTACAACATGACCTTCTCTTTTTTTGGCTGTAACTGTTAGTGGTCGCCACAGCAAATCATCTGTCTCCATGTTTTCCAGTCCTCTGCATCTTGTTCTGTCACACCAACCATCTGCATGTCCACTATCACCACATACATACACCTTATCTCAGGCCTTCCTCTTTTCTTCTTACCTGGCAGCCTCATCCTTTCCCAAATATACTCAGCATACCTCCTCATCACATGTCCAAACCAACATAATCTTGTCACTCTCTGGCTTTGTTCCCAAGCTGTCCAACCTGGCCTGACTCCCTAACATACATATTCCTAATCCTGTCCACCCTTGTCACACACAGTGCAAATCTTAACATCATTAACTCTGCTATGTCCATCTCTGACTCATGCCTTTTTTTCAATCCCAATGTCACCAACCCATGTAACATAGCTGGTCTCACTACCCTCTTGTAGACCTTCACTATCACTCTTAATGGTACTCTGTCACAAATCACTCCTGACACTCTTTTCCACCACCCACATCTTGTCTATACTCTCATCTTCACCTCTCCCCCACACTCGCCATTACTCTGAACTATTGTTCCCAAGTATTTACACCTATCCACCTTTGCAAACTGTACTCCCTGCATCCTTACCATTCCTCTAGCATCTCTCCCATTCACACACATATATTTTGTCTTAGTCCTGCTGACTATCATTTCTCCCTTTTCTAGACCATACCTCCACCTCTCCAGGGTCTACTCAACCTGTTCCCTACTCTCACTGCAGACCACAATGTCATTTACAAACAGCACAGTTGACGTGGACTCCTGTCTGATCATATCTATCAACCTGTCCATCGCCACTGCAAATAAGAAAGGGCTCATAGCTTATCCCTGATGTACTTCCACCTCCATCTTAAATGCACCTGTCACTCCCAATGCAGAACTCACTGCTGTCATACTTGCTTTGTACATATCCTGTAGCATTCTTACAGATTCCTCCACCACTCCTGACCTCCACAGACAGTACCACAACTCTTCTCTAGACATCCTGTCATAAGCTGTCTCTAAGTCCACAAAGACACAACGCAGCTACTTCGGTCCTTCTCTCTATGTCTCCATCAACACTCTCAGAGCAAACATCACAGCTGTACTCCTCCTCCTGGCATGAAACCATACTCAGTAATCCTCAGCTACCTTCTTAACCTAGCTTCCACCACCCTTTACCATTACCTCATGATGTGACTGATCAATGTTATTCCTCTGTAGTTAGTACAGCTCTGCACACTACCCTTATTCTCATGACCTGTACACAAACACATTTTTCCACTCCTCATGCATCCTCTCACTTTCTAAGATTACAGTACACAATCTGGTTAAAAAGACCACTGCCATTTGTCCTAAACATCTCCATGCTTCCACAGGTATATAATTTTGACCAATAGCCTTTCCATCCTTAAATCTCTTCATAGCTATCCTTACTTCTTCCTTGATAATCTGTTGCACGTCTTGATTCACCATATCCACATCATCCAACCTTCTCTCTCTCATTCTCTTCATTCAACAGTCCATCAAAGTACTGTTTCTACCTGCTTGACACACTCTCCTCGCTTGTGCGTACACTTCCACTATTATCCTTTATTAGCCTTATTTGCTGCACATCCTTCCTAGCTATGTGCCTCTGTCAAGCCAATTGGTACAAGTCCTATTCTCCATCCATGGTGTCCAACCTTACATACAGCCCTTCAGATGCCCAATCCTCAGCATTTGCCACCACTCTCTTTGCCATGCACCCCATCTCCATATACACCCGTCTACTTTCTTCATCTGTCTGACAATCCTACTTCTCCTTGGCCAACATCTTTCTCTGTATACTTCCCTGTATTTCCTCATTTCACCACCAGGTCTTCTTGTCCTCCTTCTTCTGTGCAGATGTCACACCAAGCCCTATTCTACTCATCTATCTTACTAGCTCAGATGTAGTTACCCACATATTTGGTAACTCTTCACTGCCACCCACTGCCTGTCTTAACTCTTCCCTGAACTGAACCTCAGAATCACCCTTTCTCAGTATCCACCATTTGATCCATGGTGCTGTCCTCACACTCCTCCCCCTCTTCTTGATCACCAACATCATCCCACAGTCCAGCATTCCATGCTGCCTAACTACACTTTCCCCTGTCACCACTTTATAGGTTCATAGGTTCATAGATTAGTACTAAGTTAACTGCCCTTGCGAGTCATTTTAAGCCTAGCCAATTGTCCCTTGTGAGACTCAAACCCTGTACCTTGTGTTTGTAAGGCAAACACCTTAAGCATTAGGCCACCATCCCCTTCAAACAGGCCCACCTGCCTAGGAGATAATCCACCTGTATGTCACCCTATGCTCCTCGGTCTTGTAAAACTATGTATTCACCACAGCCATGTCCAACCTCTTTTACAAACTCTACCACCATCTCACCTTCTGCATCCCCTTTGGCCCCTTCACCAACATGCCCATTGAAATCTGCTCCAATTACCACTCCCTCAACCTTGGGTACACTCATCACCACTTCATCCAACCACACCAAAGTGCATCTGTCTCATCCAACACATACACAATTAGCGGAGCATCTGCACTAACAACTGTCATCATTATACCATCAATTCCCAGCCTCCTAAACATCACTCTACCCAACACTCTTATCATCTCCACAAACACTCTTGGCATAATGTTCCTTCAGGTTAACACCTACACCAGGTCCCCTCCCATACACACCATGATAGAACTATTTGTACCCAACTCCAATACATACAGCTGTACACCTCTTCCATCTGGTCTTTAGCACACAGAATATATCCACCTTTCCTCTGTCCATCATATCAGCTAGCTCTGTACCCATACCAGTCATACTCACAACATTAACAGATCCTACCCTCATTACCACACTTCTAACCTTTCTCCTCTCTGCCTGCCATATGAGCATCAGACATCCTCCAGGTATGTCTGTGAATGCAAAGGCTACTGAACTATCACATGATGTATGTGTGTTGCAGCAATATGAAGAAAGTGTCACTAGTTTTGGCCCATAGCCCATCAAGTATGAGCGGTGTCCTCCAGATGTCCTGGCTTAACAAGTTGACATGATTGACTGAGCAGCAAGACTGTAATTGCAAGTGTGCCATACTGACATAGAACAGAAATGTATAGCAGGTATTACCTATGCATATGTATGTATGGGTAGTTGTACCTGGCTTCCTCATAACAACTGACATGGGAAGCAAAGCGTTAGGTAAATAAGCAGTACATGTTGTACACGTGTGTAATCTTAGTTTCTGTGCATCCAACAAAGTTACACTTCTACAGCTAATGTTTGGTGCATTGCCCTGACACAGACATGGGTACTAGAATATGCATGAGTACTATGTTGAAAGTGGAGAGGTGTTAACAGTGTTATGACCTTGTGTCCATGCCTACTACAAACAGATATATGACCACCCACATAGCTGTATGGCCTCAGCAATACCTGACTTGTAAAACCTGTCTCCACCAAAGTAGAGTAATCCCCTTCACTGGACAGCATCAATGTACAATGCACATAAAAGGATGCTATATTGGCTGTACAGGGCAAAGTAGGATCATGCACCAACTGGCAAGCATGTCAACCTTTGTCTGAATGAGCATATTAGGTAACAGGTGGATTACTGTAAGACTAACTATGAGTACAAATTGGAAACATTCACTAAGGGCAATCGTAAGGCCATCTTCACATATGTCTGCAGTCTCAGAGGCAACAACCCAACCCACCCTGTAATGGTGGTCATTCACAGCACATACACACACACCATAGCTACAGCCAACCTGCTGCAAACAGGTTTAGGGCAAACATCACCCCCCGGCTCACCATCAGTATAGATGGATATGGACAGCACACGCACCCCTCCCCTCATCATCATGGATCAGGTGCAAACTGCCTAATCAAATTTAACAAAAGCAAGTACCCTTGGGGCCTGAAAACATTCCTGTCTGCATCCTACATAAACCTAGGCATATGCTTCCAGCTCCATTACACACTGTACGCAAACAACGGCTGAGCACTATTGACATCCCATCTGCAAGGAACACAGGCACTGTCATCCCTCTACACAAACGTGAATGATGAATGGTGGTTTATGCAATGTACTGGCTCTCACTAGGGGAAACATGACACATCAGGACCAGGAGTATAATGCATGGTCAAACAGTGCTGCTAGGTACAGGGGTATGATGTGTTTATAAGTGGTGGCTAATGATAGTCAATATTCTTGTGCTGGCTCTGTAAAGAACTCTGGGCAATGTCTGAGGTCCTGTGATGTGTTTTTCTGTATATGTCTTCCAGGTGCCATGCAGCAGCCACCACCTTACACCCGTGCGGAGATAGCAGCCATCACAAAAGCTGTAATCTTAAACTATGCCATCCTTTTTGGCCGTAGCAAGCAAAACCTGTGGGATCAGACTGCCCTGTGGGATGAGATCATCCACAGAGTGGACATCTTGGGTCACCATGGACGCACATACATTCAGGTCAGGCATAGAGCAACTGACCTGATAGGTTGTGCCAGGCAAAAGGCTGCTGCTGTAGTGAGGGACTGTACTGCTACTGATGGGGAGACAGCCACACAAGCCCCACTTACAGCGGCAGAAAAGCTCCTTGCCAACCTTGGGGTAGCCCCCACACAACCTCAAACATGTGAAACAGCAGTTGTGGAGGTGGGTGGCACCCAGGCAACAGGCGAGGAGCGTCGATGTAATGCCAAAGTGCATATCAATGTAATGAGGTAGCATTTAAACTGTCTTCTGTAGAGTCTCTGTGTGCATATATCAGTGCAAAATTGATTAGTGGGTGGGGTTTAGTAATGCACACAAGTGCACATCTATGGTGAAGGACAGTAAATTGTGTATTATCATAACGTGTACTGTACCTGTGCAGAAACGTAGCATTAATCTTGTACTAATGTCTAATGTGAATCTGCTGACAATACCTCTCCCTCACAACTACATAAGTCCCTCTGGTCTGCACATGGGACAGTAGCCTGAAGCCGGTAAGTATGGTATTTTCCTTTTATGACTCACCAGTATCCCAGGCATGTTAAAGTTAGTGCATGTGACCATGCACACAACTGTTACACTCAGCCATTTGGCAATATCTGCAAGTTCACTTGTGGTGGTGTTTACTGCATTGCATTACGGTGGTCATTACAGGGGCCTATTTGCAGGAGATGTCACATATTTGTAGCATACCTCACAACCTATAAGCCTGACGAGCCTGGTCACATTGGTAATCTCCAAACTCTGGACGTCACCCAGTTCGGGTTTGTGAAAGGCAGATCATGTCTCCTAAACCTGATAGATTTCTTTGAAGCAGTCACCAAAGCCATAGATGAGGGTAAGGTGGTTCACACAGCCTATCTTGACCTTTCCAAGGCTTTTGACACCATCCTTCATTCTGGAATTATAGATAAACTCACTAAACTAGGTATAAATCCCTATGTCACAAGATGGGTTGCCAACTGGCTCACTGACAGAACCCACACTGTAAAAGTTGCTGATTTCAAACCAGTGACAAGTGGAGTACCACAGGATTCAGTTCTGGGTCTTCTGTTTGGTATCTATTTCTCAGAAATACAAGGTAACACAGAACGTCTCTGGATAATGAAGTTCACAGATGACAGCAAACTAGGAGCCATAATCGAGTCCCTAAATGATGTGGACATCCCACAGAAGGGCCTCACTGAGACAGATGTCTGGTGCCAGAGCCATGGCTAAAAGGTCAATGCCAAAATGTGCATTGTCATCCCCTTTAGTAAAAACTCTGTACCCATGAAGTACCACATAGGCGCCAGTCTACTTAACATCAAAAGTGTGATAAGGGACCTTGGGACCCAGGTAGATAATAGTCTCTCCTTTGATAATCACATCACCACAGTGGTCATGAAATCCTTCTACGTGGTGCACCTCTTCACAAAAGGGCTCTCATCCAGGAAAAAAGAGGTAATTGTTTCCCTCTACTCATCAGTTATTAGACCCATTATAGAGGACAATGCCCCTTTTGGAATGTACCTCACAAGACATCTACAACAGCTGGAAAGGCTGCAGAAGTACTTCACAAAGAGGATTACCGGCCACAATCAGATGCTCTACACTGACCGTCTAAAAAACTCCAGCTTTACTCCATCACATATCACCTACTCTGAGGTGATCTCTGCCTAACATACAAAGCTATGTCAAACCCAGAGCTGTTGGACATGCTCCACCTAAAGAAATCCCAATCCCTCCAAGCTACACACTCTAGGGTCCTAAACTTTGTCACCTCAATAAACAGAATGTGCTGGAGGGATAGATTCCTGTCTCAGAGACTTCCCATATACTGGAACAAGTTACCCATCTATATCAAACAAAGCTCCTCATTAGCACTCTTCAAGAAAAATCTTGATGAGTGGATGAGAAATAGAAAATTCACCCCGGGGATCACTTCTGTGGTTCTGCTCAACAGGGCCACAGGAAGATAATTTTCTTGGGTGGCAAAAGCCAGGGAACCTTGTTGGATAGGCTTACTTAGGCCCCTGGGCCAATAGCATAGTACCTACCTATGAACCTATGAACCTGTCATTGCAGGACATCTTGACAAAGACTGACAAAATGAGGGGACAAAGGCCCAAAACTAGGGTCATATTGTATAAATTAGTGGTATACAGTGCATATAAATGGTGTACACACCTGTTAGAATGCCAGGTATTTGTGAGATACAAAAATGAGAGCACAATAGACAATTTCAAAATACTGCCAACCTTTCATGTGACCTATAACCTGTACAATTCAATTGTAAAGCAAACAAATCTGTTAGGGGAACAATAACGACACAACAATGATACACCATCCTAGATGCATATGCGTGCACAGGCTGAAGCTACTACTGTGTTGAGGCAGCTTTCGATATAACTACAGCAGTACATCTTATTGGGTACACACTTGCCATCAATTACAGACTCTTTGATTAACAGCAAATAATGGTCAGCTGTCCTACCAGGACTATTCTAACATATACCCAGTTGCCTGCTACAGCAACAGCCATGGTTCACATAGAGATGATGAAGCTGCTAAGGGACAACATGTTTGAGATGTATCAGCCTGGAGAAGAGTACCAAAACATTTCCACAGCATTGCACATAGCATGGAATGCAGTGCAGACAGTCATCAGAAGGTGGTAAAAATATGGGGATACAGTGACATTGTGAAGGAGTGGACGTCCCACCAAATTCCATGAGAATACAAGACCAAAACTGGTGAGGGAGGCTGCCAGGAGCCCTACAGCAACAGTGAAGGAGTAGCAGGAATCTCTGGCAAGTACTGGGTGCGTACTACATGTCACAGCAATCTTCCATGATCTCCATATGTCTTGCCTATAGGGTAGGGTTGGGAGATGGCAGCATTTCCTTACACCAAACAATATCTAGGCCTGGAGAAAGTCTGAAAACAATACATCAGGTCTCCAAAAAGCAAGTGCAAAAATGTGTTATGGTAATATGGGACCAGGGTTGAACTCTTTGGCCTCAATTCTGACAGGTTTGTTTGGTGCAATAAAACCACTGCACATCACCACAACAACACCACACTCATGGTGAAGTATAGTGATGGCAGTGTCCAGCTTTGGGGTTGCTGTTCATAAGCTGGAACTAGGGCTGTAGCCAAGTTGTAGGGAATTATGAACAGTTCCAAACACCGGTCCTTTGTGGCTCCAATCCTTCTGGTGTCTGCCACATAGCTGTGGATGGTGAGGAATTCTACCTTTCCACACAACAATGGCCCAAACCATACATCCAAATCAACAAAAGGATAGCTTCACCAGAACACATGCAACATTCTGCACTAGCCCAGCCAGAGCCCACACCTATGCCCAATAGGATATATGCAGGGTGACCTGAAGAGGGCAGTGCACAGGGGATGCCCTTACAATCTGACATAGTTGGAGGTGTTTTGCAAGGGAGAGTGTGCAAAGATTGGCAAGTCAAGATGTGCCATGCTGATAGACACCTTCCCAAGAGGACTGAATGCTTTGATTATATCAAAAGGTGATTTAATAGAGTATTACTTTCAGGGTGTGCACACTCATGCAACCAGCCTATTGTACTTATTTAATTTACCACATTACCTATAACTGATGTGTATGTTCTTCAGTTGGACTGCAGAGGTTATATTTCATATGAAATGATGGCAATGTTATGACCTGATTTCTGAGGTCTCGTGATATATCACAAAAACCTGGCATGTTAACAGATGTGTGTACACTTACTATATCCACTGTAAGCTTTGGTGGTTGTTTGAGTAACTGACTTTGATTTAACATACATGTACTGCAGGTTATGCAGTCTGCACCTCAAATTAGGACATTAATTAGTGGCACCAATCCACAGGTTAACCCAGTAATGTATCAGACAAACATAGGAGTTATGAAGAACAGACCAAACATACGAGTCACACATCTAGACATTCAGCAAAAACCTGTACAGTTGGGAGGTATGTTCTGTAGTAGTTGCCACACTGTTATATAGGTGAATGGCAATAATTTACATGGGTGCAGTGTGTGCGCTAGGTGAAGATCCATCACCTACCAACACCACTCACATATCCCAGAGGTGTAAATTAGTGGTAACAGTAATTGGAAAGTGCTGCACTTCATGATGTTGAGGGTCTGTCCAGAGTGTGTATGCTATTGTCTGACTTTGTGTTGTGAGTGTCCCCAGTCAGCTAATGTGAGGTGTGTGTAATGCCTTTGAGGCATCTCACCTGTATGTGTATGTCTGTGTGTGTGTCTGTGTGTGTGTGTGTGTGTGTGTGTGTGTGTGTGTGTGTGTGTGTGTGTGTGTGTGTGTGTGTGTGTGTGTGTGTGTGTGTGTATATACCAGCAAACCATAAAGTGCAGGTAGAAATTTACATATGTTGTTTTTTTTTCTTACAGGTGGACATGGTGGCCGCAGTCCCTCCCACTCTGATTCTGATATCAGTGTCTCTACAGACTCTGACCATGATACTCATATTGAGGCACAGGTGGAGTTGTCAGCGACTGAATCTGTGCCATCGGTTGGCATCCCACTATTGTCAGCCCCATCCTCGCACACAGTCACAGTGCCCCCACATACCCTGTCACCAGTGGCCACAGATAATAGACAGTTGGTAGGTGGTGGCATAGAGCAGGCTACTGTGGTGACTATGGCAAGTGAGGGTATAGGTATTATCCATAGCTAGAGTGCTGGCGAAGTCCCACACAGGCAGATGGGCAGGAGTGCTCAGAAGAGGATTGCTGTCCATCATGCCCCTGTTGCAAGTGCCACAGCAGCACACACCAGATGCATGTTTGAGGCCATCATGGAGGCACATGAATGAATGTAACACCAGACATATACACAGGGTCATGAATGAGCATGTCCTTGGTGTCTGTGCCAATATTTGTGAACTCACTGTGGCCATCTGTGAGCATACTGAGGTCATGGATAGACGGTGGGGGGAGACCTTGGCACTCCTCAACCATAGAATATCTGTGCTTGAGTGTTTGATGGATGATGGCCAGCAGCCACATGGATGTAGGGCACCACCATGATCAGCTGAGAGTCCATGTGGCTGTACACCATCATGTTCCTGTATTGGCAATACCACCAGCACTACTGAAGGGGGTGTGCTGTTCATGCCATGATGCAGCAGGCCATGGGTATGTGGTCCTGGCCAGTCCCAAGAGGGACATAGATCCAGCAGGCGGGATTCACCATTAGTGAGTAGTACTGCATCTGGACTCAGCCCTGGTGGTGCCAGTAATACCTCTGACAGGCCCAGATCATGTGTCCATGGCTGGAGATGGTGAACTGTACACCCTGACATGTACAGCCCACAGCTGTCCAAAATACCCCTGTGTAGGTCAACCACATGGTGTGACTGTGTGCATACAAACACACACATCACCATCAGACAAGTCACCTCCATGCACACACACACACACACACACACACACACACACACACACACACACACACACACACACACACACACTAGCCCTGCTCAGCCCATTTAATGAACAACCCCCAAACACACACATGATGTCAATCATATGGCTCAGGCTAGGCTTTTGGCAAACCCACACAACACCCTGTGCATATGATGATACCTGTGCCACATCCCTGCCATCCATACCATTAATGCAGGGACATGCTAATATGGGACTGATGCACAGGGTAACTTTAGCAGAGTGTAGTTATTTAATGTTGTGTAAGGTGCTGTCATCTGGCATTTGTAATGGATACACAGAGTGTAAGTGTACCTTTACAGCTATGATGCATTATTGGTGTTATTAACACTAAGTGAATGTTTTCTCACATGCTGTATTCTGTTTGTGTTCCAGGTGTCTGTGTGTCAGCAGGATGTGGCCCTACAGAAATCACCAACAAGGGGTATGACAGTGTTGTAACACATCAACCATGTCATAGCCAAGGTACAGATGTTTCTGCACACATTTCCCAGGTCTGTGCAACAGTGCTTGCATGTGCCTCACAGCTTATAGGGCTGAGGGGTTGTATCTAAGTCTATGGTGGGTGACATCTGCTCTTGTAGAGTGGACGATGGTAAGTGTGGTGGGTGGAACACACCTCAGATTGCTCACACCCTCAACCCCAGAGGATATTGTGTCGACCAAACCCAAAGAGAATACTGTTCCCACACAGACACACACACACACACACACACACACACACACACACACACACACACACACACACACACACACACACACACACACACACACACACACACACACACACTCACACACTTGTCAGTACTGACATTAGCAGACCAACCTATCTTGTTATTCATACCATACTATTCCATACTGTTGCATATGGCTTAAAGGGCTGAAGAGTGTCTACAGATACCACTATGGTTGATGTGAACAGTGGACCTCATACAGTAGACCTAGGAATGTGTACTGTGAGTGCCATGGCATAAAAATGAAACCATCCCCATCCAGTGGATGTTGTTCTAACACAGACACACACACACACACACACACACACACACACACACACACACACACACACACACACACACACACACACACACAAACAAATTACACTTCTCTCACACACATTTGCCAGGACTGAGATTAGAACCCCTACCGATCTATTTATTGTTACTACATTATTACACATTTATTGCATGTGCCACAGAGGTTATGGGGTGACACTTGTCCAAAGGTCCTTCTAAGGTGAGGGACATCACCAGGCCTTGCAAATTATGACAATGGGTGATATACTGGGTAAGAGAGGCCACAAAATACTGTAACCTACACATTTACACACAATAATACAAACACACATTTGCCAGGACTCATATATTGGTATTATAGTGTTATGCAGTTACCGCACATACCACAGAGTTTATAGGTTGGGGAGTGTCCCAAGGTACCTATATAGTGAATAACATCTACAGCATTTGTAAGGTATGGAACTGGTAGTTGTACTTGGTGAGACAGGCCACCAACTACCTTCACCCACGTTTACACACTCACACACACTTTTATACACACTAATGCACACACACACACACACACACACACACACACACACACACACACACACACACACACACACACACACACACACACACACACACACATTTGACAGTACTGCGATCCATAGGTTCAAAGATTCATAGGTATGTACTTGGCAAATGGCCATGAAGGCTTTACAAGGCTAGCCCATGGGAATACACTGGCATCATGGCACCTGGTGATATTCCCCAGTGTGTCTACTGAGTATAGTTACTGGAGTGATCCCCAGGGTGGGTATTCTATTCCCCATCCATTCCTCCATATTTCTCTTGAAGAGGGACAGTGATGTGCTCTGCTTGACATGTATGTGACTTCTGTTCCATAGTGTAGCTAGTTTCTGCGTTGTGAACCTGCCCCTCCAGCATGTCCTGTTGATTGTGAGGATGGGGTTGAGGTATCTGGGGCATGTTGTGTGGACAGATTGGTTTCTTCGGATGTAGCATTCCTGACAGGGTTGGGTCAGACATGGATGTGCATGTCAGACAGAGATCTCACCTAAGTAGCCAATATGAGAGAGATTCATTGGAGTTGTTGGAGTCTGTCCATATGGGGCAAGTGTGTAGTACCTAAGATCCTCTTTGTGAAGTACATTTTCAGCCTCTCCTGTTGTTGCAGGTGTCCAGTGTGGTACATGGCAAATGGGCCATAGTACACATTGATTGTACTACTGAGGGTAGAGTAGAGGGAAACACTTTTAATTCCCAGATGCAACACCCTTAGTCAGGAGAAGTGACATATGGAAGGACTATTGGATGACAGTGGCACCGTGGTGGTCAACAGAGAGCTGCCAACCTGTGTTTCCAGTTCCTTTATACCAACATCAGTGTTCAGTGGACTACCATCAATGTATTACTTTATGGGAACCATGTCGTACCCAAAGGGGATGGCAGCACATCATCTGGCATTGAACTTATGGCCAGGGTTCTGACAACAGTCATAGGTCTCAGAAAGGCCTTTGTGAAGGATTTCAACCTTATGTGGGGGGGGGGTAATAATAGCACCCACCTTGTAGTCATCTGCAAAGATAGTCAGCCAGGGCCTGCCTTTGTATTGGGCTGGTTCTCAGAGGTGTGGATCCCAAACATGAGGGGACCCAGATCCACAACCTGTGGGACTCCACTTGTGACTGTTCAGCAGTCTGACATGGAGTCCGTTGCTTTCACACTGTGGGCTCTATCTGTGAGTCAAGTTTGCAGGTCACCTACTGATGTAGGGGCTGCTGCCTACCTGAGTGTGTTTGTGTATGATTCCTGAGTGGGGAGTGATATCCAAGGATTAGATGGACTGCCTATCTTGTTATCTATTCCATACTGTCACATAGTTATTGCACATGGCACAATGCTTACAGGGCTACCGAGTGTCTGCAGGTCTGTCTACAGTGGATGGCAACTGTGGGCCTTGTAATGTGGATACTGGGACATGTACTTGGTCAGCAACAGCAAAAAGTAGAAAAACCCAACCCCCAATGGGTATGGTTCTCACACAAATACAACACCCCCACAGACAGGATACTATTCTTGCACACAAACACATGTCAGGACTGATACTAGAACCCCCACGCATTTATTGCACATGCCACAGAGCTTAGAGGGTGAAGGTTGTCCAAAGGTACTTCTAAGGTGAGGAACATCACCAGCCCTTGTAAAGTATGGAAATGGGTGATGTACTGGGTGAGAGAGGCCACAAAATACTTTAAAACTACACATATATACACACACATTTGCCAGAACTGGGATTAGAACTCCTTCCTAACTAGTTGCTTATAACTATAGTGTTATGCAGTTATCACACATGCCACAGAGCTTGCAGGTCTGAGGCTTGAAAAAAGGGACTTCTAAGGTGACCGATATCTGAAGGACTGCTAAATTTGGACAATGGGAAGTGTACTGGTTTTGAATGGACCCAAAATCTTTGACTTATAAACACACACACACACCTTAACATTTGCCAGGACTGAGACTAGAACTCCCACCTAGCTAGTTATTTGTAATACAGTGTTATGCAGTTATTACATGCACCACAGAGATTATAAGGCTGAGGTTTAATGAAAGGTACTTATATGGTGACAGACATCTTCAGGACTGCTAAAGTAGGGCAATGGGAAGTGCACTGGTTGGGAAAGACCTGTTAACTCCTAGATCCTACTGACATATCTCCAAGTGTATGAGCATGCCCAGTGTGACCTTCAATAGTAAATGTGGGACTCCATTCCAGGGATTGTTGTACTCCAGTCTGGTTTGTTTTATGCTACAGCCATACCTCTCAACCTGTTGGTGCAAGATATCTAGAGATAGCCTATCAAAATGGGGAGACAATGGGCCATACGGTGATTGTGATTATTTCTCTTAGTAATGTATGGGTTGCTAAGGTTACAGGGTTTGTTTTAGCAGACATCTGACACATATGACGTTTGACACTGTCATGTATTGTTTCAGTACCATGTGACATACCTCCTCAGATCATCACAGTGATTTACCATAGGAATACTAGATAGATGATGCATACACCAATATTATGGGCCAAATGCTAGGCATTCTTGCACAACCCAGCTTGTTGAGAGGTGTGCCTACAACCAATTGACTGCTGGAGCTGTAGAAACTGTCTAGCACCTTGGTGATATATTGCAATGGTGGAATCTCTGTGCATTTCTGTTCTGGCATGGTCTGATTTCCAGTCCATGGTTGGGTAATATAAGTCAAGCAGGATCAGGGTGACAGGCAGACTCCAGATAGATTTGCAGGGGATAAGATATGTGGGGGTCCTGGGTCAGATATGTTGGCATATAGCTGCAGATACTTTGCATAAGGGTCTTCTCAAAGGTTGACTGAAGTTGGAGGGTCTTGTGTGTGTCAGTCTGTTAGACCAGCCTGTAGGTGAGTGTGTCTCAAATATATGTATGGCCCACCTCATTTGGCTTGGCTGCCACATTGTGGGGTCAGGATGTTGCATAGGATGAGTGATCAGGGAAGGGTGTGTTTCACCCCATGGCTGTGGGCCAGGGTTTTGTGGGTGCAGACATGCCACTATCTTTTAGGGTTAGGACTGTCTGCAATGAGTGCATTCCCATGTTTAGACTCCTAGCCCTGCCTGTCAACTGTACAGAGTATCACAGAATGTCCAGATTCATGACTCATATATCTGGTTGGTTACCCACACTAATGTGATTTTCAAGGAAAAGTGTTTTACAAGTCACTCAGGGTTGAATTCAGATATTACTGACAGTTGACATTGCAGTTTCAGACTGTATACCCTTCAGACATTCCATACTCATACAATTATTTCATCAACTTTCTAACATTATTAGAGCAGTATTTCAAAAGTGTCCTTCTCTTTGGACCTTTATCACCCCATTATTCATGGCTTTGTCCAGATTTCTAGCTCTCTGAGGTTGGCAGGTCTGCTCCTAGCAGTTAGCAGCATGGCCTTTCTTTGCATTTTGTAGACTGCGTGTGAGGCATGGGCATTTGCCATAGTCCTGTAGGCCAGGTGTGACAGATGTAGGCCATCTGTAGCAAGGCAGTACATTTTGATGATCATATGTCTCCAGCCTCCCAGGCAGTGGGCATCCCTGGGATGGCACCAGTAAGTTGACTGGGTGTTACTGACAATTGCTTTCTGTTTGTGTTGAGCCACCACTCTAGTTGACAGCTGGATGCTTAAGGCTAGGGACATGTTACTGCATTTCTATGGAACTATGGGTGGGAGGGTGACACATCTGTGCACAATATATATTTGCACAGACTGTGCTTATATTTGCTTAACATTTTGGTCCCATTTAGCATAGTAGTATGGCCTATCTTTTGAGACTACAGGCATAACCGTAATGACCACAGGTCAGATTGTTCCGGCATAAACATTTTTAGTTTCAGACTTCTTACCTTTCAGAGCCATACTGCCACTGCCAGACCTGCTGTAATATCACTGTGTTATCCTGTAGGTGGAAAATTCATCGATGTCGCCATGTGGGGGCCTTTGCCAGACATTTCTGAATGGTCTTCTACAGCTGATCTGCTGGGTGAGACTGGGGGTGAGTATGGGTCCCCCACTTTGACAGCCATGCATGTGACCTCTGACCCCCCAGTTATTTGGCTCACCACATATACTGCAGTGGTATTTGTCAACTAGGATGGTACTGCATAGTGTGGGTAAGCCAGTACTGGGCATACACTTCCTGCTGTCCCATATAGCTGTCAGTTTTCTGCTGCTATCCCAATAAGCCACCCCATTCCCTTGCATGCTTGCATCAATACCATAGATATATTATCAGAATATTCTACTTCATTCATTTATTGTTAAGAAGACTGACTTATCTTGTGCCTGATGCAGTTGTGAGAACAGTGCTTGATGTCTGACTATGTTGGATGCACACAGTACACTGCCTATACATGGTAAGGAATAGGTGGTGTGATGCTTGGCTTCCATTTTACTCTGTGCGCGAGTCAGAGAGAGATATCACTCTCTCGGACCCTACAGTCTCAGTGTATATGTGTTGCCTCTTTGGCAAGGCCAGGGCATACTGGGCATGCCTCCATCTGCCTACAGGGGCAGGCTCAGGATGTTCCTCCTCCGAGTCCCTCTGTGCCTATGGAGACCTTGGCAATGGTGGGGGGTTGTGTGGCCCTTCCCCATTTTATTCCTCCTGCAGCTGTTTCCGCAGGATCATATTGCATAGCACTATGAACATGTGTGCACATGTGGCTGGAGAGTACTGCAAAGCTCCACCGGATACATCAAGGCAGCAGAATCGTGACTTAAGCATCTCAAACATATGCTCTATAATGATCCTGGTTTGTGCGTGTGCCTTATTATGGCATTCTTGTGTGGGTGTGTGTGTGCATTTCTGATGGGTGTCATCAACCATGGCTCCAGTGCATAGCCAGCATCACCCACAAGATTTCTCTATGGGCTGTCCCCACTGGCAAATGCCTGGTACAGCTGTGACAAATGCCAGATGTGGGAGCCGTGATAGCTTCCAGGGCTGCCAGCACACACATTCATGATAATGCCCTGGGCATTGCACATGACCTGGCAGTTGATGGAGTGAAACCCCTTGCGGTTTAGGTAGACCCAACCCTGGTCATTGGGTAGTGCTTTGAGGTGGATGTGTGTGCAGTCTATTGCATCCAGTACCTCTGGGTTTTCTGCTACATGGTGGAAGAGATGCATATTGTTGGTCCTCTCCTCATGGGTGCTGGGGGAAGTAAATGTGGTCAGCGCCATATGGTCGCATGCCATCCAGGAACTGGTGGAGTATCCTGGATGCTGATGTCTGTGAGACCCCCATGATAGCCCCAGTTGGTCTTTGGAAAGTACCTGTAACTAGTATTCTTAAAGCTGCACATACCCTTGTATCTGCTGGGCTGGGTTCCCCTCTGTTGGCTCTGGGTCTGAGATGAGGCTGGCACAGCTCAATGAGTTGCTGAAGTATGTCCCTGTCCATCCTGTAGCTCTCTACTATCTCCAGATCATGTAGCCCCTGGTTAGTTACCCTGGGTCTGAACACTCTTCTCCTCCTCCTCGGTCTGAGTTGGTTGTCAGCATTATCCTCCTCAGCATCCTTGGCCTCTTTCACATACTGATAGATCAAAGTGACAACAGCCCCTAACATTTTTTGCTAGTTTTGTTAGTTAAAATTCCCCTGTATGTGTACATCTGTGGTGCAGAGTTTTTGGGAAAAAACAGACTGGAAGGTGTTTGCATAGTTTATAGTGGTGTGCTACAGATGCTGCCTGTGTGATTGGCTGACTTTGAGACATTCCACCTGCCAGCTATTTTACTTGTATTTGAGTGGCTGTATTTTACTATTTCCCTTTTCTTTTCCCCCTTCCCATTTCTGCCCCTTTTAAGCCCCGAGGCATGGTGCACAAACCTGCTGCCTCAATGTAAACAATGCTGCTATTTCCATTTTTTTTCTTTAAGTCCCAGTGCACGCCGTGCACACCCGTTTAGCTAAGGCAAACACATTTTATAAGAAATGGCCCTCCTCTGGACGTGAACATAGTCTTCATTTCATAGTGTAAGGTATTACAGTCTCAGACACACCCCTTTGCTTAGCTGTGCTTAGCCAATAGCAAAACCGGGCAACTGAGCTCCAGTGTGCTTACAGCAAGCATGACACACCCCCTTTTCATGTTAGCTGCTCCTCCTGCCTACACTATCCTGTTCTAGCACCTACATGGTTAGGTGCAGTGTGTGGACTTAGAATATTTAGTGATTCAGTAAATTTCCCCTGATTTGCATACCCCACTGCCTTAGTCCATAGTAACTGCTTTGACATGGAGCCTTTCCCCTTTACAACCAGTGTTCCCTGGTAATGTTTTGATTCTGCATGCCATTGACTATAATGTCAAAATGCAGATTTCCCCGAAAATTGAGTTTTAATATATATTTTTTTTTTTTTGGTACAATCCCATTTGCGTGCTGCTGTCCTATGCCTAAACGGCCGAGATCGGCCAAAAAATACTTTGATTTTTATTAAACTAAACACTTTCCCATGCCAATGGCCATATATTTGGCCATTGGCATGCCTAAAGTTTATAATACATGCTTTTATTTGAGCTGTCATGCCTCCGTTTTGTTATTTGCAGAAATGTGTTTGGTTAGTAACCAAATACATTTCTGCAACTAGCACTGTTTCTGCACGGATGCCTGCCTGCTTCCTGAATTGCTAATTCACCTCATTTGTATGGTTTTCACCAGCAAATGAGGTAATTAGGTTTTCACCAGCAAATGAGGTAATTAGCATTCTGCATGGCTTTTCATGCAGGAACAGTGTCGGCAGGCTTATGCACATCATATCGGCTGTTTCCTGAATCGCTTGGCAGCCATATTCCATGCAGGAGCAGCTACACTGTTCTTGCATGGAAATTTTTGCTTAATGAATCCCATGGTATGTGTTATGTGGCCTACAAGACTTGTTTAAGAGACAATGCAACAAATTTTGAGGCATTTTTCTACCTTAAGTATTCGTTCTTCGATATTTACAAGTCATGTCAGTGGAGCAGACAACACTTCCTCTCACTCACCGCACTAGTAACTAGTATATTATTATTAATACTGCAGTTTCATGACATTTTATAACTCACAATGTTAATTGCTCATTCTGTCACACTAGTTAATTGCTGTTGCTGTGTTCTCAACAGGGTTTTCAACCCAAAACTGAAGTCAGATTAACCATCTGGTTTTGTATGATACTCCAGTTATACTCCAGTTCCTGTTGTACGAGATAGTAAGACAATGTTTAATATGAATCATGAGAGTAGTACTGTGTTTTCTTTTGCTTCTTTTGCTGATGTGGAGTTTTATGTTTGGTTGCTAATGAATATAATAATAAAAAAAAAATAACTGTGGACTAGTCAGCCTCAGGTGCTATAAAAACACACTAGCGAGCACAAACTAAAAATGAAGAGATACTGTGATGTGGGATAATTTGCAATTGCCAAGATTTAGGACAGATTGTTTCAGCAGTATGGTAGCAAACACTTGCCGTAGTTACAGACAGGAGTAAAATAATCAAAGAGCAGTGACTCACACGGTGCGTATATTGGAAGGAAGGAGGCAGAGGTGAAGAGAAAAATAATTCAACTTGGCTAAAATGGGAAAGCGATAGCAGAAACAGTTTGACTTGTAAGAATAGTGGAAGGACACAATACTTTCAAAGTTACATACAAAATAAGGAGGGCAGACAAACAGAAACTTCAAGATGGAAAATATTTGCATTGGATTGAGGAGGCGTCATATATGTCGCTCTATGTCAATTATGTCTAGCATTTCACATTGGTAAAACAGAGAAGAAATTTTGTAGACTGTATATACAAGCAGTTATATGATATCACAAAAGAGAGTGTGAGTAATGCCTTGTTTAGACATATACAGATGTGTGGCTCTTATAAATTCTTGTTTTATGTTATTGAAAATATTCCAAGGGTTTCGAAAGATAGTCCCTGGTCTCAATTGATCCAGAAAAAAAATCACGGTAGCAACTATTTTTAAGTGCTTTTAATTACCCAGGTTTGAATGACATTGTGTTTTGAAGTTAATATCGTATGAAATATGAATTTATTTTTTTTAATTAATTTCACATTATTTATTATGTTCGTGTCTCATTTAAAATATTTGTGCTGTAGTGTTTTTGATTTTGTATATCAGTTTAATTTATTTTTTATTTATTTTCATTTTTATGTTTATTAAAGTGTGGTGGTACTTTATTTAGGTTAGATTTTAAAACAAGGTACATATTAGGATTTCTGGTGGTGTCATTTTAAATTGCTAAGGATTTGATGGCAAAGTGTTTGAATGGGTGTTTTTGAATTGATTTTTTAGGTGTAATGTTATATATATATGTTGGGTGGCATCTGTCATATATTTTGATTTGATGAAGTCCCCATGTTCTTACACAAAAGCACTTAACATACTAATAAAGCAGTGTTCTTTGGTACTGTGTTTTGATGGGCATTTTGTGGTTCCGGTGGTTTATAGATCACTTTCCCGACTTTTTGTTTGGTTCTCAGTATATTCATCAAATATTACCATTGTCTGGGAGTCCATTGTTTGGGATTGTGTTTTTATTGTTTAATACATGCTTCCTGGTGAAACCCCTTTGGCAACAATGAGCAGAAGTGCAAATAAATAAATAAAAATAAACAATAACCCTTTATTTCCAATTTCCTCTACATTTTAGCAGTACTTGCTCTTTGACAGGAGAAATGGATATGTCAGTAACATTAATATCATGTTTTTTTTCCATTTCTAAATTTCTTCTACAAACCAAAATCTGGGACTTGAAACTTCTGAACCTTCACAAGATGTCACTAAGTAATGCCGACCACATCAGCACAGCAAGGAAGGGAACATCATTGACTGTGGTGGTACATTTCTTTTAAATTCTATTCTTCCTCAGAAAATCCTTATTTTTGTGAAAACTTGAAATGGAACAGTCACCAGTTCGAGTCACTAACTCGTGAAAATCCAAGGTACCAGAATACATTTTTACTGGTTTATTGTATCTTGCTTCTCAGTGGATTTTTGGTGAAACTATTTCTAGCCTCTGTTTTTTATTGTATTGGCATTTGTGTTTTAATGGGGGTCTTCATGTCCCTAGAGCAGGTGCTTGCTTTACCACTGATTCTCTTTAACAGAAGGAGTTCAAAGAGTGCTGAAAGGTTAAGCAGAAATCAGCTGTTAGTAGCCTATATGAAAGTGTCAGTTTTTTACTTTGTCGGAATAGATTAAGGTTTCTGAGACATGAGATTTTTTTAAGTTAGTACAATTTAGAAGCCTCTCAAGTTGTTTTTGTTGCTCAGGTAGGTATATGCCTAAGAGGGAACTATATTCAATGATGTGCTAAATAAGGAGAAATGAATGACACTAGAATTTATGTTGTTCTTTAGGAGCTACTACAAAGAATAAGTGCTACAAGTTAGAAGGGTTTGCTAAATTTTACCATCATGGCAAAGCCTAGAGATTTCTTTTCATCTGCTCATCTGTCTTGAATTACAGACATGTCTATAATTCAAAAAAAATCAGTGGACAAGATTGTCACTAGCCCAAGCAGAGGACAAAATATTCTTGACCTGGTTCTTACAAATGTGATATCATCAAACACATCTCCATTAGTAACTCGGTCTCTGATTAAGTCAGACCATAAACCAATAATCTTTTCTCTCACACAATTTAATCCCCTTGAAACTACAAATGTCTTCAAATTCTATGGTGGTCTCAAAATTCACTTACAACCACACACCAGATATCAGCTCAGCAGATAGTTTTCCAAAGGAGTTTTATATCCACATACATAAATGCATAGGATTGGCTGTCCCATCTAGGTCCAAATACAATGGAAAATTTAAAAGCAAACCACCCTGATGAGCCTACAACATAAATACAATCTACAATAAAAAGAAAATAACTCATTCAAATATATAACAGATTTAAAGACCCTCTAACCCAAGGAAAATGTTTGACTAACAATTGCTGAAAGACTATTAGATCTATTAAGGCAACGAATAAACTCAGGGTGAAATGTTAAACCGGGAATAATTGCAAATCCTTCTTTAATTATTTTAGAAAACAAAGAAGCAACACTCATCAATTACTATCCAAAGCCCTACAATCCCTGTATCTCTCAAATCCACATATCACTACTAAAAACATGCACAGCAAATGGTGTCCAAGAAAAGAGAACTCTTCCTCCATGGGGCCAAACAACATACCAGCCTTTTTTTTAAACAGCACTAAACATTCCCTGGCAGAACTTCTCCATACGTTATTTAACCTGTGCATGGCTTTGGCCTCAGTCTCACAAGTATGTCATTAAGTACTGGTGATGTCACTCCTACCTGCACTGTGTGGGTTTTGTCTTTTTGTCAGCTATTCATCTTAATACCTAAGTATCTATTTGCAATGCAGCTATTTTATTCATTTTGATAGTAAGGGGATGGTGTTAAATGCCTTGTCCAAATCAAGGTAAGCTATGTGTACAGTGTGATCTAGTCTGATAAAATGTTTAATGTCTATGCTGATCGTGTCTGTTATAACATGTTCCATGGCCTTAAATATGAGACTGGTCAGGCTGATGAGCCTATATTTTCAAGGGTTACTTTTATGGAGGCAGGACTGAGCTAAAACCAGGTATGAAGGGAGTGCTATCTGGGCATTTAAACCATGTTAACAAGCTCTCTAATCAAATTCAAACAACTCCGCAACTCAGTTAAGAAACTAATAACTAAACACCATAAGACTAATTACTCCAAACTCCAATCAGAACATAATTCTAACCCCAAAATGTTCTGGAATTGCATTACCTCCCTACTAAACCCTGGTAGAAAAGACAATCCATGCCCTAACCCAAACTTCCCAGACCATGAAATTGCATCTAATTTCAACACCTTTTTTGCTGACCACATAGCCAAAATAACCGCAAACTTTCCCATCTTTTCTCTCTCTCATAATCCCCCATCCACTGCTTTTCCTTCTAACACTCCACCTTTCAGTTTTAAACCTATCCCCAATAGCAGCATAAAAAAACCCCTCCTTAAACTAAAGCCTTGCTCCTACTCTCCTGATAATCTGCCTCCATCCTTCCTTAAGATGGCTGCAAACAGCATTGCCCTCCCCATTTCCATTCTTATCAACAGGTCCATCCAAGAAGCTTCTGTCCCCTTACTCTGGAAGAAAGCTTTTGTCACCCCTCTCTACAGAGGCAGCAATAGCACAGACACTACTAACTTCCATCCTACAGCAATTCTCTCAACTCTTTCTAAGGTCCTCAAAAAGTACATTCATCACCAACTCTTGCCATACCCAACACAATCATCTTCTAACCCCAATACAACATGGTTTCAGGCCTGGCCCCATCACTACCACTGTTCTTCTGTCCTTCCTTGACACCATTAATCATGCTTGTAACTCTGGGAAAATCATATGCACCCTTTACTTAAATCTGCCAACTGAAAAAGCGTGGAAACCAGGAAAAAACTACCAAACTATAAAAAATCCAAGAATTCCTAAGGTCAATGAAGGCTGGTAAAAAATCACAAACTTCTTTTACCATACACACAAAGTTTTATTAACACTTTCATCAAAAATGACTTCCTCAGAAAACTCTCCAAGTAATACTGAAAATATTACTCACAAGCCCATATTAATAGTGACCTAATTAACCAATTAAATAATAATTGATTGAATGATTAAAAACAATCCAAGTTGAACAACTTATACACATTTAAAACAGTATTAACAATCACCAAACTTTAAGACCTTTAGCTTCCTATTTTTTAAAAAAACATTTAGTATTTATAGATTCATTAAGACCATGTCTTCTATCTGCTTCCAGCTTAATCTGCCACAAGGTTTCCCTCCGTTCTAAAACATTCTTGTAATCCCCTCCTCCTAAATCAAATTATACTACTTCCAAAATGGAAAATAGGAACTACTTATAAGTTATACACTCCTTGGTATGTCTAAATAGTGCATTATTGACATCCTTGGTCTTAATGCTGTACACATGCTCTCTTATATGTTCCATCAAAGTCCAAGTGGTCATACCGACATAAAATGCGTCGCACCCACTACAAAGACTGATGTACACTTCCCCCCATGATCTACAGGACACATATCCTGGTACTTTGATGGTAGTTTTTAAATGGTGCAATAAAATGAAGGGACCCTCCAAAATGAACCTACAAAAATGGCCGAACTTATACATGCCATTTCTAGTCATAGACATGCCGATGCTATTGGCCCTTTTGCTGCTATCATGCTGCAACAACTTCTTGATATTAAAATTATTTTTATAAACAAAACTAGGTTCTGTCCCTAATACACTAACCAAATCAGGGTTACCCTCCAAAATTCTACATTTCCTTTGAACTATTTTCTTGATTAATGTACAATCAACAGTCATGTCCAAACTATAGACTGAACCCTCCTTACCATTTTTCTTCTTATCAAGAGTGTTAGTTCTACTTTGAAATGGTACCTGAGAATGGGGGGGGGGTACAGCCTTTCCCTATTGCTGAGAACATATTGTTTTATCTTCTCAAGATGTTCAACAGCATGACCCCTTTTCAAGAACATATCCGTTATCACTTCAAATCCGTATTACTCCCCCCGCCTTTGTCTGGTTTCATAACTCTCAAACTAGACTTACTTCATAGTTCTTCTAACAGTCCTTTTTCTTTCCTAGTCAAGTTGAGCTGTTTATATTTGTGTTGTTTCAACATTTGCTATATCTCCTGAGAGCATATCTTGTCAAATGTCCCTATAAGGGGGTGTAGAGCTGGGTTATAACAGCTCTTCTTTTTTAATTTTTTCTTTTCACTATATGAAGGGTTGTCCCTAAACAGATATTTCAAGTTCATCTTTCTAGTAAAAATTTTAAATTCAGTTAAAGCAATACAAACATCCTCCTTCCTAGATGGTACAAATTTTATTCCCTGCATTAAAAGTGAAAAAAGGTCCTTACTTACTTCAACACCTGCATAGTTGAAAATATTAAAGCCCCGGTATGTGTGTAGGACTTCCCCGAATTAAGTAATAATCTCATCTGCTTCATTCACTGTTGTATTATCACAAGTAGGAATATCTAATGGTAACTGTTCTTCCTCCATTGTTTCTGATTCATGTACGTGTTCACCCTTCCCCTCCCTGTTGTCCTAAAAAAACATTATTATCATTCCTAAAATTGTTTTTATTTTGAAGTCTTTCGGACCTCCTTAGAGGGGGGTATTCTTGGTCATATGTAGTATCCCTACCACCTTCCCTTTGAGGAGAGTCTGGCCTAGTGTTATAGTTGTCAATCCTCTGGTTACCTACATTGTTGTCCCCTACTTCAGTGTAAGCTTTGGGCAAAGGGTAAGCTAAATTATTAGTGTATTCAAATTCGTCCCTCACCAACTTCCCCTTTTTCCTTTCAGTGTTGTTCCCCACATCATGTTCAACCTTGTCAAACACTCATTTGCCCAAAAAATTATTAAAATTAACTTAATTCAAAATAATTTTATTCTTATTATCAATTTCAGCTAGTAACTCATCAATCTTTTTATTGTTAACCATAATAATAAATTCCATTAGTTCAATACCATGGCGATTAAACATTTGTAACAGTTCTTCACACTCGCTCTGTCCCTTTTTTACTCCATTGGGAAATCTAAAGACACGCAGTGCCTTAGGGACCCTGCACTTAGCCACACACGCAGTTAAATAAGCATTGTCACACTGAAGATTCCAAACTTTAGTTAACTTCTGTCCAAGTGTGACTAACCTTGCTTCCATAGTATCATTTTCATTAGTACTACTCGTTTTAAATAACCCAAAGTCATTTTTAATCCAGTCCTTTAAATGATTGTTTGTCTGTGGAAGTCCATGAATTCCATGTGAACTGCTAGCCGTTTCATATCCCCCTTGTGCTGCAACACCCGTTTTCACTGCAAAATGGCCTCGATTCACCGTATGGTTAACAAGTAGTGACACTCCACCCATCTCCTGTTAAATAATTACTGAAAAATACTTCTGATTACCGTGAAACATAGCTCACACTTCAAAAGCTGAAAGTTTATTTAATGTATGATATAAGTCTATAAGTAGGATTTTCACCAATTCTTTTTATTAACAAAATTTTAACAGTATTTTTGACGCTGATTAAATGACATCAGTCATTAAGGTGCTTCATTTCTTAATATTTTTTTGAAGTATTGCCTGATTTATTGTGACACAAAACTTCATCTCTGAGATTAACATTGATTTGTGCAGTAGAACAGCAGTTCTTCCAGATAAACCCCTCTTTCAAATTGCTTTGTTATTTTAGATTAATTATACGTGTTTTACTCAGCATTACACGTGCACTGCGTTGTACTCAGTATTACACGTGCACTGTATTGTACTGAGCATTATACATGCACTGTACTGCACTGAGCATTGCATGTGCACTGTGTTGTACTCAGCATTACTCGTGCACTGTGTTGTACTCAGCATTAGACGTGCACTGTGTTTTACTGAGCAGTACACGTGCACTGTGTTGTACTCAGCATTACTCATGCACTGTGTTGTACTCAGCATTAGACGTGCACTGTGTTTTACTGAGCAGTACACGTGCACTGTGTTGTACTCAGCATTAGACATGCACTGTGTTGTACACAGCATTACACATGCACTACACATTTGTAACACAAAACAGCCTCCTGCTACACTGAACAAAGTTCTCCATGAACCTCAGCCATTGTCAGTGTAATCGATAAGACTGCTTGTATTCCACTGGGAGTTATAGCAAAAACTAAGAGGAAGGAATTATATTTTTACTAGAAAAATCTAATATTATCAGTGCAAGAAGTATTATGTCAAGAATGGTAGAATGCATTACTTCATTTTAGCAAAACTATGCTGTTGTTAGTAATGTGACTGATGTGAGAATGAACAGTATAATAGTCTGTTTCTTTTTTATCCTTTCTTAAACAAGTAATTGGCATGTTTGTCACACATATGGTCATATGTGGTGTGTGATTTTTCATTATAACTGCAGTTTAAAACAATATCACCTTATTTTATTATTGATAACCATCTTGGAATTTTTTTTTCACTTCTCAGTTTTCACATTGCCAGACATGTGGCATTAATGCCTAGTGCCTTAGATGGCATTCTAAGTGAGCAGCACTATTAACAACCACCCACCCAAGCTGCAGTGTTCCTGGATGGTAACTCCACATGTGTGGTGAGGAAATGCAACCTATTTTTCATTTTTTAATCGGGTTAGTCCAACTTGGTTAATGACCTGTTTTGAGGGAAAGACTAGGTGGTATTTATACTTCTAAGAAAATATGTCCAGGGCATCAGGGAGCCTAATCTATTCTTTAATAGGTGCCATAAGATCTTGTTCATCTACTTGAGCACCCCCAACTCAAACAGAAGGAACTTTGGTTTAACATCTCTTCCCAATGCCAGCACACTCAGGAATGTCGCACTTCTTATATTGCATTGCAATGCTATCAATCCAATCACCTGAAGTAGGAATGGAACCCATAGCCTTCTAATTTTCTAGCACCAAAGGCAAGTGTGTTACCCTTTAAGTCACTATCACTGTATTATTCATATTTCTTGTATATACAGACAGATATAAAGTATGTATTTGTAATAATCCTATTGTCCAAAGTTCATAAACAAAGAAGGGAATAAGAACATAGACTGACTGTTAAATGGAGAGCCTGGTCCTGTAAATAACTTCTTGCTTTATTACCAGTACAGTGCATTGGCTACAGTACTGCCACCACTAAACCCTTCCATGGTTAGTCACCCAGTCTTGTTTGCCTTCACTGAAGAACAAGACTTAAAAAATACATTAGATATACAACATTTGTTTTATTTATTTTGTATCTGCTTACCAGGGTAGAGCACTGATCCATATCAACCTTTTTTCACACTCAGCCCTAGAGAACTATCTGCTGCCTGGTTAAGTAACTTGCTCAGAGTCATACAATAGGGAAATTGATGCCAAGGGAAT
>NC_056732.1:184794841-184864841 GCF_019279795.1 Protopterus annectens | reverse complement strand
TATTTTTGGCACTATTTCCCTCCTTTTGACTTTTGGTTGATGTTTGGATTTGGTGGATGGAAGGGCTTATTGCGACCCTTGAAGCTGTTTCAGTCAGAAATGGGGGAGAGAACACTTTGTAGCATCTGATTGGTCAGCTCAATGAGCTATTACAAACTTTGAAGCCTATTTGTTCTGTTCTTAAACCAGCCAACGAGGCTATTTTGACACCCAGGGAGGAGGCGTGTCAAGCAAACAGTGTGTCTGATGGTAGAAATGTTCAGGAACTGCTAGGTAGCGAAAACGGAGATGGTTTTTCTTCATTAAATCTAGAAAATAATGGATTTAATCTACCTTTAGCGAGCTGAAACACATCTACGAACAATGGTAGTTTCAGTAGCAGGAGAACTCCTGAAATATTTCGAGCAGGAGAAACTGCATCTACAAGTACTGTTTTAGACAAATGGACTAGAGGTAACAATAACAATAGTTTGAAAAGGAAAGACAATACTCATGTTTCCAGCGCTAATACTGTACATAATGAAGTTGATTTAAATGTTTGGCTTGAAAACAATATTAACTTTGATAAAAATGCAGCTGATGATACTAATGCTGAAGTGAACACCTATTCCAACAATTTGAACAAATTGCTTGACTTACTATATAAATTTAAAACCTTAAATGCAGACAATGCATACTTGAAAGAATGTATAAACTTAAAGATTGTACCTGAGTGGGTAAGGGTGTTTAGATTTCAAAATAATGTCGAAGAAGGCTCAGATTTTTATGTTGAATTACTTAACATTTTTGATAATTGTGGTTTTGATATACTTAGAGTTATTATCAAACAAAATGAGAGACTTATACAAACTTTGAATGACAGAATTGTTAGTGTGAATCATTGTATTATGAATGATTTAATGTTCACCATAGAGGAAGAAAAAATGAAATATTTTGATTTGAGGAAGCAAGTGAATTTGAAAATTAAATTTATTGCTAATAGAAAGAAAAGAAAGATGGAAAGAGATTTGAATGAGTATGCATCCAACACGCACTACCCCAAACCTAAAATCCATTTTAGTTTCCCTAGGGGTGATATGGGCTCTAACAGAATGGAAAGGGATAGAATGTTTAATAGAAGATTTGATAGAAAAAAAAGACCTGAATTAAATATGGAGGACGTATATAGGAAGGATTTGGAAGGGCCAGGGGATTTAAGTGACCCTTTAGAGTATCCCCCCCTCCGAAGGTCAGAGAGACTACGGGACAAAGCATCAGTAGTTTACCATCAGGACAGCAGGAGGGGGTGGAACAACAAGCAGAGGAACAATGTCTTTTAATGGATGATAGAAGGAAAGTAGACACATCATTTAAGAATGTTGATGGGTGTGAACAAATGGAAAATATAGGACCCAAACTGATTTATGATGGCTGTACAATATATAACTGCAGTAGTTTAGATGTTACTAGAGAATATTTTGAATTATTTAGAAAGGGGTTTAAATTTGTACCCAGGAAGAAAAGTGACATCAGACACTTATTGATAAGACCTAAGAATGTTCATTAGGAAAAAGAACCTTGAGCTATTAGCAAAGAATTTGCAGGCTACACAGAGTAATTTAAAGAAGAAGAGTGTATGGAATTCTCCATTACACCCCCATTTAAAAAAAACTTAGAAAATTTATTAGAAAATAAATTGATAGATAAGGTTTCTACAAATAAGGTATGGTCAAACCTCACAGCGGAAGAAAGATCACTTTTGGTTGAATTAAGAAATAATAGCTTTGTTAGGGTAATGAAACCAGACAAAGGGGGTGGGACTGTATTAATGGATTCCACTATTTATGAAAGCAAAATGATGGATCATTTGTTGGATTCAACTAAATACTCAAAGGTTTCTTTAAACTAAATACATATTGGATATAGAAATATATATGTAGCCTTAAATGACTTAGTATTGGAAGGGGTTATTGATACAGATACCTATAGGTTCTGACATAATAGTGAACCAAAAGTACCTGTTATATTTGGGATTCCAAAGGTACACAAGTATCTCAATAACCCACCATTGAGACCAATTGTGTTAGCTTCCCAGTCTGTTACAACCTTTATCTCTAAATACTTAGACACTAAACTCAAAAAGGCTTCTACTACTGCCCCAAATGTATTGAAAGATTCATGGAACTTCCTTAGAAGTATAAAAAAATGGTTTGTTTACAGAAAATATGATTTTTAGTCCTATAGACGTAGTGGATCTTTTCACTACTATACCGCATAAGGAAGGGCTTGAATTCTTGGAAGATTTTTTAAGGAGCACTAAAGAGGTTAGTGATAAAGAGATATATGTGATTCTGGCATTGATGGAAATTGTTCTTAAATATAATTTTATTTACTTTGAAGGGTAATTTTTTATGCAATTAAAAGGGGTAGCGATGGGTGCTATGTGTGCTCCTACCTTTGCCGGTTTAGTGCTCTCTTGATGGGAAAGGAAGTCTGTGTTTAATTCTAAATATAAGGACTACTGGTCACTTTATAAATTCTTTTTAGATGACATTTGCTTGTTTTGGGTTAAAGGATAAGACAAATTTATGGAATGCTTTGAATATATATCGAACAGTACGGAATTTTTAAAATTCACATACAAAATAGGCCATGGGCATATAGACTATTTAGATGTCAATATACATTTTGACAGTTCTAAGAACAAATTCATGTCTAAGATATATAGGAAGGATACCTACTGTAACTCTTTCTTGCACTATAGGAGTGCACACCCTTATTTTCAAAAAAAAGGGTATAGTGAAAGGACAGTATGTGAGGGCAAGCAGGATGAATTCAGAGGATTGTGATTTTTTGAAGGAAAGTGATGTTTTAAGGGACATGTTTCTAGAAAGGGGCTACCCTGATGCACTTATAAAAGAAATGTCTGAGTTAATCCTGATACACTGAAAGGATAGATTTTCCCCCATTTTAGGTATAGAGGAACCTATTGAGAAGACTGTTAATTCAAATAATGACTCAACAAGAACTTTTGACAATACATTTATATTAGATTACAGTGGGGATAATATAATTAAAGATCTAATTAAGGAAGAATGGGACAGATTTGGGGGCCTATCGGATTTGGACCTTGCCTTTGACAAACTTTTAAAATTTGTATTTAGAAAGGGCAAGTGCATTAAGAACATTTTAGAAGGTAGCTGTACGAAAAAGTTAAACAGGAAAGTGGGTACATACAAATGTGGATCTTGTCCACAATGCCCATACATTGTTAATGCCCCAGAGATTTTTATTCCTAGTAGAAACAAGGCCATTACAGCCCAAGTTTACTCCAATTGTGAATCTAAAGGTCTATTTTACATGGCAATTTGCAAAGTATGTGAAGGATTTTACATAGGTAAAACTGAGAGATGTATTAACAGAAGAATCTATGAACATTTGTATGAAATTAAGAAATCTAACAATAAGAATGCACTGTTTAAACACACTTTAACATGTGAAAAGGCTAGCTTTGTCTTCTTTGTTTTACAAGTTGTACAGGTTAACAAGAGAGGTGGACCTTAGGAGACCAGGCTAGAATAGATAGAAGTATTCTGGCAACTTTTCCTGGGGGGCCAAAAGATGGCCAGGTATGAATGAGATGGTCTCCCTCGCCCCTGTCTTGAAGTTAAGAGCTGCTAAGCTCTAATATATTTAAAACCATCAATTTAGTTTTTAAATGGAAGTATTTTTATATAGATTTTTTTACAGTAATTCATTGTTCTAAACACCCTAAATAACACAATGTCTTAATAAGTATTAACTATTTAGCTTTTATATATTTTATTAGTTTTTATACATTTTAAATCAAATATTTATTCATATTCTATTAAGGTTTTAACATATCTAAATCAGTTATATATGTGCTTTTTATGGAAGAGATGTATGTGACTTATGTTTTTAATTAGTTCAATAGAATGTTTAATGAAATTAAAGTTATGCATTATATAGGTTTATTGGTTTAATTGAATTAATTAGATTTAATTTATTGCACTATATATTGAGGTTTGGTTTGTGTGGTGCTTTATCTGACGAAGTTATTAACGAAAATGTACTGGTTGTGTTCAGCGTTATTTATTTACCTTGGTGCTGTTTAAATAAAAAGTGAACAGGGGTTACGGCTATCCGAGTGCTTCTTTTCTAGTAAACATAAAACAATACCACTTTGCTGAACTAAATATTATAACGATATGTGCAGTTTTTGAAATAAGGGTTGCGCTCGAATGGGCTATGTAAAGGTGAACATAGGAGGAAAGACTTCCTTCCTTCCTTTCTTTCCTTCACTCTTCTTGTTAGCTTCATTTTCCTTTGGATTTCCATTAATGACTTGAGACTGAATATGCCATGTGCGTATCAGTCCACACCCTTTTTTCTGACAAGTATTGTACATACATGGCACTATTCTAACTGGACATGCATCACCCAGTCCAAGGAATGTGCAATCACAGATTAAAATTAATCATGGGGCCCTCATCATGTTAGTGCAGAAAGAACAGCAGAGAGCAACAACCTGTGGTTATGCATGCACATTGGTAAGCAACATGTGGAACTGACATGCACCAGCTGTCCAATTACTGTTAGTGTATTTACAAAACCAGATCGTATTCTGATGTCTGTGATACTCAGTTTCCTTACTCAGTATACGTGTATAAGAACTGCTGGCATGCTGAGAATCACGTCACACAGTCCAGCATTGTTAATCTCACTTAAGCAGTAGGTTGAGCACTTACCTACATAGCATGGATGTCAACACCTTTGAAGTCAACAAACTGTGGCCATGGTAAGTAGGAATATACAGACATGCTTAACAAATACTTAGAGCTCTTAAACAGGGATAATGTGCAACAGTCATATGTTATATAGTAAGTTACCACTGATGGCATGTAAGAAGTACACTATATCTGACAACCATTTCAGAAGAGTCATGCCTAGTTTCAGTATGTAAACTCAGCTGTGCTTCTACAGTTTCATGCTGTGATTAACTGCAGATGTCATGTTGTTATGACATGACTGTCCAGTTCTAAGCAGGTGTATGTGCTATGAGAAAGCAGCCTTAAGTCAGCTACTGATTGTACTCAAGTAATAGTTGATTGACACAGGATTGGTGAGATTTGTTTGTACACTATATCTCCTGGTACTGTCAGCACCATAGCCCTTGTACAGCTGCCTGAGCTGTATAATGTAGTCCGTGCTATGTCATTCTGCTTATATCAGGTGTATACTGTAGTCTATGCTATGTCATTTTGCTTGTACCAGGTGTGTACTGTAGTCTGTGCTATGTCATTGTGCTTGTATCAGGTGTGTACTGTCATCCGTGCTATATCATTGTGCTTGTACCAGGTGTATACTGTAGTCAGTGCTATGTCATTTTGCTTGTACCAGGTGTGTACTGTAGTCAGTGCTATGTCATTTTGCTTGTACAAGGTGTATACTGTAGTCAGTGCTATGTCATTGTGCTTGTACCAGGTGTAAAGTGTAGTCAGTGCTATGTCATTGTGCTTGTACCAGGTGTGTAATGTAGTCAGTGCTATGTCATTATGCTTGTACCAGGTGTGTACTGTAGTCTATGCTATGTCATTTTGCTTGTACCAGGTGTGTACTGTAGTCTATGCTATGTCATTGTGCTTGTAGCAGGTGTGTACTGTAGTCAGTGCTATGTCATTTTGCTTGTACCAGGTGTATACTGTAGTCAGTGCTATGTCATTGTGCTTGTACCAGGTGTATACTGTAGTCTGTGATATGTCATTGTGCTTGTACCAGGTGTGTACTGTTGTCTGTACTATATCATTGTGCTTGTACCAGGTGTGTACTGTAGTCAGTGCTATGTCATTGTGCTTGTACCAGGCGTATACTGTAGTCTATGCTATGTCATTTTGCTTGTACCAGGTGTGTACTGTAGTCAGTGCTATATCATTGTGCTTGTACCAGGTGTGTACTGTCGTCTGTGCTATGTCATTGTGCTTGTACCAGGTGTGTACTGTAGTATGTGCTATGTCATTGTGCTTGTACCAGGTGTGTACTGTAGTCTGTGCTATGTCATTGTGCTTGTACCAGGTGTGTACTGTAGTCAGTGCTATGTTATTGTGCTTGTACCAGGTGTGTACTGTAGTCTATGCTATGTCATTTTGCTTGTACCAGGTGTGTACTGTAGTCAGTGCTATATCATTGTGCTTGTAACAGGTGTGTACTGTAGTCAGTGCTATGTCATTGTGCTTGTACCAGGTGTATACTGTAGTCTATGCTATGTCATTGTGCTTGTACCAGGTGTGTACTGTAGTCAGTGCTATGGCATTGTGCTTGTACCAGGTGTGTACTGTAGTCTGTGCTATGTCACTGTGCTTGTACCAGGTGTGTACTGTCGTCTGTGCTATATCATTGTGCTTGTACCAGGTGTGTACTGTAGTCAGTGCTATGTCATTGTGCTTGTACCAGGTGTATACTGTAGTCTATCCTATGTCATTTTGCTTGTACCAGGTGTGTACTGTAGTCAGTGCTATATCATTGTGCTTGTACCAGGTGTGTACTGTAGTCAGTGCTATATCATTGTGCTTGTACCAGGTGTGTACTGTTGTCTGTGCTATGTCATTGTGCTTGTACCAGGTGTATACTGTCGTCTGTGCTATGTCATTGTGCTTGTACCAGGTGTATACTGTAGTCTATGCTATGTCATTGTGCTTGTACCAGGTGTGTACTGTAGTCAGTGCTATGCCATTGTGCTTGTACCAGGTGTGTACTGTAGTCTATGCTATGTCATTGTGCCTGTACCAGGTGTGTACTGTAGTCAGTGCTATGCCTTTGTGCTTGTACCAGGTGTGTACTGTAGTCTGTGCTATGTCATTGTGCCTGTACCAGGTGTATACTGTAGTCAGTGCTATGTTATTGTGCTTGTACCAGGTGTGTACTGTCGTCTGTGCTATGTCATTGTGCTTGTACCAGGTGTGTACTGTAGTCAGTGCTATGTCATTGTGCTTGTACCAGGTGTGTACTGTAGTCAGTGCTATGTCATTGTGCTTGTACCAGGTGTATACTCTAGTCAGTGCTATGTCATTGTGCTTGTACCAGGTGTGTACTGTAGTCAGTGCTATGTCATTGTGCTTGTACCAGGTGTGTACTGTAGTCTATGCTATGTCATTGTGCCTGTACCAGGTGTTTACTGTAGTCAGTGCTATGTCATTGTGCTTGTACCAGGTGTGTACTGTAGTCAGTGCTATGTCATTGTGCTTGTACCAAGTGTGTACTGTAGTCTATGCTATGTCATTGTGCTTGTACCGGGTGTATACTGTAGTCAGTGCTATGTCATTGTGCTTGTACCAGGTGTGTACTGTAGTCTATGCTATATCATTGTGCCTGTACCAGGTGTGTACTGTTGTCAGTGCTATGTCATTGTGCTTGTACCAGGTGTGTACTGTAGTCAGTGCTATGCCATTGTGCTTGTACCAGGTGTGTACTGTAGTCTATGCTATGTCATTGTGCCTGTACCAGGTGTGTACTGTAGTCAGTGCTATGCCTTTGTGCTTGTACCAGGTGTGTACGGTAGTCTGTGCTATGTCATTGTGCCTGTACCAGGTGTATACTGTAGTCAGTGCTATGTCATTGTGCTTGTACCAGGTGTGTACTGTTGTCTGTGCTATGTCATTGTGCTTGTACCAGGTGTGTACTGTAGTCAGTGCTATGTCATTGTGCTTGTACCAGGTGTGTACTGTAGTCAGTGCTATGTCATTGTGCTTGTACCAGGTGTATACTCTAGTCAGTGCTATGTCATTGTGCTTGTACCAGGTGTGTACTGTAGTCAGTGCTATGTCATTGTGCTTGTACCAGGTGTGTACTGTAGTCTATGCTATGTCATTGTGCCTGTACCAGGTGTGTACTGTAGTCAGTGCTATGTCATTGTGCTTGTACCAGGTGTGTACTGTAGTCAGTGCTATGTCATTGTGCTTGTACCAGGTGTGTACTGTAGTCTATGCTATGGCATTGTGCTTGTACCAGGTGTATACTGTAGTCAGTGCTATGTCATTGTGCTTGTACCAGGTGTGTACTGTAGTCAGTGCTATGTCATTGTGCTTGTACCAGGTGTGTACTGTAGTCTATGCTACGTCATTGTGCCTGTACCAGGTGTGTACTGTAGTCAGTGCTATGTCATTGTGCTTGTACCAGGTGTGTACTTTAGTCAGTGCTATGTCATTGTGCTTGCACCAGGTGTGTACTGTAGTCCATGCTATGTCATTGTGCTTGTACCAGGTGTATACAGTAGTCAGTGCTATGTCATTGTGCTTGTACCAGGTGTGTATTGTAGTAAGAGCTATGTCATTGTGCTTGTACCAGGTGTGTACTGTAGTCTATGCTATGTGATTGTGCCTGTACCAGGTGTGTACTGTAGTCAGTGCTATGTCATTGTGCTTGTACCAGGTGTGTACTGTAGTCAGTGCTATGTCATTGTGCTTGTACCAGGTGTGTACTGTAGTCTATGCTATGTCATTGTGCTTGTACCAGGTGTATACTGTAGTGAGTGCTATGTCATTGTGCTTGTACCACGTGTGTACTGTAGTCAGTGCTATGTCATTGTGCTTGTACCAGGATCTGTCATCACTACTGTGCAGCCTGTATGCTGGTACTCATACACTATCTGTGGGGTCATGTATGATGCATTTTCCTCATTACCTGCTCACACTGCTGTGCTTTGTTCATACTGAGATTCCATGACTTGCAGAAATTCATTTCCTAATACTCCATTCAAGTGTGCTGCTGCATGTTTAGTGTGTGTGTGCGTGTGTGTAGGTGTGTGCATGCATACATGCGTGTGTGTGTGTGTGTTTGTGTGTGTATGTGTGTGTATGTGTGTGTATGTGTAAGTGTATGTGTATGTGTGTGTGTGTGTGTGTGTGTGTGTGTGTGTGTGTGTGTGTGTGTGTGTGTGTGTGTGTGTGTATGTTTGTGTGTGTGTGTAAGCATTACAGATACATTTGCATCCAGTAACTGTGGTGTCACCAGCAATTTATGTGTCCTTCAGAAAGTGTATTCTTGCCTTTGAGGCAAAGAGTTCTGCAGAATGGAAAACTAAAACTAAGTATAGTGTGATATTTGCAAGGCTGTTTTAGTACAGAAGATCAAAGCAAACAGCATTTGCAATTACCTGCAGATGAAAAAAAAATCACTGGAAAGACTAATATTGATAGATGACTTCAGGTTCAAATGTTCCCAGAAGTTCATAAAAATAAAATCTTGTAATAAGTAAATTTGCCTTAGAGCAAGCCATTTATATATCCTGTTCATCTTCCAAGTATTTCTTGTGGTTGAATTGCATGAATTTACTACTTCAAAACTTTTTCTGGACCTGGGTAGGACTGCAGCAGTAAAGTTATCACCCAGGGCATAAGCAAAAATGTAAGGAAAAAAAGTGTTGTTCCAAATAGGCCAGTAGCGCCATTGGGTTATATGCGATTAGCATACAAAGCCATATATTTAAGGGCCTGACACTCTTTCTTTCTTTCTCATGAGCTATATTAAAGTCACTGCACTTTTTTCCTTCTTGTTCTGTATGAATCAATAATCTCCCATTTATGTAAAGAGCATTTGCTTGCTTGAGTATTTTGGTGAATGTCATCAGATGGTTCTATACACAGGAATGGTAGCAGTTTTACTTGAAAAGTTTCCTTAGATATTTATATGTATGTCCATGTCTCTCTGTCTGTCTTCGTCTGTTTGACTATATATATATCTCTGTCTTCTTACTTTTTCTAGTTCTGAGTTTAGTTACTACTGTTCTTACCTCGGTATTTTCAGTGAATTTTCTAATCCAGGTAATATCTTTAATTGAAAACCGTGTCATAAATATATTAAGAAGAAAGAATAGATCCAAACACCAACTTCAGTCACACATATTTCTGTATAAACTTTTTAAAGACATTTTCTTACCCTAACCTTTCTATAAGAAAGTTCACATTTAAATTGATTAGATATTAATTATGACTTGATTGGGAACATTGATGACTACTTTTGTAATATTCAGATAGAGTACATCATTTCCTGACCACTGTCTAAAGCATCATTTATGTTAGTCTAAAATTTATAAAAGAGGCATCTTGCAACATATACCACAGGCTGGTTTAATTCTGTATATCATGTAGAAGAGCACTGAAGTTTAGAAACTTTTCCCAGTAGTACTATTCAGACAGACAGGCCTATAATCATTAGCCATACAAGAGGTGATTTTTCTTGGAAATTGGCACCACAGTAGTCTTTTCCCTGCTACCTGGTACATCTCCTGTAATTAAATTTTCTTGAAATAGATATGTAAGACATGGAAAAAAGGCATATTTTTTATTGTGGGTGGTTGGCGTGATGGTTAAGGTGCTTTCCTTGTAAATGCAAAGTGCAGGGTTTGATTCTCACTATTTCAAAAATGTGATGCATAAGAAGATACAGTCTGAATATACAAGCTGGAAGGATCAAGGGAGATATAAGGAAGATGTTCTTTACTGAAAGGGCTGTTGGTATTGGAATCGCCTTCCTGAACAGTTTTAAAATGGCCTGCAAGGGTACTAACCTATTTAAAAATATATCAGTTGAGAACATCTGAAGCAGAGTCCATTCTGACTTTATAGAACATGTTAGATACTTCCTTGAGATGAAAATGGGCTTTATTATTGGCAGAGACTTTCAAAAGTAGCCAGGCTTTCTTTACTACTACCAGAGGTACTAAAAAGGTGATGCTAAATAGCTCAGGTAGTTTCTTAGTGTCAGTGATCTAAACACGACATGCTATGATACCTCTCAATCTCCATGTGTATGAAATCTGGACAAAGGCCTATTTTAATGGGGGGGTCAAGGGCCCAAAGATAGGAACAGACTTTAAATGTTGCTCTTGTAAACTTAAAAATTGCTAGAATAACAGGATTTGTGTTCAGTATGCATTTTCTGAAGTATATGAAGTTTAAAATTCAAATATATGTCATTCTTTAATGTCTTCAATCCTCAGGGATTTGCCCAAAAAGCACAAATTTTATATAGAACCCACAAAAAAAAAAAAAAAAAATTTTGAGGCAAAACTCTGGATATTCTGTGAAAATCTGGACAGTCGAGACGTATGCATGCTGTGTGTCTAATGCTATGTGGGAATTCCTAAAGATTATTCCAATTTTTTTTCTTTTTTTAATTCTTAATATATAGAACCATTTGATGCTTACTCATATTAGATTTAAGGTATATTTCCTTATTGTAAGAGATGGAATACTCCTAAACTGATCAGCAGTATTATTTCCATATTGTCACCGTCTTTTACTCTACCACGTGTTTTGATGCCAAAAATTGCTCAGGAAGGTGATTCCAATACCCACAGCCCTTTCAGTAAAAAACATCTTCCTTATAACTCCCTTGATTCTTCCAGCTTGCATATTCAGACTGTATCTGCTTCTTCTTGTGCATCACATTTGTGAAAGAGTTTTTATACTTTAACTCCCATACTTTCTTGGAATACTTATACATTGATAGTGTATTTTCTGCTGGTTTCCTTTCGTAAAGTCTTCACACACAGGATCAATGTGTAGTGCTTTAACAAGCATCCCATCCTACTGAGCATATAAATAAGTGCCAACTGCCCACTAACCTTAAATATGGCATATTAAGTGTATGAAATGTGAATGAATTAAACAATAGCTATTTTAGACAATTCTTCTAAACTTGCCAAACTTTGTTTCATCATCTCTGTAACTTCTTGCATAGAAATCCCTTTGCATAGTATTCAGTCATCTGCCAAAAGTCATACTTTTCCTACAAGAACTTCTGCAATGTTACCTACATAGACAAAGATAAAAACATAACTGTAGTACTGGCCCTAGTAGCACACTGTACACCATGGTAGCAATTATTCACCTGAGCTGACTCCAAATATTGTGATACTGTGAATTTTCTTATTTATCCAGTATTGGATTGAATGGTGGAGCTCTCGGATTTTGTGGCCCAGGCAGGTATGACCCTAGCCCTGAGCAGCATCCTACCATCACCCAGAATGATACCACAGTGCAAACAGAAAATGATTGACTTCAACAATTGGCTAAGTTTCTGGTGTCATTCTAAGGGGTTCCAGTATCTGTCTGCTTGAGATGACATGATTGACAGACCTCGATGCTTTGCCAGAGAGGGCCTGCATCTGTCACCCCTCAGTTTCTATGCACTGGCTAAGGCTCTTGCCACCCCTAGAGTGCCTTTTTTATGTGGTGTTCCAAAGACCAAATTACTATCGTAACAGCTATAAATAAATGCAATCTGAGGGTCATGCTGCTCAATGCTAGAAGTCTAAATCTCAAGATGTACTCTCTCAAAGCACTCCTCAAAATATTCCACACCTTTTGGCCCCAGAGCATGGAACGAAGCTCCAAAGTTGGTGGTGTCACCATATTCATAAAGGATATGCAAACCTCCAGACTAGTAGCCCAGCATAATGCATCTGAGATACTCCAAGTATAACTAACATTGATTAAGATGGCAATTCAGGTCATAGCCTGCTATAGGTCCCCAACCATGTCCCAAGACTCTCACTCCACATTTCTAAGCACCCTGGAAACTATTAAAATCCAACCCAACACAATCATATTAGGTGACTTCAACTACCTCTCCATCAGCTGGGAAACTACTCATGCACCAATGCACTGGCCCAACACTTCCTATAATTCATTATTTCTAATGCCCTGGACCAGCTCATTCTTACCCCCACTAGAGGAAGCAACATTCTTGACTGGTTATTACTAAAATGGGCAGCCATTGCTCTACACCAATAGTCAATTCCTCCCTGGTTAGATCTGACCACAAACTAATCACCATGGAAATCCACATCTCACCCACACCCCCCACAAAGGTATCCACCATGAAAAACTTCTCCAATGCTGACTTTGGACTCCGAAAAACAGAGGTGGCTAACTTCATGGCACTCATGCCAATGGAAAATAGATATATGACTGCCAAATCATACACCAATGCACTGTACAAACACATATATAAATGCATGGAACTAGCCATACCCAACAGAACCAAGATGCTCTCCTCCAAAAAAAGGAAGCCAGTCTGGTGGTCCCCTGCCATTAATAAACTCTACAACAGAAGGAAGAAACTGTTGCAGAAAAAGGTGAAGTCCCAAGACTGGAAAAATTCCCTTATTAGACTCAACAAAAAGTTGAGATCCCTCATCAAAACCTCCAAAGCCAGCTATGAAGGCAGAATTGCGGCAGACACTAAAAACAACCACAAAGCCTTCTATAGTTATACCAAGAATTTTCATGGAAATACCCAGATTTGTTCTGTGTTACTGCACAATGGTATCTCCTATACTAAACCAACAGATATTGCCAACATACTGGCTGACAGATTCAGTGCCAAATGTACCCCTCTCTCCCCCGCGAAGGACCAATCACAATACAGGAAGAATGCCAGACACCCAACATTACTGCAGCACAGATTAAAGTTGCATTGTCTAAGGCTAAGAATACAGCTTCCATGGGACCTGACAGTATCCCTGGCTGTGGTCTAATGAATAACAAAGTGAACTGGCACCACATCTGTGTGCTCTGTTCACTCACAGTCTCACCTCAGGCTTTGTCCCTACTGAATGGCGCATTGCTACAGTTATCCATCTCCATAAAGGAGGAGTGACTATAGACCCTGGAAGTTATTGCCCCATTAGCCTGATGAGTCTGATATGTAAGGCTATGAAGCGCATCATCATGGACCTAATTAACAAGGATATAGGGGCTCTCCAATCTCTAGATTCTACACAATTTGGTTTTGTGAAAGGTAGATCATGCCAACTCAACCTGGTTGACTTCTTTGAGTCAGTCACCAGAGCGGTGGATGAAGGTAAGGCAGTTCATACAGCCTACCTTGATCTGGCCAAGGTCTTTGATATCATCCCTCACTCAGGAATTATTGATAAACTCAGCAAATTAGGCATCAACCCCTATATTTTTAGGTGGGTTGCAAATTGGCTAACAGATAAAACCCACAGTGTGAAAGTAGCAGACTCCAAGTCAGACTGTTGAGCAGTCACGAGTGGAGTCCCACAGGTAACAGTCCTAGGTCATCTTCCATTTGGCATCTACTTCTCAGAAGTCCAGGACAACATGAAGGGACTCTGGCTGATCAAATATGCAGATGACTGCAAGCTGGGAGCCATTATTAACTCCCCAAGTGATGCAGACATCCTATAGAAAGGCCTCACTGAGACCAATGACTGGTGTCAAAACCTTAAGCTTAATGCCAAAAAATGCGTCATCATCCCCTTTGGGGAAAACATAGTTCCCACTAATTACCAGATCACTGGGAGCCCACTGAACACTGAAGGCATTATAATAGATCTATGGACACAGGTTGACAGCAACCTCTCCTTTGACCACCACATTGCCACTGTGGTCAGAAGATCCTTCTATATGGCACATCTCATTACCAAGGGTTTTGCATCCAGGAAGAAAGAGGTCATCATTTCTCTCTACTCTTCCCTTATTCGACCAATCATAGAGTACAGTGGCCTATTTGGCATGTACCTAACTAGACACTTGCAAAAGCTAGAGAGGCCACAAAAAGTACCTCATGAAGAGGATCCTAGGCCTTAAACACGTCCTTCACAGACAGACTCAAAAAACTGCAGTTATTCTCTGTCTCATATCATCTACTAAGAGGCGATCTCTGCTTGACTTACAAAGCCATGTCTGACCCAGCTCTGTTAAAAATGCTGCATCTAAAGAAATCCCAATCCCTCCACACCACACGCTCCACAAACCTCAACCTCATTACCACAATCAACAGAACATGCTGGAGGGACAGGTTCATAGCCCACAGACTGCCCATGCTCTGGAATAGACTTCCCATATATGTCAAGCAGAGTGCCTCACTAGCCTTCTTCAACAGAAATCCTGATGAGTGGATGAGAAATAGAAAGTTCACCCCGGGGATCACTCCAGTGGCTCTACTTGATAGAGGCACTGGGAACTAACGATGGGCGGCATGATGCCGGGGCACTTCTATGAGCTAGGCTTGCAAAGGCCCCAGGGCCATTAGCCTAGTACACACCTATGAACCTATAATCAGTTACTAATTGTTTTAGTTGCAATTAAGCAACCAATTTACCATCATTCATTCACTCTTAAAAAACACAGTTCATTTTAAGAAACATTTCTATAACAACTCACTGTTAGATCCTCAGAGCTGTAATGTTCCAAATATCATTCTTCATATCACTTCCTTTTTCTCTAATAGTACATTTACATTTTCTTACCTTCTTCAACTTGACATTTGTTGCAAAACATCAGTTAAACCATCAAATATTAATTCACACAACTTTTACATGTAGAAAAAACATCAGTTTCCTTTTTCTGCTTTATTTACCTCATGTAATGCTATATCCTGTTATGTAAAACATACTGCATGCTAGTTCATGACCCAGACAATGCTTTCTGGTTGTGGAACAGTACAGTACGACAGTGTTGTTTTGACTCAGAATGAAGCAGTGAGAGTGGCAGTAGTGGTAAAAGAGTTGGGGAGAGTTTGAGGTTATGGAGGCAAGTTGTACAGAAGAGGTGAGGAATGCAGGATGAACAGCTCAACAAGTGAAAATGGAGGGCAAAGCTGCAGGTTGCAGATGTCAGATGACTAGTGGGGAAGAACAGCAGAGTGTAAGTGTGGGGTGTTACTCACCCAGAGTAAAATAATTGTATGTTATACCTGAAGTGAAAAAGTAAAGGAACAGAAAGCAGGAACACGATATTAAGTTATTTGGAAGTGAAGGAAGTAAAAGTAATGACAAGCAATTCCAGGGGAAATAAGTACATATAGGGTAAGGAAAAAAGAAAGTTTTTTACTGAAGAGAAACTGAAAAATAATGAAAAGAAATACACTATTGCTGGAGCTAAGGAGAAGAGGGGGGCGTGGAAGTTTAAGAGAAGAGCAAGCCTCAGGAGTGTTTAGAAGGGGGGTATTACATGTTTATTTATATATCAAAAAGGAATACAATGTACTAAGTAGCTGTGTAGGAGAGAATAAAAAAGAGAAAAGTTGGGGGACAATGTGGCCAGTCAAGAAGATAGATATAACGTGATTTTAAAGAGACATGACCCTATTGCAGTAGATGTCCAAGCCATTGTAGAAATTGTGAAAAAGAATGTAAAGCTACTTGGTCAAAAATACATGGGCAAGAATCAAAGTAAGGAGATGGAGACTGGTAGAGAAAATGAGCAGATACGAAATGAGTTAAAGGAAGTGAAATCCATGTTAGACCAAGTTAGTGTAAGAAGGGATTACCAGGAAAACAATGCTAAACAATATACTTTGTAAAGGGTAAGAGGGGAGATGTTATGAAATTTGACCAGGACTGGGTCACCAAGTCAGTGAAGGAGAGTGGAGGTCTGGACCCACAAATTGACACAGCCCATAGAATTTACTGGTTCAGTAATATCCCATGAGTCAGGGGTAGACATAGCATTTTGAAGACATACTGTCACCAAAGTAAAGCATGGATTTTTAGGCAATCAGCATGGAATAAGGGTTTGATGATGCGATATATACAAGTAAAAGTAGCAGAGGACTTCTCAGCACTAGTGTACCTAACAAGAAAGAGCAGAAATGGTGCCTGCATTAAGGTAGCTGAAGCAGGTGGGACACAGGGAAGGCTGATATATTCTGCAATACAGTGGCAGAAGACTGCTTGTTACTCTCACATGAAGGACAAAGCCATCAGAGTTTATGCAGACTCCACGAAAGGAGAACAAAATGGTGGGAATGGACACCCCTACATGGAGGAGGGAGGGACAGTTGAACCATTAGACATAGGAAATGGAGGAGTAGAATTTTTCAGTGTTGCAATAACAAGTGCTTCATTTGAGCCAACAAGAGGGGCAGTTACTGGTACCTAAGACAATCAAGATGAGAGGCAATGGTCATCAAAGATCCATGGAAATAAGAGGGGATGATGATACGCCTAAGTCTCTGGTACGTACAATAACAGGAATGAGCGAGGTACTACAAAGTAAACCTGCAAAGAAATGCAAGGAGAAGGACAGGAGAGAAAGTATAGGGGCAGATCACCATTAAAGACTCCAGAAACAAAAAGAAGATGGTCTTTATAAAGTAGCTAAAGTGAAATGAGAAAGGAGGACGTGGCAGGAAGAGGAACAATATAAAGGAGGAGGAGGATGTGAGCTATGATGCCCAAGAAGCAGAAGAGAGAGAAGGTGCAGAGAGATACAGACCCAGGAAGACAGAGAAGATGCTGGGGATTACTACCTTCTTTATAAAAAAGCACACCAGGCTTTTACTCTTCAAAAAGCGCTACATATGGAATTAAGTCCAGTAATTGTGAAACTTTCTTGGGGGTTTACCAGGCCAAATGGTGCTTCACTACTATGCACATCTTCTTCAGGTGGAAGATGTGAGTTGATGGCAGAATAGGTGTGAAGATGGCAAGAGAAGGTGGAAGTATATGCCAACATTTTGATGGAGAGGAGGAGATGAGAAGAAGATGAGTGGTAAGAATAAGAAACCTGGCAGTAATGTCAAAAATCTTGGGACAAGATAAGACTTTTGCTTTATCTGAGAGGGATGTGGCAAGACCCCCCAGTATGCACACTGGCTCAGTGGGTTATCAAAGGCTTTTCCCATATGAAAACAAAAGCATTATGGATATTATGGTGCCATGATGCATTTGTTGGTGTTTGAACACCCTATAAGTTTGGAGTAAGAAGGGGATCAAGACCTACTGTGGATAACATGAGATTTTAAGTATGAGTAATGTAACTAGTGTGAATTTTTGACCTATGATAGGCAAATATGCACATATGCTGTAAACAATCCAAGTCAAGCAAACATTATGATTATGATTTAGAAAAGTGAGGTAAATCTCTAACAATGGGGAAATGTGCATATTTGTATGACATTAAATACATAGATATAGTTTAAATAGATAATATACTAGCTTAAACTCTGGATACCCTTACTAAAATTAGTATGAAATTTATGTAGCATATTAAATATTTTAATATTTTGTTGACAGTTGCTATAAGGTCTGAATAATGCGTCAGTTTTAAATTTGGTATATGCCTAATATAGACAACAAAAGAAAATAATGCAGTGCATTGAAATGTTTTATATTTCTTTGACAGTTGCTACTTGGTAACTTGTATTGCTAAATGAGTTATATAATAAGCCTAGGAAGATGGATTAAAATAGGTTTTTGTGCTCACATTTTGTACACATTTTAGAATAATATCGGTTGATTAATTTAATTATTGTCTGACTTAGCAAGATTGTTGGTTAGGTCAAGGTGTGCATGGTCTGAATATTTGGGGGAGCAAAAGGATGTGCAGACCATAATAAAACTGAAATGTATAATACATAGGGTAAAATGTATATGTTATAGATTCCATTAATGACCCAGTCTGTTCACAGTAGTACAATTTTAGGGGTAATATAAGGTGCTTAGAAAGGTAAGATGCTGGTGGAGCAGAAACCGAGGTGTAGGTTAATAGACAGAATCAGATGACGGGAGAAGAAAAGGTCAAGTGGGAATTATTCAAGTAGCTGTTAAAGCATATAACAGGTAATGACTTAGACATATCTTGTCTGGAAGCATTATCACACCTGTGTAGCCTAGGGTTGATCTCTTGAGGAGCAGAGAGTAGGTCATATGATGGAGAGGAGTGGAGGTTATGTAGTTCAAATGTCAGAGGATCAATGACTTAATTAAGAGAGAGCATGTTTTAGTATGATTCTGAGAAGATTAGGTACACAGTGTTTTCAGGTTCTTAAGTTGTCCAGAGGAAAACAGATTTACTTTATTTATTTATTTATTTATTTATTTATTTGTTTGTTTATTGATTGCAGTTCGTTTACCAGGATAGCCCATTGGACCACAAGGAGCCCGTTTTCAATGGAGTTCTGGGGAGAAAAGCTCCTGAAAAATACGAATATATAGTACTCAAGAATACAAGTCCATAGTACAGAAAAATACAAGTTCATAGTACACGTTGCAAATAAATATTTCAAATTATAGGAGCAAATATGATAATAAAAATAAAAAATAAACATTTTATCATTTACAACATACATCATATTAATTCAAATGAAAGCAGAAGTAAAAAAATAATGCATTTTTTTGTGAAATAATAACATACGTTAACTATTTTAGTAGTTGGTCAAATACCTCAATTAGGGATGTAGAACTCCAGGAGGCAACGAAAGGCACAAAAATAGGATTGGAAGACAAGGAAGAAAGTGTACTAAGAATTAGGTAGGATGGGAACAGGAACATGTCCATTGTGAAGTAAGGTGTGAGTGTAGTGAGGCTTTAAATGAGGAGAGACTGCTAATGGTGTGGATGGGAGAAGGAAGGGAATTCCAGAGGTGTGCTAGAGAGAAGGACATGAGATGATTCCAAGCTGGATGTGTGGGTTTATGCAATTTAATTTGTTTTTGGGAGTTGGATCTTAGGAGTCGATCAGGTTTGTGCATTTCAAAGGTATTAGCTAGGGAGAGGCAGAAAGAGGGATTGTGAATGACTTTGTGTGCTTGGATGAGTTGGGTATAAGTGAGGAAGTTAGGTAGCTCTAGCCAACTTAGTTGGTGAAGGGAATTACAATGGTGGGAAGAGGCTCTGTGACCTGTAGCAAATTTAGATATCTTGTTATAACAAGATGAGTGTTTAGTTTTGAGTGAAGATTGCAGGTTAGTGAGGATAGATGCACCATATAGAAGGGATGGGATGAGGTATGTATTGGCTAGAGTAAGCCTGGTGGAGGGAGGGATATAACAATTGTGACAGTAAAAGCATGCCTAGTTTTTGTGGGGTTTGTTGATATTAGCTTGTAGATGTTTGTCTAATTTTAGTTGATCATCGATGAGTACACCTAATAATTTAGGGTCAGAAACTACTTCTAGAGGAGTATTATTTTTGCTATTAATTACGAATGATTGTTTATCTAGGGGAAGAGGTTTTGTAGGCAGTGAATAGCATAAGTTTTGTTTTGGTTGCATTAAGGGCTAGATGGTTGTCTAGCATCCACTGCTCAGTGAAGGAGAAAGCATTTTGGGTGAGATTGATAAGAGTTGAGATGGAAGGGGAGGAGCAGATAATAGTAGAATCAGTGGCATATTGGATGAGGCTAGAGTTTGGAATGACTTGGTAGAAATCGTTTATGAATATGTTGAATAGTAGGGGACCTAAAATGGAACCTTGGGGGATACCTGTGGATGTATTAAAGAAAGGTGAGATGGCTTTTTTTCCATTTAACTGCTTTGCTGCCTATTTGTGAGGTAGCTGGAGAACCATTTGATAAAGGAAGGGGCTCTGTTAAGTTTGGAGAGTTTATTAAGAAGCAGGCTGTGGGATATGGTATCAAATGCCTTAGAAAGATCGAAGAGAAGGGTGGACATGTAATGGCTGGAATCACGGGCTTTGTTAATTGTTTCTAGGAAGGAGAAGAGGGCAGTTGAGGTACTATGACCTGGTCTAAAATCATGCTGTGTAGGGGTAAGAAGCTGGTTATTTATGAGGTAGGGAAAGATTTGTTGGTGGACACATTTTTCAAGTAGCTTGGAAATGGGAGATAAGATAGCAATAGGGAGGAAGTTTGGAATGTCATTATTATTGCCACCTTTGTGGAGAGGAATAATAAAGGCTTTCTTCCAGAGTTGGGGGACCTGGCATTCTAGCATAGACTGAATGATTAGTATGCTGACAGGAAGGGCAATGGCTTCTGCAGCTACTTTTAGGAAGAAGGAGGGGATTTCACCTGGGGCACTGGAACCAGGTTTATGTTTTAGAAGAAGATTTTTATGGTGGACATGGAGATAGGATTGATGCAGAAGGGTGGAGATTGGGGGCAAATGATGGTAGGAGGAAGAGGTGGGTGCAGGTTGAGGAGGGGTCACTGAGTTGTTTGTGAAGGATGATTTTAGCTTATTGATGGATTCTATGAAGAAAGAATTAAATTACGGTGCCAAGTCTATATCGGATGCATTTAGGTTAGAGCAAGGGTTTTCTGTTTCCCAGGGTTGAGGAGAGATGAGATTCCTTTTAGGAATTGTTTGGAATTGGTATTGTGGTTGGTTTGAAGGGTAGCGTAATATGCTTTGCAGTCTGAGGTAATGAGCTTTTTTACTTTATTTCATAGCGTTTTATATTCAGTAAGGGTGATAGTTGTTATGTTTTTGTAGTAATGTGCCCAGGCATTGTCGCAAAGTCACATGGTAGCTAAGGTGTTTTTGGTTAACCAGGGTACAGGGTTACTTTTTATACATTTTGGTTTTAGTGGGGCAAAAGAGTCGAGCAGGTCTGTGAAAGAAGTGTTAAAGTTTGAAAGAGCATTGTCTAAGGGAAGAGTCTTTAATGGGTTCCAGTTAGTGTTTTTTAGAGCATTTGAGAAAGCTTCAGGATTGAATATTTTTTTAGGCAGCGAGTGGAAATATAGGTGTGGGTTAGTTGTGCAGAAGAGGGGAGACGATGGGAGAAAGTGGGGAAATGGTCAGCTAGTGGGTCTGGGAGACTACCACTGTCTGAGATATAGTGAGGATGGGATACTAGAATCCAGTCTATTGTACTTCCAGTAGTGAAGTTCTTGGAAGGTCTGGTAGTGGAGTTGATTAATTGTGTGTAGTTATATAAGTTAATATTGCGTGAGTTAGTGGGAGATTGGATTGTGGCCCAGTTTATGTTAACGTCATCCAGGATTTTGGTTTCATGAGTGATTGTTGATAGGATAGAAATGGGAGGGAGTGCATGGTACCTCAGGTATAAGGAGAGGAAGAAGAGATATAAGGCCAATGGTACGAGAGGAGGAAGATGGTGATGGGAGTAGGTTAGATGGGAAGGTTGGTGGTGTGTAGAAGCACTTTTCAGGACAAGAGAGTACAGATAAATAAGTAATACTTCACAAAAAGGGGAAAATGAAAAAAAGCAGTGACAGGAAGTATAAAAAGAAACCGTGAGGGAAAGTTATAGGTAGATGATTCAATGTAATGATGGAGCCAAGACTGGATAGGCTATTTTCAAAGGTGAAGTTCAATGTGAAATATCAGAAACATTTAAGGAGATGCATGAGAAAGGCAGGTACTTTTGATGCATGAAAATACAAGTGGGAGAACGCCTGGCAGTTTACTTTAGCAGGACGAAGGGTAAGCATGTAAGTAGAGTACGTAAACTGTTGGTACATGATGAGACATTGTGTGGATAGAAGGAATCTATGTGTAGATATATATATATATATATATATATATATGTGTGTGTGTGTGTGTGTGTGTGTGTGTGTGTGTGTGTGTGTGTGTGTGTGTGTGTGTGTGTGTGTGTATATATATATATATATATATATATATATATATATCATCATCATTCTCTTTTTCGGCTTTTCCTGTTAGGGGTCGCCACAGCGGATCATCTCTTTCCATTTCTTCCTATCCTCTGCATCTTGCTCTGTCACACCAACCGCCTGCATGTCCTCTCTCACCACGTCCATAAACCTTATCTTAGGCCTTCCTCTATTCCTCTTACCTGGCAGCTCCATCCTTAGCATCTTTTTCCCAATATACCCATCATCCCTCCTCAGCACATGTCCAAACCAACGCAATCTCGCTCTCTTGCTTTGTCTCCAAACTGTCCAACATGAGCTGACCCTCTAATATACCGATTCCTAATCCTATCCATCCTAGTCACACTGATTGCAAATCTTAACATCTTTAACTCTGCCACATCCAGCTCTGACTCCTGCCTTTTTGTCAATGCCACTGTCTCCAACCCATATAACATAGCTGGTCTCACTACACTCTTGTAGACCTTCCCTTTCACTCTTACGGATACCCGCCTGTCACAAATCACTCCTGACACTCTTCTCCACCCATTCCACCCTGCCTGTACTCTCTTCTTCACCTCTCTTCCACATTCACCATTACTCTGAACTGTTGATCCCAAGTACTTAAACTCGTCCACCTTTACCAACTCTACTCCCGCATCCTCACCATTCCTCTACCCTCCCTCTCATTTACACACATATATTCTGTCTTAGCCCTGCTGACCCTCATTCCTCTGCTCTCTAGAGCATATCTCCACCTCTCCAGAGTCTCCTCAACCTGATTCCTACTCTCACTACAGATCACAATGTCATCTGCAAACATCATAGTCCACGGGGCCTCCTGTCTGATCTCATCTGTCAACCTGTCCATCACCACTGCAAATAAGAAAGGACTCAGAGCTGATCCTTGATGTAATCCCACCTCCACCTTAAACATATAGATATATATATATATCTTTGCAAGAGGAGTTGTTTCAGCCTACTCCTTAGTGATTATGATGTGATAGGGAGGGACAGGGAAGATTTATAGAGGTGGAGACAGAATCAAAGTAAGTGGAGTGGACCAGACCAGGCAAAATGTCTGATGAAAGCGGTTAGTGAGGTGGTCCAAAATCATAAGTCAATAGGGGGATGATGTATAAGAATAAGAAAATCAGATGCAATTAGGGCAGCTGAGTAGGCAGAGGTAATGGGATACAGAGGAAGGCTCAAAAGGTGCAGGTAGGATACGATAATAATAAGGGAGTTAGGTAGAGGTAATTGATATAGAGGACGGCACAATAGATGCAGGCAGGATTGGATTATAATAAGGGAGTTAGCCAGAGGTAATTGACATAGAGGATGGCACAAGAGATGCAGGCAGAATAGGATAACAATAATGGAGTAAAGAAGAGATAATGGGATATAGATGATGGCACAAGAGATGCAGGCAGGATAGGGTAATAACGGCGTTAGAAATGGAACTGAGATAGGAACAGATGGGAATAAATTAAGAAGAAGAAGAATTGATAGAGGATGGGTTAGGGTTTAAAATGGACAGGCTAAAGGAGATGCACGGGGAGCTAGAGGAATAGAGGAGTAAGTAGATATGGGGGGTCTACTTCACCTTATCGCATGTTGAAAATATCAAACGGCAATAATGTTGTAAATGCTGTGCATCGAAAGTGTTTTTGTGTGATCATGGCACAGTGGGCATGAGAAAATTTGCTCTTTCCTCACTGTAGTGCAATCTCAGAGTTGGTATATATAATTAGCGGGGGGTGGGGGGGTGCAGCCCCCCTCAAGAACAGTTTCGATGTACAGCATTTTCTATGTTTATGCCATTCGATATTGTCATGTTTCAACAAGGTAATATAGAAGCAGATGTGGAGATGAGGGGAAGTGAAAAAGCAGGATGTAAAGTCATTAGTCTACTTAGTTAAGGAACTGAAGACTAAGAAGGGAAGGGAAGGATTATGGGAACAGAGGCACTAGAAGGTACGAGCATCAGTCAGAATAAGGATATAAGGGAGCTGTATATGCAACAAGTTATAGGATGGACAATGTTTAAGGAATGCAGGTGCAGTTTTGAGGCAGGAAGAGAAGGAAAGGATTCATAAATGTGTGAGATCAGGAGATATTGTGCTGTCAATGTGGAACATAAAAAAGGAAAGATGGGTGACAAGATGTTTTTTTCCAAATGACTTTTATAAACTACTAGGGATATAGATAGGTGAAAAAACAGTTAGAGCAGGGTGAAAAGGGGTGATGACAAAGTTGATGTGGTAGGTAGTCATGGGTAGTAGGCGAAGAGGAGAAGGAATACCTGGGGAGCTACAGGCCAAATCATTGTGTAAAAGTGATGCCAAAAAATTATGAGATTATATGTAACTAGAGTAGAAACTCTTATCCCAAACAGTGTAGAGGACTCCCTGGTTAGTTTCACTGATGTGGTGCTAATGATATGCAGATGTCTTCTGGTTCACTAAGGTGGGATGTTATACTAAAATTGTTTACCATATTTGGAGCACAGGCAGGCTGCACAGAACATTAGACTGCTAAATATACAGTCAAGGGATCAAACAAGGCTAAACAGGAGTTTATCAGACAAGGACATTTTATGAACAGGAACAAAACAATGTTTTCTGTTATTGGCAGAGATTTTCCAATTAGCCTTTGAAAAAAATATCCCAGAGGATACATGCATTGATAGAAAAGTGGAGAGTGAGGTGGGAATGAAGTAATATAAATCTTTTTACTCATGACTATATGTTATTATTGATGATGCAAAAAGAGATGCTGCCTCAAGTGTTAAAGACTTTTGAGGAGTTTGGTACAGAATTATCTCCGGTGTTCCATCACAAGATATGTCTAATAACAGGGGTTGGGAAAGGAATTCAGACTCTGGTAAGGTTACTGTGGTCGAACAGAGAGGAGAATTTCTTGGAAGTGAAGGTATACCCTCCAGTGCAGGAGTTAAGAAGGGAAAATGGGGAGAAGTTGTATGATATGACAAGGAGTATGCTACACAGGTGACAGGTAGGGGGAATACAATAATTGGAAAGGTAGAAGTGATAATGATGATGTTATTGCCACTAGTAATTTTTGCATTAAGGCTCTAAGAGATATAGCCATCAGTATTGCAGTCAAGGGAGATATAGAAGGCATGTGATAGATTTGTGCAGAGATGGACGAGAAGCAGAAAACTGAGAAGGAAATAGTGAGAATGATGAAGGTGGTGATGGGGCGGGGTGAAGGTGGTGATGGGGAGGGGTATGTCTGAGTTCAGGAGGTATGCAACAGTCATAAATGTGGAGCAAACATTAAGGTTTTAGAGAATGAAAAGGTTAGACAAAAAGTGTGGGAGGAAAATGAGAAAAATAGGGGCACAACATATTCAGGGGATAGAGAAGGTAACTGAGGTGGAACTGAAGAAGTTCATGAAAAGTTGGTTAATTCTGTGTGGAACACAGGGCATAAGAATTAGGGTTTGTGATGTATGTTTGTTAAGGCTAATTTGTCAATATAGTTTAATTACTTTTGTATAAATGTACATTTGCCTATGTCACAAGTGATAATTCAATAAAGGTATTTTAAAAAATAAATAAATAGCTGAGTGACAACAGCAAGATTATAGGGTGACATGCAGATAGGAAGAGAAAGGAACACTTGCAGGAAAGGGAAAGAAAGGATGACTTAAAACTTAACTCATAGCAGGTGCTTTTGGTCTTCAGAGACAGGTTGTTGTACATAGCAGTGGTCAGGAGGATTATGGGTGAAGAGGAAGAGAGTATGCAGAATTTAGACAGAAAAGGGCTTGAGTGGGGAGGAGTCGAGAAAGGAAGGATAGGGTGAATATATAAAGAGCTGAGGAATAAGAAAATTGGGACTGGTTTTGGTAAATTGAAGAAGAGGTGAGTCAGGAAAAGTTGTGTGTGAAACAGTGACAAAAAATGGAATGAGACTTAACAAATAGTAAAGACTTTAAAAGTCTCAGGGCCAGTAAGAGGTTATTGCATAGGTGTTGTAGGACTCCAGGTAGTTTACATGAGGATGGTGAATAGCAACATTTAGAGTGAAAGAAATGCAGGAAAAAGAGGTAGATGACATTCACTGAAAAGAGGTACAAAGCAGTGGCAGAGAATGAAAGAAGTATTTAGCAAATTATATAATAAAAAGATTAAGGAAGGGTGAAAAGTAGTTATGTCTATCTGGAGTGATGGTCAGAGGAGAGAAAAAGTTGAAGACAGGTTACTTGTAAAGGGAAACTGCTATGGCATGGTAATCAGGTGACATTAGTAGAGCAGAAGTATAGAAGATGGGGCAAATGATACATCAGGTAATAGGAAGTGAAACAGAAGTTGGTTTAAAAGAATAGAACAGAAATAAAATGCAGTTTGGTAAGGAAGGCAATAAAAGGCAGGAAGGGATAGGAGACAAAATGTAGCAAGGGGGTGAGTGTTATACCTTAAAATGAAAGTTTGATAGGGAATGGAGTAGGGCAGAGCTTGAGATTCAGAGAGGAAGTATGTTATGTAAATAACAGATGTGCACTTAAAATCTGCAGTATAAAATTATTTCAAGGTGAGATGAGTAGGTGAGATGAACAATTTTGGATGCACAGTTTTAGGTCTGGTTCAGAGATGTGTGTGTGTGATTTTGAATAAGAAGGATACAGTGAAACAACAATCTTTTGATGCTTGCCTTGTGTCAGCATCCCAAATAAACAGAAACGGAATTTCTCAAACAGCATAAGAAGAAAACATCCACCTTTCTCTACATGACTTATAACAATGTAGAACCTTGCAACCACATGTCATTTCACGATCTGTCCATAGCCATTTCTGTGCGAAAGCAAGCCAGCATACAGCCACAGGCCTTGCCCAACTTCTACTGCACTGTTCATAGCCACATTTAACCAAAGAGAATTTGTTTGAATAAGTAAATCATACGGCTTCTAATGTTCCCTGTAAGTCTATGTCACTTATTCTATTATTCTTCAGTTTCATATTATAGCTTCTTGTTTTAGAGGATATGCTTGGTTACTGAAGGGAAAACAATGCCTTTTTGCCTTCATGCAACATTATGCTCACATATTATGTGATACACACCTAGTTATTGCACATTTTCATTGATGTTCTCTTTTCCTTGTCGACTACTTACCATGGCATGTACAGACTATGCACAAATGTAAACCAGTGAGCAGTACTAACATTTGTGTGCGTTACCTGCCTGGAATCTCAAATAAGCAGTGACAGTTCAAAGGTCAAGGGCATGGGTTTTCCATTTTTTTTTTTTGGTAAAATCACAGTCAAAATCAGTCTGGAATCTGGACTGAGTCCTGGAAGAACATGAGCTTTCATAGAATGTGTCATATTACACCAGAACACTCATTCATAATAAAATGTATTTCTTCTTTATATATATTACTAGTAATATTGACAGTTTATTACTAGTAATATATGAAAAGAAGAAATACATTTTATTATGAATGAGTGTTCTGGTGTAATATGACACATTCTTATGAAAGCTCATGTAATATTGACAGTTTATAGCTGCGGTGGTGCAGCGGTAGCATTGTTGGTTCACAGCAAGAGGTTCTCCCGTTCGATTCTCGGCTGGAGTGCGGGGAGTGCCTTTTGTGTGGAGTCTGCATGTCCTCCCTGCGGTTGGGTGGCATTTGAAAGACATGCGTAAATGGGCGTGCCTTTGTTGAAGGTTGGATGTCGAGCTGGCACCTTGGCGTTTGTGAAACTCTACTGCCAATCATTAGCAGACCGGAGTTCTGCTGTGGTGACCCCTAACCGGGAAAAGCCGAAAGACAAACAACAACTAGTAATATTGACAGTTTACTTTATTCTAAGCTTCATACTTAGAAACTGTTTGACTATGGTTTATATGTAGATACACTAAAAATGATATTGGAGTCATGATAATGACTGGAATTTTATTTACAACATGAAAATCAAATGCACATTTTTAATAACTGTAAAGCAGACTCTGTGTTTCTGGTCCATCTAGTATACCAAATCTTGTTTAATTTTCTCTGGCCTACTGTGGACCGTACAGTACATTTGGCATTGATATTCAAATTCAAGCCAAAGCTAAGCTGATTTATCATTAATGTTCACTTCCTTTGAGCACAACATACTATGTGCCTGGTACATTTCAATCAGTGAGACACATCTGATTGTAATTTTGTTTCAGTGAGCTGGATTAAAAACAAGCTTGTGGTCATTGTTTCTTCTCAAGACTTAAATATTGTTTGTGTGATTCAGACAACCTTATGTCTGTGCCCAAAGAATATCTGCATGCTGTCACATAGTATGATTGCCGACTGAGATTTATCTGCTTTTGAGTGACTATATTTTGTCGCTCAACAAACCGCCAGGAGGGAGTTGCATCATACCTCTCAACCTGTTTATGCAAGACATCAGAACAAAGCTTTAAATAAAGGGGGGCAAAGGCCCAAAAGTAGACACAGGTTTGATATATTGCTGTTATAAACTTAAAACGTGCATGTTTTTTGTATACTCTTCACAGTTGTAACTGTGTCTGCTTACATGCAGTAGGCTGGTCATAATAACCATACTGCACTGAAATGTGCATACATGTATCTACACACACATATGTTATTTACTGTTTTTCATTTAATCATCATAATCTCACTGTAAATGGTTAATTGCTCTACTCTGTGTGTGAAATTCAAATGAAATATCCTGACCCAAATAGAGTGAGAAGAAAAGGCTAAAATCAAGGAAGACAGCAAACCACAGGAACATGTTGAAAATAGACATCAGACTTTATGATCAAGTTAAGTGCTGTCATCTTGAAAAAAGTTTCATCGGAACTGAGTAGATTTTTTTTTTTACCCTACTTTTACTTGTCCTGGGTTGAGACTGCCTTTGATCAATTTGATCAGTGCTTTACTTTGGTTAACAAACTCAAATAAATAAACTTTCAAAGTCCAGACAGAGATAGAGTAAGAGAATATAAATTTGTAAAACAAGTTAACTACGATGTCCAGCTTTTCATTGCTGTCTTCTCATCCCATTCTATTTCTTTAAAAATTCTGCCAAACTGAAACTGTCCATTCATCATTCTTGCCTCTAGGAAAACAACATGACACTCTTTACTGAAAAGAGTATATTGTCTTCCTTGAGGAAAGGGATGACCCACCTCTAAGGCCACTCACACCCAGTTTACATTTTCAGACCTATGTCTCTCTAATAAACAGACGCATGCATTTACTAATCTTCCATGTAGAACTAGCTTAGTCCTGCACAGAAGTGACCATCTAGGAGCAGGACGGCAACTCATATTAATGAGGCACGCTGTCCAAGCTCCTAGGCTTACACAGAGCATGTAAGAGTGCAGGGGCATGTCTGAGAGCAGAGCTCTCAGAATAAACACGCCCCCCGCGATGTAGAACAGCAGAAAGGGGTATGCAATGAGTGAGACCACTCACAGGTGACCGCATATCCCACCAACAGTCCCCCTTGTATATAACAGCAACAGAATGTATAAATAAATTGAAGAAACCCTTTTTTTTTTAAAACTCCAATTACAGCTAACCATAGGTGCGTGGGTGTGCCCATCGCTTAGCTATGGTTAAAGCAGCTTAAAAGGTTGAAGAGGATAACAAGGAAGATATATGCAAACAAAGCAGCATAACAATAGTGTAGTGGGAAGAGCGTTCATCTTACGAGCAGCCATTCTTAGTTCGAGTCCCACTGCAGCACATTCCATCTTACATGGGAAAGCATGTTATGACCAATATTTTTGTTGCATAACCCACAAAATAACATATATTTATGAATTGGAGTACTGCAGTAAATGCGCATGTGAGGTGTCAGTGTCATAATAAATAAGGCACTAGTAAGCTGGTTTAAGCACAAATAAGTAGTAGTAAGCATATTTAAGCACTAGTAAGCGGTCTTAACCCAATTTGCTCTGCGGTAAGCAATGCCTACACTGGCTAAGCAATTCTTAAGCTAAATCTCTGTAAGCAGATGTAACAGCAGGTTAGCAGTGCTTACCACTGTGCAAACCCACTTACAACTGCTCAAAAGTGCCTTAATCACTCTGTATCCAATGGCCCTTGTTCTGCCCATCAACAAAATAAACAGCCATTCATGTCTCGAACACAGGACCCCATACACCATAGTCCCAGTAGTTACCCACCAAACAATCACAGAAGTACAGAAGAATGAGGTAGTAGTAAACATATCCTCACCATACTATAACCAAACTGAACCTGTGAAAGGAATCATTATATAGTCATATGTACCATAACCCACTACATAACATAAATATGTGAACTGGAGTACAGCAGTAAGCCCAGAAGTGAGGTGTAATTGTAATAGAGTATTGAAGTCCCCAATAAAGCACAAGGACCCCACAGAGTGTAAGTACACATGAATCAGGGATACCATGCATACATATAAGGTGCAATGAATAATAACACAATGCCAAAAAGGCATTATAAAGAAAGCCAAACCAAAAGTCCTGCTAGGAAAATCCAAATAAAGGTCTGAAACACGAATGATCACTTTATTCAAAGTGAGTATAAAAGCAACAAGTCACAACTCCAAAACGCTTGGACATATAGCTCCTCCCTCCTAGATAAAATTATGTTTGCATAGGTGGGGGCACATTTGGCACCCATGGCCACCCCTATGGTTTGTTTAAAAAACTCTCCCTGAAAAAACATAAAATTATTATTGAGGATGATTTCCATAAACAATAAACAGTTGTTGAAGTCATCTTGGGGGAATAATTTACTATCCCTCATACTCTCTTCCAACCATTGGAGTCCCTTATCGTGAGGAATGGACCCAAACAAGTCCACTACATCAAGTGTAACAAACACCAAGTCAGGAGAAAACAGGTTAGGTTCAACACACCTAAGAAAATCCCATGAATCCTTCAGTGTAGCAACACCTTGGTAAGAAAGTTGTTTCAGTTTCTCATCCACAAATTTTGCCAGTGGTGTAGTAACTGAACCTTCTGAGGATACAATATCGTGCAAGGGAGGGTCCATTAGGTCCTTGTGGACCTTTGGCATACCAAACACCGAAGGTACTCTAGGATGTGGGTTGGTCAAAAAATTTAAATTCTCTAGGGAAATAGAACCCTCCAAAAGTAAATCATTAAGTAGTAAATTAATTTTTGAATATGTTACATTTACTTCATTAATAGAAGCCCTAGAATATTTATTAGTATCATAGAACAGTTCTTTCATCTTAGATTCATAAATAACGAAATCCATCAAAACCGTTCCACCCCCTTTATCAGGTTGCATAATCCTGATGTTGGTGTTGTTCCTAAGTGCATCAAACACTCTTCTTTCTTCCTGTATTAAGTTAGAAAACATCCTATGCTGGGCATCTGTGTTCCTTATTTCTCTTTCTAGAACAATTTCTACATTTTTCAATTGAGGATGTAATAACAGGTTGAAAAGACTTTTTCTCTTTAAAGAATTGTTACATGAATTACCAAATTGTTTGTCCTGAAAAATTAGGGCCAAGTTCATTTTCCTTAAAAATAGTTTAAGGTCCACTATTAACTTAGGTATACTAGCCTTTCTCAAAGGAATGAACTTGAAACCTTTAGAGAACAAATCAAAATGTTGCACAGTCAAAATCAAGTTGGTATAATTAAAAATATTGTATCCTTTAAATTGAAAGGTATATCCTTGCTGAATGTGTGAGTTAACATCAAAATTTATCTCCTGTGGTTCCATCTGCGATTGTATGGTTGATACTGGACAGGATTCTGGTTGCGAATCCTGTCCGACCTCCTTAAAGGGGGTGGGGGTTCCAGTGGAAAACATTCCTGATCTTCATGAAACACTTCTTGTCTATCTTCATCAAATTCATGTGGGGAAGATGCAAATCTTATTTGGTACCCCCTAGAACCTGAACCACCAGGGGAGTGAAATGGTTTAGGTGGAGGATAGGCATTACCTTCCCTGTAATCCCTTAGGTCCCTTTCCAGTTTAGTTTGTTTCCTCTTCATATTATTAGTACATCTAATCTTGATGTCAGAAAATATATCAAAATATAATTTCTTCTCAGATTCAATAGTAAAAACCAGGTTATTAATAATACTGTTATTAATAGTTTCTATTTGGTCTATAATAGACATCCTGATTCTTTCATTTTCTTTAATAATAGCACTTACCACATCCAAACCACATTTGTCATAAATTTTAATTAAATCAGAATGAAATTCAGACCCTTGAACTACATTGTTAGGGAATTTCACAATTCTAAGCCCCTTAGGCACAATCTGTTTATCAAGACATTCCTTGAGGAATGTACAGTCACATCCTAAGCGTTTATATTTCTCCAAAAAATAATGTAAGTCATCTAAGTTCTCTCTATAAGTTTTACATCATGTGCCTTCTGTTGAACAGTTTTGAAAGAACCATTAATAGGGAAATTTTTGTCTAACAATGCTTTAAAGCTATTAACCGACATAACAGAAGAAAAGTCACCTTGGTTTTCAAGCGGAACATCAGCGTGCCCACTCGTTTGTTCTCGCCTTCTGTTGTCACGACCAGATTGTGAACTAGAAAGTAATAACCGTGGAAGATCTCCAAAATCATCATTATTGGTTGGTTTGTATCCTTTGGAACCATCATTAGTATTAAAAGATGGAGAATGCCTGTTAGGCTGTTTGCTCTGTGAAGGCAACAGAAGTTGAGGTGCACTGTTTGAACCGGAAACAAGTTCAACAATAGAAGAACAAGCTGTTGTCAATAATTCCACAAGCTGGGATAACTGACCAATGACTTTGCGTAATTCACCCTTCGCATGGTGGTTGGGTGATTCAAGTTCGGTTTCACCCTCTGGATTCCCCAACATCGTAAAAAGACCAAAACCAAAAAGCGATGGATGTGCAGGGTAAAATAACCAAAACCAAACCAAAAGTCCTGCTAGGAAAATCCAAATAAAGGTCTGAAACACGAATGACCACTTTATTCAAAGTGAGTATAAAAGCAACAAGTCACAACTCCAAAACGCTTATGGACCTAATGGACCCTCCCTTGCGCGTTATTGTATCTCCAGAAGGTTCAGTTACTACACCACTGGCAAAATTTGTGGATGAGAAACTGAAACAACTTTCTTACCAGGGTGTTGCTACACTGAAGGATTCATGGGATTTTCTTAGGTGTGTTGAACCTAACCTGTTTTCTCCTGACTTGGTGTTTGTTACACTTGATGTAGTGGACTTGTTTGGGTCCATTCCTCATGATAAGGGACTCCAATGGTTGGAAGAGAGTATGAGGGATAGTAAATTATTCCCCCAAGATGACTTCAACAACTGTTTATTGTTTATGGAAATCATCCTCAATAATAATTTTATGTTTTTCAGGGAGAGTTTTTTAAACAAACCAAAGGGGTGGCCATGGGTGCCATATGTGCCCCCACCTATGCAAACATCATTTTATCTAGGTGGGAGGAGCTATATGTCCAAGCGTTTTGGAGTTGTGACTTGTTGCTTTTATACTCACTTTGAATAAAGTGGTCATTCGTGTTTCAGACCTTTATTTGGATTTTCCTAGCAGGACTTTTGGTTTGGTTTTGGTTATTTTACCCTGCACATCCATCACTTTTTGGTTTTGGTCATTATAAAGGAAGTCCAATGTAAGCAACGCTAAGCATTGCATAGGCCAGCTTAGGAGGTATGAGCAATGTGTAGACCAGCTAACTCATTGTGCTCAGTGGTATACCCCTTTAAACAATGCCAACCTTAGGTAAGCAGGTTTGCCCATAGCTTAGCCTTTTCAAAACCGGCCAATAATGGAAAAGTGTGGAACATTGGCCCTACTTAATCCCAAGAGGCAGGAATACATCTCATAACTGGTTGTAGCTTCCCCTTGCAGGCACTATGGCAGTAAGGGGAGAAGGAGTGCGCTTTCGGGCACAGCGCTGGTGCATCCAGGAGTCCAAGGTCGTGGTAGGACTCCTAGTTAAAGACCATGCTCAGAGACTGCTGCTGGGCCAGTACCAGGGCTCCCAATATAAGGTGGAGGCCTGGGACCATCTCGCCCGCGACCTCACCAGTGCCACTGGCATACCCCAAACTGGTGAGCAGATCAGGCACCACTATGTCGACCTGAAGCGGCGGAAGTGGGACATCTTGGAGGAGTGGCTCCAAGGGGCTAGATTGTCAGGGGATGTTCCAGATGTGTGTAAGTATCACCCCAGTATGTGTATAATAATTGCCAGCTCAGGTATATCATGGATAGGTATGGCTAAATATTCCTTTTATGTCCCCCACAGCTGCAATGGAGTGGGCTGCGAACCAGGATGCCCACATCAGCCACATGGCATGGTTGTGATGCATAGCAGGTCAGTAATACTCATGCATTTACTGTCATAGAAAATAAAGATATAAGTAGTAGTAAATTAATTGCTAGCATAAAACCTGTATTGTTCAAGGCAAGTACTTCATTCACTAGAGAATATGGCAGGAAGAGTCTCATATTGTTTGTATGTCAATAAAAGTGTAATATCCTATAAAACAGATCTAACTGCTGGACTGCATGTGTATATTCTGGTATCTTATGGTAATGTAGATGTAATAGTACTGTTGTAATAAGCACTGTTACCCACACCATGCATCATAAATTTAATGTGTAGGAATGCCTGTATATGACAGGTGTAATCCCCAGAGGCCATTTAGTACAACTGAAAGACACATAGACAGTAAACAAGGAAAATGCAGACAACAAAAATCAAATAGCACATGCAACTGAGATGTGAACTGGTGTTTTTTTTAGCACACACAGCCACTGGAATCCTGCCAGTGGTAGTAGTCTGCATACAGAATCATACCCCACAACTGTACAGATATGTACAGAATGTCTATTAAAGTGGCCCATATCTATTGCCTATCAACGTGTCCCCTTGGGAAATCAGTGGGATGATCCCAGATGTATAGGCAGCAAACAGGAAATACAACTGATTGACACACATTTATGACAACAAACCTGGCACACTAGCAACTTCCCAATACCTTATGTGACTAAGAAGCCACGTATGTCCCATTTACACCCCAACCTGTTAAGCTGCAGTCAGAGTATGTACAGTAACAGAGTGAGATGTATGTGCATAATAGTAATGTGGAACATGGTACTGTGTGGGAACATTCAGGTAGTGCTAATAAACATTCCCCCCACAGGTCTGTCAGATACCAATACTGTGCCCAGAAATACAAGAATGATATGCAGTTGCTCTGAATAATGAGGTATTTCATATCACTGTCGCCCACACTGTCCTACAACATATAACTGTCTAGGAATTCTGTACAAGGGTGTTGTTATACAAGGTCAGAATGCATAAGCACAGGGGATTAATAAGATAGAAAGCAGATAGGAGATATACAGCAATACAAATATAGCAGACACAACTGTGATGGGCAGTGTTTAAGTTGTAGCAGACACAGCCATGATCTGAATCCTGGGAGTGGAATTAGACTGCATACATAGTCATACCCCACAGCTGTACACAAGAGGCCAGAATGTCCAGTATATGTGCCCATATCTGCTGCCTGTCCCCCTGGTAAGTCTGTGGGATAATGCCAGATGTGTAGCCAGCAAACAGGGAATACAAGTGCTTGTCAACCATCATATGAGAACACACCGCTCACTGTAGCAACCCACAAAACTGTTAGGAGAGTAATATTTCAAGTATGTCCTATCTACACTCTCATGTTGTCAAGTTGTGACCAGAGTGTATACAGTAACAGAGTGTGATGTATGTGCATAATACTAATGTGTAATCTGGAACTTTGTGTGGCAACATTCAGGTAGTGCTAACAAACATTGCTCCCACAGGCACGTTGGATATGAACACTGTGCTGAGGAATACAGACCAATATAACCTGTACTGGTAATGTTCACACTGGAATTGTAGGGTATTGTAAGTGTTGCAGTTTCTCTGAATAATAAAATATCACTGGCCACTGTCACCCACACTGTGCTACATAATATAACTGTGTAGGAAAACATGTATATGTGTGTGTCAGGTCACTAAAGGTGGAAGAGGGCAATATTCTAGATATGTCCTGGCACACCAGCATGTGGTCAACACATGGCCAGAGTCTGTGCAGAAAGAGTTGGATAGCTATGTGCAAAACAACAACCCAGAATCCGGGAGTATGTGTAGAAACAGTTTGTTAGTGTTAAACATTCCCTCCACAGATATACCAGGTAAGAGGTGTATAGAGCAGGCAAATCTGGTTCATGTGTAATGATGATGACAGCCATATCAGTGACCAAACTAAAGCTATACAGTAGAGTAGTAAGACTTGTAAGGTACAGATAAGGGCACTGACTAGGAATGCAATGTGGACAACAGGAATGTACTACTTGTTAATTGACATCTCCCCCCCCCACCATATCTCCAACAATATTCAACATACCCACCCCAACTGGTATGTAATAACTCTCATAATGTCCATTTGTTTGATAAATATTTTCATGGTTCCCATGCATGTGCTATATGGAATAATTCCAACATTGGTGGCATGGTGCCATCAATGTACCTGCATGATGTTCTTATCACCACTGTGGTCCCAAATATGCATGTGTTCTGTTTGCTATGCAACTGTTCCGTATCTGGTTTCTGGATTAACGGGAATATCTATGCATGTTGTTATACCTAACCCTGGAATGTGTTGATTATTTCTAACCCATATATGATGATGAAATCTAAACTCTATAGCACGCTTGGGAAGGCCCATGCTAGCAGACCCACCTGTCCCACCTCAGCTGGCCATGGCACAGGGCACCAGCATGTCTGGGGCCCAGCCCCAGACATCCCTGTCTGTTGGTCCTGCACCACCTTCAGGTGGAACCACCTCAGGGGATGGGGCTCGCACTGCCCTGGGAGTGGGCGCAGACAAGTACCTGTCACCCCTCACCAGGTCTGGGTCGTGGTGCATAGAGCCATCAATGAGCAGTTCAGTGATCTTCTATGCCAGCTCGAGGGCCACATGTCATGATTAGAGAGTCAGCCTGGCTCTGCGGCTCAGCCCCCAGCACAGCTACCTTTGGGGCTGTGAAGGTGCAGTGGTAACTGCCCATGGGTGGGGACCTCAGTTCCACTGTTACACTAGGGGGCTTGTTGGCTTCCGATATCCCAACACCCCTCCCCTTCAAGGTGTTTACTACTCACATGTGTCATATACTGCCCCTGTATGTGTCTTGTGTGTCTTGTATGTTAACCTACCCAACCTACCTCCCAAACATACCTACTACCCCTCCCCAACATCCCACTCTCACCTAAAATAAAAGAAAAAAGGGCAATCTGTTCCCACAAAAAAATCTCGCCCCATACATAGCTGTCCATTTTGGACACATGTCCACTGGACACATGTAATCCAGTCTAGTTGGCATCACAACTTATTATTGTTGTTCTCACCCCTCTCCCAGGGGTTTGAGTGCCCAAATCTACCTCAAAATTCAGTGTATATGCACAGCTGTTGCTGTAGAAGAAATGGGCAGCTATGGACCTTCCCTACACCCTTCCTGCACATCCATGGCTATTTTCCCTACTGTCTTTCCCTCTTTGTGCCCCTTTTTCACCACTTTCCTATCAACCCTTTTTTCTTTTCTTTTAAAGAAATTAGTGCGGGGGTAAGCGGGAGTAAGCACTTTTAGGCAGCAGTAAGCGGGCCTAAGCCTGTTTGCACAGGGGTAAGCAATGCCTACACTGGTAAAGCAATTTAGAAGCTAACTGAGTATCAGAAACTGTAACCGGAAGTTAGCAGTGCTAACCTCTGAGCAAACCTGCGCAAACCTGCTTACAACTGCTTTAACGTGCCTTAATCACTCTGTATCCAACGGCCCTTGTTCTGCCCAGCAACAAATAAACAGCCTCTGGGAGGCTCAAACCCAGGACCCTGCATACCACAGACAAAGTGATTTACTACTAAGCCATGCCAGATATACATAACTCTGATGATTTCAAAACAATATCATCCAGCCCCGTCATTAAACAGTACAGAGAATGTAGTCCAACATTTAGATGTATGCGTGTGTGTAAATATATTAATATCTGAACAGATACAACAGATCTATCACAGCACCACCACGGCAGTTATAATATATATTAACATATATTCATGTGAATGCCTACATCAACACATATATATGTCTACATCAATATGTCTACATATACGCAAGTTACATATATGTAAGCAGATATATATATATCTATGTAGGAATATATATATGGACATAGTTATATATATGTAAGCAGATATATATATATATATATATATATATATATATCAATATAGGTATATATGGACATGCATGTGTAGATATCAATGGGAGATTACCTAAATCATATTTGTCCACATGCACCATTATTGGGGTTGAGAGGCCCCAAACAATAAATGTCTTGTACAAATGGGTATACCCACACCCCCCAGCCAAACACGTTCACCCTGCAATACACTACCAAGTGTTGCAGAGTCTATAAAAGGGTCCTGCAACAACATGGGCACACGATCTTAACAGTACTATATCCCATCTTTATGACGTCAGGCAGTACAGTCTGGCTCCCATAAGAAATGTAAAATGTGGAAGCTATCAAAATCCCCAGGATGCATATACACAGACACATATATGCAGATACAGATATACATATATATATATATATATATATATATATATATATATACATGTGACTACACATACACATGCAGAGATATGTACAGTATGATACTTATGTAGGAGGTGCACACAATATGGAACAGCCTCTATGCCTACAGTTAACACCCTAAAAACTGGACACTGGAAGAGCCACCCATACAAATGACATTCATTGCCTGCAACATATACCCACAGAGAGGTCATAGGATAAAACCCCACACACAGGTTTGCAGAAATGGAATACCTTTTCTTTGTGTACTATTACAGTTATATATGCCATGTCCTATAGCTGTTCAGACACTGACATCCATATAAACAGAGTAATGCAACTGTGAAACAGTTATACTAATACAGTGGTCTGGAAAGGTCCACAACTGTCCAGGCCAACCCCTTTAAATTGTACAATAGTAAAGACAGACTGGGCCACAGGATACCACACAATCAACAGTAAGTGATGCAGGTGTATAGTCCAGCAGCCTCTATCTACACTCTGTACAGAATCACTAGGTGGTAAAGACTTCAGCTGACCAAATTGGATGTAACTGTTACATAACAAGGCATAACTGACACCATCACAGGCACACTGGCAAACAGAACAGTTTGTATGGCTGGAGGCAGTAAGCCTGCAGTAACCCACTTTATGTAAGTAATGTCAAGATAGGTGAAATGTATGGTACTATACATTCAGATATCTTAAGGCAGCTCACCCCTGATACCCCCATATTTTGTAACAGCCTAGGTTATGTATGGTGCACCCCCCCTAGACTCAATAATATAGGGCTATATACCACTGTTACATACAGTGGCCTCTGTAGTGCATATGGGCACACATGTATTGTGTAGGGGAAGCCCACACATATATGGCCCCAGCCCCACAGTATGTGTGAGGGATACAACAGCAGTGGACTGCTGGCAGGAATGGCAGCGTAGTATCCATATATGTGCATATGTATCACTATCTGTATATGCAAAGATATATAATGTTCTGTATATGTATATATCTGGGTGTATATATGCATATCTATGTACATATACACACCCATCTATATATGTCATTATGTACATGCGTAATTATCTATATAGATATCTGGATAATCATATGCACATATATATTCACCGTATGTCCTGAACATGGGGTGTAGCCCTACCTCAGCCCCTATAGTCCCAACTTCGTAGTGCAAGGGGATGTTAGGTATGTATAGCAGGTATATTAATAGACTATTGCTATTGTAATAGGGGTTGTATTCACAGACATGGTGTGAGTGGGATGTCACATCTGCTTTTCACATGTGTGCCATTGGCTACTGACAGACATCCTAAGGACATCATAGTACAGTACCGCTGTAAGCACGTAATGCTCCTCTGGACTACAGCAGAGGTATTGGCCAATAGATGTGGACATTCCGATGCACTCAGTCCAGAGATATACACAGAACCCCTTAGTGCAGAACATGTGGACCAAGCCTGACAATATGGATCTTAACAGCCATGTAGATGGGCATAACACATAATGACTGGTATACATTCATCCCCATAGGTTATGCATTCACACACCCCTGTCTGTCCTGACACATAATAACTGCTGGTACAGAGGTGCCATGGCCATATCCTACCCACTAGATATCGACATACTTCTGTACAGCATCCCATCCCTGGCATACATGACTGTTAAGGGAGGCCCGGCAGCAGTACATCTGGAAAGTATCTGGACATGACATCTCATTGGGTAAGTACACTAAGCTGCAAGGCATGTAAGAAAGCACTGTGCAGGCTACAGGCAGACTGGCTCAACACTGGCCTACATCTCCTAAGGGGGAATGCACATGTACCTGCATATATAGCAGGCTCTACAGGCATGTCACAGCACAGGGTAAAATATACCTGTGTGAAAGTGCATAACCACAACCAAAGTGAACACAGCCACATCCACATATGGTAAGCTAGCATAATATTACAGTATATGGACTATCTGTTCAACACCATCCTCATATGTGCCACTCACACACTAAGCCTACATATACTGGGCCACTACACAGTGTGGCCTGATGCCTGTCTGTGGTATGGGACATGTGTGTGTGTATGGCCCTACAAACATGTAGGCCAATACAGTAACATGCAGTTACCACACACAGCTTTCCTGAAAACTCTGGAGGGGATAAATGTAACCCCAAACACCATCATACTAGGTGATTTCAATTATCCGAGTATAGACTGGGATCACTACTCAAGCCCCAACACTCTAGCCCAAAGGTTCCTAGAGTTCATAAACTCAAATGCCATGGAACAACTAGTCACCATGCCCACGAGAGGTGAAAACATACTAGATCTCATCATCACGAACATGGGGACACAATGTTCAACACCGGAGGTATACCCCTCATTGGTGAGATCAGATCATAAACTAATCTCACTGGAAGTCCACATCCCGCCCCCACCCCAGATAAAAAAGACCACAGTGAAGAACTTCTCTAAAGCCGACTTCACACTTCTTAGGACTGGTGTGGTCTCTTTCAAGGCCCCCGTGCCAGCGGACACCACCACTAAAGCCGCTGAATCACTTACAAATGCCTTCTACCAGCACCTCCAGGACTGCATGGATCAGGCAATCCCAAACAAAACAAAGACTCTTTGTACCAAAGGAAAGTGTCCAGTCTGGTGGACCCCAGCCATAAACAAGCTCTACAACAAAAGGAGAAAGCTACTACAGGATAGAGCAAAATCCCTAAAAGGGAAGACACCCTTGATCACTATAAGTAAAAAACTAAGATCTCTCATAAAATCATCCAAGGCAAATTTTGAAAGAAAAATCGCCAAGGACTCAAAAGACAATCACAAGGCCTTTTTTAGCTATGTTAGAAACCTGGGAGGAAACTCCCAGATATGTTCAGAACTAGTCCAAAATGATGTAAAGATCACTGAACCTACTGACATTGCCAACATACTGGCCGACAGATTCAGTGCAAATTCTCCCCCCAAAAGGAGAAATATCTATACCAGAGGATTGTAGCCTCCCAAACATCTCAAATGCTCAGGTGAGAACAGCTCTCTCCAAGGCAAAAAACACAGCATCCATGGGACCAGATGGTGTCCCCGGTTGTGTTCTCCACAAACTCATTGAGGAATTAAACCCACAATTAGGGCAGCTGCTTAATCTTAGTCTCACCTCAGGATACGTACCCAAGGAGTGGCGTACGGCAACTGTGGTCCCACTACATAAAGGCAGTGCCTCCACCTACCCTGGAAACTACCGTCCCATCAGCTTGACAAGCCTGGTCTGCAAAGCTATGGAGAGGATCATAATGGAACTCATAAATAAAGACATAGGAGACCTGCAGACATTAGACCAAACCCAGTTTGGCTTTGTCAAGGGCAGATCATGCCTTTTAATCTTGGTTGACTTTTTCGAAACAGTCACCAAGGCCATTGATGAAGGCAAGGCAGTCCACACAGCCTACCTTGACCTGGCAAAGGCATTCGACACAGTACCCCACTCAGGTATCATAGAAAAACTCACCAGCTTAAATGTAAACCCATACATCACAAGATGGGTTGCAAACTGGCTAAGTAACAGAACCCACAGGGTCAGGGTTGCTGGCGCCATGTCAGATTCCAAGCCTGTCACAAGTGGTGTCCCACAGGGCTCGGTCCTGGGCCCACTCTTGTTAGGCATCTACTTTTCAGAAGTACAGGCAAGCACAGGAGGACTATGGCTAACAAAGTTTGCAGATGACTGCAAACTGGGCGCCATAGTTGAAAACACATCAGACACAGATATCCTTCAGAAGGGTCTCATAGAAACGGATAACTGGTGCCAAAGCCATGGCCTAAAGTTAAACGCTAAAAAATGCATAGTCATACCCTTTGGGAAAAACAAGGTTACCCCCAGCTACCATATAGGTGGCAACCCACTAAGCACTGAAGAGGTTATCAGGGATCTGGGGACCCAGGTTGACAGTAACCTTTCATTTGACACCCACATTGCCAAAGTAGTTAGGAAGACCTTCTACATTGCCCACCTGATCATGAAGGGATTCACATCTAGGTCAATGGAGGTCATCATTCCCCTGTACTCATCACTCATCAGACCGATGATTGAGTACAATGCCCCATTCGGAATGTATCTAACCCGACACCTGCAGCAATTGGAAAGGCCCCAAAAGTTCCTCACCAAAAGGATAAAGGGTCTCAAAAACATGCCCTATGCTGCCCGACTGAAGGAACTCCAGCTCTACTCAGTCGCTTACCGTCTGCTCAGAGGTGACCTGTGCCTGACATACAAGGCCATGTCCAACCCGGAATTAATGAACATGCTTCACCTCAAAAAATCTAAATCCATCAGATCTACAAGAGCACGAGACTTAAACCTTGACACGGTCATAAATAGGACGTGCTGGAGGGACAGATTCATCACCCAGAGACTCCCTATGCTGTGGAACAAAATCCCAGTACATGTGAGGCAGAGCACCTCACTGGCTTTGTTCAAGAGAAATCTTGACCAATGGATGGGAGATCGCAGATATACCCCAGGGATTACCTCAGTGTCACTGCTTGACAGAGGCACAGCAAAATAATGGGCATATTATCCTACATACTAAAGGGGTGGCGAAAGCCACAAAACTCTGGGCTAGGCTTATAAATGCCCTAGGGCAGATAGCCTAGTATGAACCTATGAACCTATGTAACATCAGATAGGATGGGACCAAGAACGATGACATCTACCACAGTCTGTACACAGGCCATGGTACATATTAACAATATACACAGTGTCAACATTCACCATAAGTACACAGACCTCAGTACTGTACAAACAACTACAGAATGTCCAGGTTATGTCATCAAATATAATGCCTACTGTATATAACATGTGTAGCAGTCTGATATCTCACTGGCTTGTTATTAGATATGATAACACTAATTATGGTGTACAGCACATATGCACCTCTTAATGCATGACATATTGACAAAGGTTGACAGGGTTGTGGCTGGAAGCACATATACAGGGCAATATTGACATGTTACTGTGATAACCACAGACATTTACTGTTGCAAAACGTTTTGTCGCAACTTATGTCCTATGAGGGATATGAAGTCAGTAACTGTCACAGTTTTCACCATCTACAGACTGCAATCCTTGCACTACCTTCTGCATTTCACAGATACATGACCTGTGGGTAACACATGAAACCAAAGGCACCACACACTGCCCAGTCTGCAGATGACCCTACAGAAGGGGGGTCCTCATAAACATAGAACTGACATGGCAGGTATTAATACATGTAGGACAGCCATATCTGCATACATCCTGTTAAACCAACATTACTCTGAATGCAGTATAGCAGCACTTACAGTCTGAAGTCAGGTCAGTCACATCCCCCTCCTTAATTTAGGTTCATTTTGTTATTTTTCCCCTGATCCAGTTTGCGCGCTGCTGCCCTATGCTTAAACAGCTGAGATCGGCTAAAAAAAATAAAAGTTGATTTTTGTATTTTTTTTTACTGTTTGCAATGCCAGTGGCCTTATACTTGGCCATTGGCATGCTTACTACATGATATGCAGCCTTTATTTGGAGCTGTCATAGCTCCGCTTTGGATTTTGCAAAAATTTACTCTGTTACTAACCGAGTACATTTCTGCAGATAACACTAGTCCTGCACGGCCAGTTACAAGCTTCTTGGATTGCAAAATCACCTCATTTGCATAGATGTCTCCGGCAAATGAGGTGATTTGCATACAGGGGCTTAGTTCATGCAGGATTAGTGTAGAAGCACTTGTGCACGCCCCTGCAGGCTGTTCCTGGATCGCACGGTAGACATTTTGCCTACTTGACCTCCTGCACCGATCTTGCATGCTGTACAAGCTATAGAGAATTTGGGGGAATATTTTTTTATTTCTTGTTAAACAGTTATTAGAGAACTGCTTTCCTCTCATGTTCTCCTAAACTATTCATCTCAATGGCATATAACAATTGCCGAGGCAGGGGTTTAAACATGCATCTCACACTGTGGAACTATGGGCCAAAAGGCAAAGGATGACTTTGTAAATGATTTCAGAATCTACCTAAAACAATTCTTATATCAGGAAATGGCATGTTAAGTTCACATATAAAATGAACACATTCACCTAAATGACTGGCTGTTATGTTTGTTTATCTATTTATTTATATATTTTGTTAAAAAATGTAAGTGAACTGGTCCGTTTCAGCTATGACTCAAGCCAATTAGAGAAATAAAGTGAATAAAACAGACATCAGACTACATACATTTTTACAAGTATTAGGAAAGTAACAAACAGCAGAATATAAGCAGCATTGCTGCACAGTAACAATGTACAATACAGTAACTCTACAACAGAAGGAGGAAACTGATGTGGAATAAGGTGAAGTCTCAAGACTGGAAAAACTCCCTTATCAGCCTCAACAAAATGTTGAGATCCCTCATCAAATCCTCTAAAGCTAGTTATGAAAACAGAATTGCAGCAGATAGTAAAGACAACCACAAGGCCTTCTATAGTTATGTAAAGAATCTCCACGGCAATACCCAGATTTGCTCTGAGCTACTGCACAATGGTACCTCCTATACCGAGCCAGAAGATATTGCCAATATACTGACCGACCGATTCAGTGCCAACTTTAACTCCCTCTCTCTCCCCCAAGGGACCAGTCACAATATCAGTAGATTGCCAGGCATGCAGTATTACTACTGCACAGGTTAAAACAGCATTGTCCAAGGCCAAGAATACAGCTTCTATGGGACCTGGCAATATCCCTGGCTGTGTTTTACATGAACTACAGAGTGAACTGGCACCTCACCTGTGTGCCCTGTTCAATCACAGCCTCACCTCAAGCTTTGTCTCTACCAAATGGCGCACTGCTACAGTCATCTCCACAAAGGAGGAGCGACTACAGACCCTGGGAACTATCTCCCCATTAGCCTGACAGGACTGATATGAAATGCTATGGAATGCATCATCATGGACCTAATACACAAGGATGTAGGGAATCTCCAATCTCTGGATCCCACACAGTTTGGTTTTGTGAAGGGTAGATCATGCCTGCTCAACTTGGTCAACTTCTTTGAGTCAGTCACCAGAGCTGGCGATGAAAGCAAGCTGGTTCATATAGCCTGACTTGATCTGGCCAAGGCCTTTGATACCATTCCTTACTTAGGAATCATAGAAAAACTCACTAAGCTAGGCATCAACCCCTATATCACTAGGTGAGTTTCAAACTGGCTCATAGGTAGAACCCACAGTGTGAAAGTAGCTGGCTCCGAGTCAGACTGCTGACCAGTCACAAGTGGAGTCCCACAGGGTTCGGTCCTATGTCTTCTCCTGCTTGGTATCTACATTTCTCAAGTCCAGGCCAACATGATGGGACTCTGGCTGGCAAGGATCACAGATGATTGCAAGTTGGGAGCTATTATTAACTCCCCAAGTGATGTTAACATCCTACAGAAAGGCCTCACTGAGACTAATGACTGGTGTCAGAACCATGGCCTTAAGCTCAATGCCAAAAAAATGTGTCGTCATCCCCTTTGGGAAAAACCCGGTTTCCATGAATTACCACATCGATGGTAGTCCACTGAACACAGAAGACGTTATAAGAGATCTGGGAAAACAGGTTGACAGCAACCTCTCTTTTGACCACCACATTGCCACTGTGGTCAGAAAGTCCTTCTCTGTGGCACATCTCATTGCTAAGAGTTTTGCATCCAGGAATTAAGAGGTCGTTGTCTCCCTCTACTCTTCCCTCATTAGGCCAATCATTGAGTACAATACCTCATTTGGCATGTACCTCATTAAACACCTGCAACAACTGGAGAGGCCGCAAAAGTACTTCACAAAGAGGATCCTAGGCCTTAAACATTTGTCCTGTATGGACAGACTAAAAAAACTCCAACTATTCCTCGTCTCATATCTACTTAGAGGCGATCTCTGCTTGACTTACAAAGCCATGTCTGACCCAGCAATGTTAGAAATGCTACAACTGAAGAAATCCCTCAACCTCATTACCACAATCAACAGAACATGCTGGAGGGACAGGTTCATAACCCAGAGACTGCCCATGCTATGGAATAGACTTCCCATACATGTCAAGCAGAGCACCTCACTGGCCCTCTTCCAGAGAAATCTTGATGAGTGTATGGGAAATAGAAAATTCACACCAGAGATCACTCCAGTGGCTTTACTCGACAGAGGCACTGGGAACTAAGGTTGGGTGGCACAATGCCAGGGTAATCCTATGGGCTAGGCTTGTAAAGGCTCCAGGACCATTAGCCTAGCACACACCTATGAATCTATGAACAAAGAGAAAATGATGGATTTTAACAATTGGCTTAGCTTCTGGTGTCAATCCTGGGGGGTACGATGTTTGACAGACTGGGAGGACATGGTTGGCAGACCACGCTGCTTTGCCAGGGGTGGTCTGCACTTATCCTATCTAGACTTTCAGCTATTGGCAAAGACCTTTACCCCATAGTGCCTTTTTAGGCAATGCCAAACTGATTAATCTACCAACTTAACTGAACCTATGAAAGAATATCTGAAAGTGGTACAGCTCAATGCTAGTATTCTTAACAAGAAACTCCACTCCCTGCAAGCTTTCCTCTTCCTGGAGAGAGTAGACATCTGTGTAGTAATGGAGACATGGTTTAAAGTTATTGAGAGTACCCCAGCAGTGCAAGGTTATAATACCTTTCACACCTTTAGACCAGCTATTGCACAGGAGGGAACTGAATGTGGAGGAGCATCAGTCTATATTAAAACCAACCTCACATCCAGACTAGTTAAAGTGTAGGACCCACTGGAACTCATACATGTGCAACTCACCATAAACATGGTCTTGTACAATCTGCTTACAACCTATAGGTCCCCCTCCATGTCTCAGAAAACCCATACTACTTGTCTCAATGTACTATTGTCCCTCACCATTCAAATCAGTATGATATTCATGGGGAAACTCAACTACCTCTCTATAGATTGGGAATCCTACACCATTTCTAATGTGCAAGTCCAGGGATTCCTAAACTTTGTTAATACCAACATCCTGGAAGAGTTAGTCCAGTCTCCTACCAGGGGTGCAAACATCCTTGACCTTGTAATTAAAACATGTGGGGGGGGCTGATGTTCCTCACCCTATGTAATATCTTCTCTCTTCAGTGCTGACCATAGGGCAGTATTACTTAAAATAAAATGAAATCAGTGTATCTAGTGAAGCCAAAAGACTTTAGAAACTTATTCCAAGACTATGCTCTTTCTACTAAGTAGCACCTTGGCTAAATTCCAAGCACCCTCAAACCTATTGAACACCATAGCATACATTGAGCTATTTACAAAATCTCTGTGCAGCCATATTGCTAGCTGGATAGGGTGAGCTATGATCACTCATATTAAGAAAAAGAGAAACTTTAAAGACAAGCCACCCTGGTAGAATCACAGTATCAATTGGTTATTCAACAAAAGAAAAAATATTGACCAAGCATAGCAGGAACAAAAACCATACATACTAAAAGCCCCTTGGCCAATTTAAATAGGCAGTTAAGAGGGTTGGTTAATACTTCAAAGGCTACATTTGAAAAAAAAAAATAGCTTCTCAGGCAAAAGTCAACCACAAGGCTTTCTACAGCTATGTCTGTAAGCTCAGAGGAAATACACAACAATGAACAGAACTTGGCTGTATAAGATAAACCACATCCAAACTATAACTTAAAACAGGTATATTCAAAAACAGAGGTAAGCGCTTTCACCCAAGAGGGCTTCTTACCTCTGTCTTTGAATAAACCTGTTTTAAGTTACAGTTTAAATGTGGTTTATCTTATATAGCCTTGTTTCATTCCAGCATCTGTTTCTTGGATTTATCATTATTATTGGATTGGCTCTGGGTCCTGGAGTGTTTACCCTGTGTGAGCATCCTTTTTGTGAATGAACAGAACTTATTGTAAATGGCATCATCCAAACCAAACCAGAGGCCACTGCCAACCTTTTGGCTAACAGGTTCATCTCAAATTTTTTCCCCCACTCTCTTCCTGATAATCCAAATGAAATACCACATAACCCAATCCCCCCAACCATTACTAGGGAACAGGTCATCAATGCACTTTCCAAGGCCAAAAGCACTGCTTTGATGAGGCCAAATAACATCTCTGCATGTTTAATAAACAGCATGAAATAAAGATGAAATACAGTTTCTCTCTACTCCACTTGAATCACTTTTTAATTGAAGTATTCAGTCAGGTTTTATGCACAAGGAATGGAAGATGGCTACAGTCATTCACCTGCACAAAGGAGGTCCAACCACTAATCCATGTAACTACAGGCCCATTAGTCTTACCAGGTTCATATGTCAAACCATGGAAAGAATCATCATGGACATGAGTAACTTGCAAATGCTGAACCCATCACAGTTTGGCTTTGTTAAAGGAAGGTAATACATATTAAACCTGGTGGACTTTTTTTGAGAGGGTCCCCAAAGCATTGAATGAAGGTGAGACTGTGCACACAGCTTACCTCAACCTGGCTAAGGCTTTTGATACAATACCCCACTCAGACATTATAGACAAGCTCACTAATTTAGGTATAAACCCTTTTATCACTGACTGGATAGCCATCTGGCTCACTGAAAGGATCCAGTAGGTCAAAATAGTTGAGGCCACCTCAAACAAAAGTCCAGTCACTAGCAGAGTCCCCCAGAGCTTGGTATACGGTCTGCTCCATTTTGGCATCTATTTCTCTGTAATGGAAGCAAATGCTAAAGGTTTATGGCTGACTAAGTTTGCTGCAGACACTAGCATTCTTCTTGGCATCTATTTCTCTGAAATGGAAGCAAATGCTGAAGGTTTATGGCTGACTAAGTTTGCAGATGATTACAAGTTGAGGGGTTATCATCGACTCCCCTGCAGACACTAGCATTCATCAAGAAGGTCTATCCCTGACTAACAAATGGTGTGAAAGCCATGGTCTGAAATGCAATGCTAAGAAATGTATAATTGTACCCTTTGGGAAGGCAACAATCCCAGCTAATTACCACGTTGATAATAAACCCCCAAGAGCTGACCCAGTGGTCAAGGATCTGGGTACTAACATAGACAGTAGCCTTACCTTTGACTACCACATGACAACAGTGGTGAGGAAGTCCTTTTTTTGTTGCTCATCTTATAAGTAAAGGCATGGAACCTAGGTCCAAAGAGGTCATTATCCCACTGTGCTCTGCCCTTATCATACCAGTCATAGAGTACAATGCTCCCTTTAGTATGTACCTCACCAAGCATACAAGCATACACTGCAGTTAGAGCAAACTCAGAGGCTCTTACAAAAAGAATACAAGGGATAACAAACCTGCCTTATGCAGAGTGCCTTAAAACCCTTTCCTTCTATTCAGTCTCCTATAGATTGCTGAGGGGTGATCTATGCCTGGCATACAAGGCATCTGCAGACCCCACACTTATGAATATCCTACATATTTGTAAGTCAAATAGTATCAGAAATACAAGGTCTAGGGACATGAATTTTGCCTGTGACTTAAGCAGAACATGCTCGAGAGATAGATATGTATCCCTGAGACTGCCTATCCTATGGAACAGGCTTTCCATCCATGTGAAGCTGAGTTCATATATTACCCAGTTTAAGTGCAACCTAGACCAGTGGATGGGGAATAGGATATTTACACTGGGCCTGGCACCCATGTCCCTTCTGGACAGAAGTAGCTCATAAATGCCTGGCCCTAAATTTTCTGTTTGGATACAGGGAATCATTATTCTTTCAGGAAAATTTGGCTAGGCTTAGAAAGCCCCACCCAGGTCATTAACCTAGTAATAGTCTATGAATGTATGACTTTATAAGATGTTCATATTTCTTGTTATGAATATGCAGAAGAAAGGAACACTACATAAGGATCATCAGTGTGATAGGCAAAGCATGCAGAAACACATTGGTAAATGGTAAATAAAAAAAGGCACTACCAATTATATAGCATAAGTTAAAACGCTACTTTTACAGCACGAAACATATAGACACACACACACATCATGCAATTCATACATGTACATATACAAAACTGATGCACAGTACATTGAAAAACATATTGCAGAGCTTTGTTACATCATGTTCACTGCCATGTTAGAATTATGTGTTGTGGCTGGGCATAATGCATCAGGAACAGAAAGCTAGATATTGAAATAAATGGGTTAAGGAAGATACACATGCCAGTGGGTAGAAAACTGCAGGTGTCAGTGAAGCACAAAATACTGGGCTACGTGAATATAACCATAAACAGAACACAGTGTACTAGTGATATGCTGTGTCTCAGTCTATATGCCAGGACACTGACATTACAGAGTGTACATATGTAACACACACATGTCACTTTGTTCATTCCAACCACACGTTCAGTACTACAAAATAAGAAAAAAATCACTTTCACTACTATGCAATCTTTAAACGTCCGTCTGGCCTTTGCTTGTCAAAGTTTGTCAGTGGTCAGTTCAGCATATAGTGGCCACGAGTTCATTAATCTTCATCTCTACATGCATAGTATGAGATATAGCATATAAAGGAGTCACAAGCAAAATGCTGGAAACAGCAGTATCCAGTAAAATGTGAGGTGAATCTCCCATGAATAGACTACTAATATATAGGAGAACTGATCAGCGAGGTACGATCTAAGTTTAATTTGCTGAAGAACTACCTTTACAACAGGACACTTATGTATTTAGAATTACACAGGACAACAGCTTCTTTATAGTACGCCCTCCATTTAAAACTACTGTAGATGAGACAGCATTCGCTATACTGGTACCTCCTACCTGGAACCACCTGCCTAGAGAAATGACAAATCTGGGAACCATTAAAAGCTTCAAAGATGCACTTAAATAACATCTATTTACTAAATCTCTAGGCAACTGCTACCATGACAATGGTTAGGTAACTTACCACCCCATATCATGAATAACAGAATATGTTTAATAAACTTTTCTCAGCCTCTTAATGCAGCATCATAAATGAAAGTATTTTACATGTATATAGGAGTTTATGTATTATATGTATGATTACACTGTATTTTATACACAGCCTGCATTTTGCATACTTCTTTTTTTCAATGCACTCTGACTGGATCTTTTAGATTCACTCTGCAGTCACTATTTCTGAACTTTGCTATGTACTCATTTTGTATATAATATCATTGATGAAAATATTGTAATGTATTTTCTGCTCTTTAAGTTCAGGTTATGGCAAAAAAGGTTCTATAGTCCAATCAACCCTCCCGGTGAACAAATAGTTAACAAGTAATAAATAAATATGATAAAAAATGGTCAGTGCAAATGCATGCAGATCTATGCTTTTCTATAATCTGTACATCAGTATAATATAAATGCTAATGGAAAACAGTACCATCCAAAGCTGCACATAGGAATGTGTTGAATGCCATCAGTTTCCAGTGAAAAGAGGAACACACGTTGAGTCAGACTCCTAATGTCTGAAGAGAATGTGGTCTCAAACGTAATGTCAAGAAACTGTTACTATTAGCAAATTCACTTTAAAGAATGACACCTAGTGATGATGTCAGCTGTTTGCGACATGTTCACATTATATTGCATGCAAACAACTGACAAGGAATGCAGATAACAATGAGGAATAAAACTATTTATTTCCTTCTCATATGAACTTGTGAAAGAACCTATTACAGTATTATCCCAGTGTGGTAAGGACAATTGACTCAATGAATGAAGCCCCTGCCTGAATGGCCTGAGAGAAATAACAAGGAAGGTACCTTTATGGACAACACAGCTGAGCTACAGAGGGCAGCCAGACATCCTGAAGGAGTCTGAGCTATAAATGAAGGAGCACTTACAATGAAGTTAAGCAAATCATTTGCTTAAAGCATTTTGTGATGTATGGCGTATTTCAACTTTTTCATGACCTGTACTTGCATTAGCGGTGCTCATGGGCATCACTAAATGGAAGCATAATACAGAAGTCATAGCTGCAGTCAGACTGTTAGGGCTAAAGCATATAATTTCAGACCCCACTGTGGATAACAGCACCAGTCTAACATCTTGATTCTCACCCTGAAGGGGGTTTATAGGCCATGAATATTTCAACTCTGAGGAAAGATTGGACGAGCTGGGAGTCTGGAGTGATGGCTACATAATCAAATGTTGAGACTGAACCAACAAATGATGAAGAAATATATTATGTTAGCAACAGAGAAATACATCATCAGCACTTATCTCCATATGAAATGTTGTCCTTCTTTTGCAAACAATAGCAGATAAGCTATTAAAGTTATTGACCATAAACCATACACAAGGCACAGCAGTAAAATTCATCATGTTGTCTTCCCTAACACATAAAACTGTGAGCAGCCAAGCCACTTTGCAAACTATTCCAGCAACACTAAGATGATAGTGATGATTTCTGAGTTTGCTATCCACATGAACACTCAGTCATGACATAATTACAAAAAAAAACTGAGAATTATTCAGAGACAGAAACTTCCCTTAAATAGTTTATTTTAGAAATACATTTCTGAGAAATGCAAGGTTTGTTTACATAGATTACATATATTCTTGCATCCTGAATTCAGGCTAATAGTTATCTAGGAATGCAGACTCCACAACAATAACAGTAAATGTTCTATTTCCTGCATGTTTATCAACTGTTTTTTTAACCCACTTTTTAAAGGTATACAGTAGGTAGGATTGGTGACTCATAAAATGTATTATCTATTAATTTGTTGTTTACTGGGTGAGTGAACTGGTCCTTGGACTCTTTTCAGCCATGACCTATATGGCTCAGCACAGGTTTTTGCAATGTGTTACATTACAGCATGAGAATTACAGTGACATTAATGAGTACTTGTTACAGTTATAAAGATAAAACTAAGGACATAATAGTTCAATGTAATATATTACAGGATAGGCATAACATCAGTTTGAGGGACTTTTGTTTCAGGGCTCCTAGAGAATTATTCAGATATAACTGAAATGCTATACAGAAATATAAAAAATTAACAATGAATTGATAATGTTTCAAGAATTGATAACATTTCATTATTTTCCTTGGGAAGACATTTTCCATTGGTAGATGATTGTTATCTATATGTTTCTGCAATATTTGCTACATGCCTTTACAAACACGTGGCAATCAGTGTGTGAGTCAACCATACATTTGTGCTAGTGTGTGGGCGTCTTGAGATAATTCTTTGGTTCAATAATGTTGCTATATCTTCCATATTGTGATCATATGCCTTCTTGGACACCCATTGTTTTCTCTTACATTTTGAAAAGGTTAAAAGCACATACATTAGACTAGACTTACCTCAAAAATCTGTGTTAATCCAGAAGGAATGGTAGCCAGTGCAGATGTGTGATATAAGATAGTAATCATTGTTTCTTCCCTGTAGGTGAATCTTGTTTTCACTACATTATGTATAGGTTGACCCAGAAGCATACACACTATTTATTACATTACCATGTGCCAGACTACAAAATGCCTTAGCTAGATCAAGAAAACTGCTACAACATGGGAAGGTTTTACATGGTTGAGGCCTTTACCTCACAGATACAAAGTACAGGATTTGATTATGGCCTCTGGTCATTGGCCAGGTTTGTAACAGTCTACAGACTGAGAACCTAGTATTTACCCATAGACCAGACTGACCTATAACCAGAGCCATGCTTATCAGCTCCTAGAAATTAATCTGGCTGAGAAGAGTTGATCTGCCAACCAGAAATCAATGCTGTTGTATATACATTAGATGTGAGTGTCACAAAAGGATATATTGTCAGGCCAGCTATCTGAAATTTTGTAAATAATTATATGTCATTTGTGAATATTAATATGATTTTTATAGAAATGTAACAAAAGGAGATACTGCCAGCCCAGCTCCTTGGAATTTTGTAAAGGATTATATGTCAGTTGTGAATGTCAACATGATTCATATGCTTGTGTTACAAATGTATTAGAACTGCATGTTATGTGTATATCAAACTGCTGATAGAGAAGTGAGTGTGAAAAAGTATCTGTGCAGTACTGAGCTTAAAGATGTATCCACAGTGTACCCTACTGGAAAAGAGCAGAAATGTATAAAAACTATTGTTCATAGGTTCATAGGTTGACGCTAGGCTATATGCCCTAGGGCATTTATCAGCCTAGCCAGAGTGTGTTTGGCTTTTGCCACCCCTTAAAAAATGGGTTTTACTGTGCCCTTTTTAGGTTAGTTTACTGTGCCTCTGTCTAGTAGTGATACAGAAGTGATCCCCGGGGTGAACCTATGATCTCCCATCCACTTGTCAAGATTTCTCTTGAAGAGAGTCAGTGAGGGGCTCTGCCTGATATGGACTGGGATTCTATTCCAGAGTGCTGGGAGCCTCTGGGTCACAAATCTGTCTCTCCAGCATGTCCTATTAAGTTCTGTGTTGAGATTCAAGTCCCTTAAGCATGTAGCTCTAGTGGATTTGGATTTTTTGAGGGGGAGCATGTCCATTCATTCTGGGTTGGACATGGCTTTATACGTCAGGCACAGATCGCCTCTAAGCAGTTAGTATGCAACTGACCAGAGCTGGAGTTTCTTTAACCTGGCAGCATAAGTCATCTGTTTGAGACCCTTGATCCTCTCGGTGAGGTACTTTTGTGGTCTTTACAGTTGCTGCAGGTGTTGGATAAGGTACATCCCAAATGGGGTATTGTATTCAATTATGGGCCTGATGAGGGATGAGTAAAGGGGCACAATAACCTCCCTTGATCTAGATGTGAACCCTTTCATGATAAGGTGGGCTATATAGAAGGTCTATTTAACCACTTTGGCAACATGGTTGTCAAAGGAGAGATTACTATCAACTTGGGTTCCCAGGTCCCTAATTACTTCCTCTGTACTTAATGGATTACTGCCTATGTGGTAGTTTGTGGGCACTTTGTTTTTCCCAAAGGGGATAACTATACACTTCTTGGCATTTAATTTTATGCCATGGCTTTGGCACTAGTTGTCTGTCTCTGTGAGACCCTTTTGGAGGATGCCTGTGTCAGCTGGAGAGTCGGTTATGGCACCCAGTTTGCAGTCATCTGCGAACTTGGTCAGCCAAAGTCCTCCTGTGTTGGCCTGTACCTCTGAAAAATATATACCGAACAAGAGCGGTCCCAGGACTGAGCCCTGTGGGACGCCACTTGTAACAGGTTTAGAGTCTGACATGGCTTCAGCAATTCTAACCATGTGGGTTCTGTCCTTGAGCCAGTTTGCAACCCATCTAGTGACAGGGGTTTATATTTAAGCTGGTGAGCTTATCTATAATGCCCGAGTGGAGTATTGTATCGAAGGCTTTTGCGAGGCCCAGGTAGGCTGTTTGGACCACCTTCCCCTCGTCAATGGCCTTGGTGACTGTTTCAAAGAAATAAACCAGGTTTAAAAGGATCTGCCCTTAACAAAGCCAAACTGGGTAGGATCCAGTGTCTGTAGGTCCCCAATATCTTTATTTATGAGGTTCATGATATCCTTTCCATAGCTTTGCAGACCAAGCTAGTCAGGCTTATGGGGCGATAGTTTCCAGGATCCGTTGAGGCACCACCTTTGTGGAAAGGGACCACTGTTGCTGTACGCCACTCTTTGGGTACATATCCTATAGTAAGGCTGAGATTGAACGGTAGTTTTATCTTTGGATTTAGCTCTTCTTGGAGTCCATGTAGGACACAGCCTGGGACACCGTCTGGTCCCATTAATGCTGTGTTTTTTGCTTTGGAGAGGGCCGCTCTTACCTGAGCATCTGAGAGATCAAAGGGCTCAAACAGATGCCATATGCTGCCTGGTTAAAGAAACTCCAGCTCTACTCAGTGGCATACCGCCTGCTCAGAGGTGATCTGTGCCTGACATATAAAGTCATGCCCAACCCGGAATTAATGGACATGCTGCACCTCAGAAAATCCAAATCCCATCGAGCTACGCACTTGAGAGACTTGAACCGCAGCACTGAAATAAATAGGACATGCTGGAGGCACAGATTCATAACCCAGAGGCTCCCTTCACTCTGGAATAAAATCCCAGTCGAGGTTAGGCAGAGTCCCTCATTAACTCTCTTCAAGAGGAATCTTGATGAGTGGATGGGAGATTGTAGGTTTACCCTGGGTATCACTTCTGTGTCACTGTTAGACAGAGGCACTGTATACTAACCTCGAAAAAGGGCATAGCAAAATTAATTTAAAATGGGTGGCGAAAGCCAAACACATTCTGGCTAGGCTTATAAATGCCCCTAGGGCAGATAGCCTAGTATGAACCTATGTTGTTAACAGTACAGTGTAATGATATCATTGCGGGTATATCCCAGCATGCCTGATGCATTAACAGCATGATTGTCATTGTAGTTTTTTATACACCACTATTAATTACCATAGTGTAATGTCTGCACATCTTTGCATTCTGGTGGTAAGGCTGAAAACACAAACCCACCTACGTAGGTAGTACAGGGGATAAGAAAATGGAAGTAATGGTACTCAATGCCGGACATGTAAACCGCAAGATGCATGCAGTCCAAACTCTACTCAGCATGGAGAATGTTGATATCTGTGCAGTAATAGAAAACAGGTTCAAGGCTCCCAAGAGCTCCCTAGCACTACCAGGTTACACCTCATACCATGCTTGACAGCCCCAAAACATGGAACTAACTATGAAAGGATGGTGAGTCTCAATAAATGTCAAGGATACCCACACCCCCAGGTTGTTGCCACAGCATGAAGCATCACAGACTATCCACGTGCAACTAACAGTGGGTTAAACTGCCTTCCAGTTCATAGCCTGCTACAGACCACCCTCCTAAACACAGGTAACCCACTTGGCCTACTTAAGAACACATGAATATATGAAGGTGTCTCCAAACAACATTATATTGGGCAGCTGCATCTACCCACACATAGACTGGGAGCATTACTGTAGCTCCAACACCCTAGGTGAAAGGTTCCTAGAATCCATACACTCAAATGCTATGGAACAACTTGTTACCACTCCCACAAGAGGGGAAACATACTGCACCTGATCATCACCAACATGTGGACTCTATGCTCCAGACCAGAAGTGTATCCCTCACTGGTAAGATGACACCATAGAGTAATCTCACTATATTCACATACCAACCCCAGCCCCTGCACAGAAAACCACAGTGAAAAAGTTGTGTAATGCAAATTCCATGTATTCACATGAGGCAGGCTTCACACATAGGAACTATTTAAGGTCACAGGTACATATCTCTATGTGCCACACACATACCTCATGTGTGCATTGAAATTACTGCTATAATATATGTCATACAATAATAAAAGCAACACCTACCACACATTTACAAACTGTGTGACAAAAACACACATGGCATTTGTAGGATTCAAACCCTACCTAACTATGTTATGACACTTGAGGGAGACACATTAGCAGAGCGCGCTATTCACATTGCTGGGAGGTTTCCCTTCTCCTGCTATACTTATAGGGTGCTGACATCATCAGTCTTTCAAAAGAGGAATGTACATCATGTAGTGTGTTCTTCCAGTTGCCAAAAGGGCCATTTCTTGCCAAGAAAATTGCACACACTAAATACACTCTGGCTAAGCTTATGTATTCCCTAGGGCAAACAGCCCAGTATTGACCTCTACACCCATATGTTTAAGTTTCAGATGCACAATATTTTGTTGCTGATAAACTGTTTGCAGGTCTTTATTGCCATAGCTTTCCATGTTTCTATGAACAACTTGTGTATCTGTGGAAGATGTTTGAATATGAGAGGGATCCACTATATTACTTATGTCTCTGTTGTCATTTAACTGTGTGCACTGGGCAGATTGCTGTATTGTTGGAGTTTCCTGGCTTAACACATACAAATGCCAGATATGTGTGGCCAACTGCTATACTGAGACATGGCCTAAGTGTGTGAGCATGCCCAGTTCAGGCTTTCCATGGCTTGTTGCCTGACATATGTCTCATTTATCAAAGTGTGGGAGCATGCCCAGTGTGAGCTTTCCATATCTGAGGTCCACCACATTTGTGGTTGTGTGTGAACTTCAACAATATTTCACATTTATAGTTGTGTGTTGGAAGTCATGTTGTGTTCTTACTGCCCAACTGCTTTGTGTCTGAACCCAACAGGGATTATGCTGTGCCTGCAGGGTTTCCATGGGATAGTTTGCATACAGTTGTTAACATTCTTTCATACTGACCAAACACTGTAATATCATATAGTGTACTGGTTCAGTACTTTCACTGTGGTGGACAGTATCCTGGGTTTCAGTCCTATCACTGCTTTAAATATTCATACTGAGCACACCAGACTGGTTAAGGCCCAGTTGTGCAAATATGACCATGTTGCATTTTGTTCAGCTATGGACTACTTAAACCAGGCTTGTCCAACATTAGTAGTGTATTCCGCAACTTGGGTGGACATTGACAAACACTAGCTATGTGCCCTAGGCCATTTCTAATGCTACTCAGTGTGTTTGTCCTTCAACACACATTTTAACTGGAGTTTGCCATGACATTTTTCAAGGTTAGTATACTGTGCCTCTGTCTACCCATGACATAAAAGTGATACCCAGGGTAAATCTACCATCTCCCATCCACTCATCAAGATTCCTCTTGAAGAGAGTCAATGAGGGACTCTATGGCTAACCTGGACTGGGAGTTTACTCAAGAGTGGAGGGAGCTTCTGGGTTATGGATCAATCACTACAGCATGTCCTATTTATGTCAGTGCTGAGGTTCAGGTCTCTCATGTGCATAGCTCACTGGCACTCAGATTTTACAAGGTGCAGCATGTGCATTGATTCCAGCTTGGACATGGCTTTATACATCAGGCACAGATCACCTCTGGGCAGGCAGTATGGCACTGTGTGGAGCTGCAGTTTGTTTAATCAGGCAACACATGGCATCTGTTAGAGCCCTGTGATCCTCCTGGTGAGGTACTTTTGGGGTCTTTCCAGTTGCTGGAGGTGTCTGCTAAGGTACATCCCACGAGGGCCATTGTACTCAATTGTGAGGCTGATGAAGGATGACTGAAGAGGTATGGTGACCTCCCCTGATATAGATGTGAATACCTTCATGATTAGGTGGGTATATGATATGTTTCTCTAACCACTACGGCCACATGGTTGTCAAATGCAAGATTTCTATCAACTTGTGTCCCCAGGTCTCTTATTACTTCTAAAGTACTTAATGGGTTAACACCTATGTGGTAATTGGTGAGCACTTACTGTTTTTCCAAAGGGGATGACTATACACTTTTCTGCATTTAGCTTGATGACATGGCTCTGGCACCAGTTGTCTGTTTCTATGAGGCCATTTTGTAGGATGCTTGTGTCAGCTGGAGGGTCAGATATGGTGCCCAGTTTGTAGTCATCTGCAAACTTGTTCAGACACAGTCCTTCCATGTTGACCTGTACCTCTGGGAAATATATACCAAACAAGGGAGGTCCCAGGACTGAGCCTTGTGGGATGCCAGTTGTAGCTGGTTTGTAGTCTGACATGGCTGCAGTATTTCTGACCATGTCAGTTCTGTCCTTGAGCTGGTTTGCAACCCATCTACATGAATAGGGGTTTATATTTAAGCTGGTGAGCTTATCTATAATGAACAAGTGGGGTATTGTATGGAAGGCTTTTGCAAGGTCCAGATAGGCTGTGTGGACCACATTCCCCTCATTAATGGCCTTGGTGACTGTTTCAAATGAGTCAAACATGTTTAAGGGGCAGGATCTGCCCTTAAGAAAGCCACACTGGGTAGGGTCCAGTGTCTGTACATCCCCACTATCTTTATTTCAGAGGTCCATGATGATCCTTTCCATAGCTTTGCAGACCAAGCTAGTCAGGATTCTGGGGTGATAGTTTGCAGTATCCATTCAGGCACCACATTTGTGGAGAGGGACCACTGTTGCTGTACACTGCTCTTTGGGTACATATCCTGTGGTAAGGCTGAGATTGAGCAGTAGTTTTATTTGGTGTTCCATTCTTCTTGGAGTTCATGTTGGATGCAGCCCAGGACACCATCTGGTACCATTGATGCTGTGTGTTTTGCTTTGGAGACACTGGCTGTTACCTCAGCATCTGCAATGTCAGGGGGCCAGCACTCTGCTGGGATAGATATTTGGCATTTTGGTGGGGGGGGGATTTTGCACTGAACCTGTCAGGTTGGATGTTGGCAATGTGTGTGGGTTTGGTGTATTGTTTGTAATTTTGGAGTAATTCTGAGCATATCTGTGAATTTCCACCAAGGTTCCTACCATCAGTTAAGAAAGCCTTGTGATTATCCTTAGTGTCCTGTACAATTTGTATCTTCATAGGTTCATAGGTTCATACTAGGCTATCTGCCCTAGGGCATTTATAAGCCTAGCCAGAGTGTGTGTGGCTTTCGCCACCCCTTGGAATGTGAATATTATGCCCATTTAGGGTTTAGTTTACTGTGCCTCTATCTAGTAGTGACACAGAGATGACCCCCAGTGTAAACCTACAATCTCCCATCCACTAGTCAAGATTTCTCTTGAAGAGAGTCAGTGAGGGCCTCTGCCTACATGGACTGGGATTCTGTTCCAGAGTGTAGGGAGCCTCTGGGTTATGAATCTGTCCCTCCAGCACATCCTATTTATTTCTGTGTTGAGGTTCAAATCTCTCACTCTCGTGGCTCTGATGGATTTGGATTTTCTGAGGTGGAGCATGTCCATTAATTCCGGATTGGACATGGCCTTGTACGTCAGGCATAGATCGCCTCTGAATAGGCGGTATGCGACTGAATAGAGCTGGAGTTTCTTCAGCCGGGCAGCATATGACAAATGTTTGAGACCCTTTATCCTCTTGGTGAGGTACTTTTGGGGTCTTTCTAACTGCTGCAGGTGTCGGGTAAGGTACATCCCAAATGGGGCATTGTACTCAATTATGGGCCTGATAAGAGAAGAGTATAGGGGCACAATGACCTCTCTTGATCTAGATGTGAATGCTTTCATGATACGGTGGCCAATATAGAAGGTCTTCCTAGCCACCTTGGCAATGTGAGTGTCAAATGAGAGGTTACTGTAAACTTGTGTCCCTAGGTCCCTGATTACTTCTTCCATACTTAATGGATTACCACCTATGTGGTAATTTGTGGGTACCTTGTTTTTCCCAAAGGGTATGACTATACATTTTTTTCCGTTCAGTTTAAGGCCATGGCTCTGGCACCAGTTATCCATTTCTATGATGCCTTTCTGAAGGATGCTTGTGTCCGCTGGGGTATCAATTATGGCGCCCAGTTTGCAGTCATCTACAAACTTTTTCTGCAACAATCCTCCTATGTTTGCTTGCACCTTGGAAAAATAAATGCCGAACAAGAGGGGTCCCAGGACAGAGCCCTGTGGGACACCGCTTGTGACTGGCTTAGAGTCTGACATGGCTCCAGCAATTCTGATCTTGTGGGTTCTGTCCTTGAGCCAGTTTGCAACCCATCTTATGACATATGGGTTTACATTTGAGCTGGTGAGCTTGTCTATGATGCCCAAGTGGGGTATTGTGTCGAAAGCTTTTGCAAGGTCAAGGTAGGCAGTGTGAACTGCCTTACCCTCATCAATGGCCTTAGTGACTGTTTCAAAAAAGTTGACCAGGTTCAAAAGGCAGGATCTGCCCTTGACAAAGCCAAATTGGGTAGGATCCAGTGTCTGTAGGCCCCCAACGTCTTTGTTTATGAGTTCCATAATGATCCTCTCCATAGCTTTGCAGACCAGGCTCATCAAGCTTATGGGGCATTAATTTCCAGGGTCTGTAGAAGCACCTCCTTTGTGGAGTGGGACCACTGTTGCTGTACAACATTCTTTGGGTACGTATCCTGTAGTAAGGCTGAGATTAAACAGCAGCCTTATGTGCGCATTTAGTTCCTCTTGGAGTTCATGTAGCACGCAACCCGGGACACCGTCTGGTCCCATTAATGCTGTGTTTTTTGCTTTGGAGAGGTTGGCTCTCACCTGGGCATCTGAGATGTTAGGCAGGCTACACTCTGCTGGGATAGATATTTCTCCTTTTGGGGGGGGGGGGAATTTGCACTGAACCTGTCTGCCAGAATGTTGGCAATGTCTGTGGGTTCAGTGTATTTTGTGTCATTTTGGACTAACTCTGAGCATATCTGGGAGTTTCCACCCAGGTTTCTAACATAAGTAAAGAAGGTCTTGTGATTGTCTTTTGTGTCCTTTGCGATTTTTCTGTCAAAGTTGGCCTTGGATGATTTTATGAGTGATCGTGGTTTTTTGCTAGTACTGATCAGAGATGCCTTCCCTTTTAGGGATTTTGCTCTGTCATGTAGTAGCTTCCTCCTCCTGTTGTAAAGTTTGTTAATGGCTGGAGTCCACCAGACAGGATGCCTGCCTTTGGGGGAATGGGTCTTGGTTTTATATGGGATTGCATGATCCATGCATTCTTGGAGGTGTCCGTAGAAAGTGTTTATAGAGGATTCAGCGGTGTGGTCTGTGGTTTCCAGTGGCCCAGGGGCCTTGAAGGATACCACTTCAGTCTTAAGAAGTGTGAAGTTGGCTTTTGAGAAATTCATCACTGTGGTCTTTTGTGCAGGGGGTGGGGGCGGGATGTGTATTTCCAGTGAGATTAATTTATGATCTGATCTCAGCAATGACGGGTATCCTTCCGGTGTGGAGCATTGTGTCCCCATGTTTGTGATGATCACGTCTAGTATATTATCTCCTCTTGTGGGAGTGGTGACTAGTTGTTCCATTGCATTTGAGATTATGAATTCTAGGAACCTTTGGGCTAGGGTGTTGGGGCTTGAGTAATGCTCCCAGTCTATGTTTGGGTAGTTGACGTCTCCCAATATGATGGTATTTGGAGAGACATTCATACTCTCCAGTGTCTTCAGGAAGGCTGAGTGGGGTTCCTAAGTTTGAGAGGGTGGTCTGTAGCATGCCACAAAATGTACGGCAGTTTTGCCTTCGGTTAGTTTCACATGGATGGTCTCCGATGCTTTGTGCATTGCCAGTAACCTGGAGGTGTGGGTATCTTTGATGAATATGGCTACTCCCCCTCCTTTTGTGGTTCGGTCCAAGTTTTGGGGCCGAAAAGCATGATATGAGGTATAACCTGGTAGTGCTGGGGTGCTCTCAGGAGCCTTGAACCAGGTTTCCATCACTGCATAGACATCGATGTTCTCCATACTGAGGTGGGCCTCGAGAGCATGCATCTTGAGGTTTAGACTTCTGGCGTTGAGCAGCATTACCCTTAGTTTTTTTCCACTTGTGTTTTCTAGGGAGGTGGGTTTGTCTTTTGAGCCTTGCCTAAAAAAGGCACTATGGAGGTGGCAAGAGCCTTGGCCAATATCCAGAAGCCCATGGGTGACAGGTGCACGCCATCCCTTGCGAAGCAGCGTGGCTTGTCAAGCATGTTATCCCGAGCAGACAGACACTGGATCCCCTTAGAATGACACCAGTAATTGAGCCAATTGTTAAAGCTGATCATTCTGTGTTTGTACTGTGGCATCATTCTTGGTGAGGGTAAGATGCTGCTCAGGGTCAGGGTCATAACAGCCTGGGCTACATAATCAGAGAGCTCCTCTATGTCTCTTTTCATGTAGTCCAGGGAGGTACATCTCAGGTCATTCACACCGGCATGGACAATGACTGAGTCATATTTGTACTTGCTTTGGAGTGACCTGAGTGCTTGTGTTATGTGGCAGATTCTAGCACCCATCAGGCAGTTTACTATAAACTTTTCCTTGTTCAGTCTGGTGAGCGGGACATCAGTGTGTCTGACTATGGAGTCACCTATTACAAGTGTATCAGGCATGTTGTTTGGCCTTAAGGGCTGTGACGGTTTGGCACACTGACTTTGTGAACTATGTGTTGCATGTGCTATGTTTTGAGGTAGTGGTTGCTTGGGTGTCTGCTTTGGAGACCTCTGTTGTTTTGGTAGGTTTTAATTAGAGCCTCCGGGAATGTTTTTGTGTGTTTATGTGTTTGGTTTGCAGTTGTGATAGGTCTATGTGAGACTGGGTTTGTGGTGCTTGTGGTTACCTTCTCCTCCTGACTGTTTTTGCCAGTACTGAGTTCAGAGAGCTCAGCCTCCATTTTGGCTAAATAGTTGCATCTCTCACATATATTTGTATTTGCTGGGGGGAGGAGGGGGTTGTCTGTGTACATGAGGCAGGTGTAACATTGCCTCAAGATTCCCAGATTCAACATGTTGTAGCTGGCCTTAAAGGATTTTATGTGTGGCCATATTTTTTTACCATAATACTGATCAGTGATTACTTCCCTTTTTGGGTTTTGCTCTATCATGTAGTAGTTTCCTCCTTCTCTTGCATGGTTTGGTAATGGCTGGGGTCCACCAGGCCAGATGCCTGTATGTATGGGATTGGGTCTTGGTTTTATTTGGGATTGCATAATCCATGCATTCCTGAATGTGTTCATAGAATGCATTTATAAAGGGTTCTGAGGTCTGGCCCATATTTTCCACAGGCACAAGGCCTTTAATGGATTCCACCTCAGTTTGGAGGAGTGCAACATTTGCTTTACACATGTTTTTCACTGTGGTTTTCAGCCCAGGGACTGGGGACAGGATGTGAATATCCAGTGAGATTACTCTATGGTCTGATCTTACCAGTGAGGGATACACTTCTCATCTTGCCATCCAGTACCCATGTTGCTGATTATCACATCCAGTATGCTTACCCCTCTTGTGGGAGTGGTAAGTTGTTCCATAGCATTTTGGTTTATGAATTCTAGGAACCTTTGGCCTAGGGTGTTGGAGCTAGAATAATGCTCCCAGTCTATGTTTGAATATTTTCAGTCGCCCAATATAATGTTGTTTGGAGAGACCTTGATATTTTCATGTGTTCTGAAGTAGGCCAAGTGCGGTTCCTGGAGTTAGGAGGGTGGTCTGTAGCAGGCTACTAAATGGAAGGCAGTTTTAGCCACTGTTACTTGCCCGTGGATAGTCCATGCTGCTTTTTGCTGTGGCACCAACCTGGGGGTGTGGTTATCCTTCACAATTATTGATAGTTACCCTCCTTTTGTAGTTTGTTCCATGTTTTGGGGCTGTAAAGCATGGTATAGTGTTAGGGTGCTCTTGTAAGACTTGACCCAGGTTTCTGTTACAGAAAAATATCAACATTCTCCATGCTGAGGAGAGTTTGGACTGCATGCATCTTGCAGTTTAGACTTCTGGCATTGGGTAGCATTACTTCTAGGTTCTTATCCCTTGTGATACCTATGGAGGTGGGTTTGTGTTTTGAGCCTTACCTATTCAAGGCACGGTGGGGGTGACAACAGCCTTTGCCAGTATCCAAAAGGCCAGGGGTGATAGGTGCAAGCCATCCGTAGCAGGTGGAGCATCGTGTCTTGCTCAGCATGTCATCCCAGGCTGACAGGCATTGTATCCCCTTTGACTAAAAGCAATACTTAAGCCAATTATTGTAATTGATCATCTTGTCTTCATATTCTGACATCATGCTTGGTGAGGGTAGGATGTTAGTCAGGGTCATCAAGTTTGCATATACTACATGGTGTTACATTGCTTAACACATGGCAATCATGCCTCAGGTGATGCTGCAGGGCTGTCTATGTAGGATGCACATACTACACTCCCTGTACATGTTTGAAAGCAGGTTGTGTCAACTTAGGCATCCCATTTACTATATGTGTGAGTCAGCGAGAGGTATCATTTCCAGGGTTCCTACTGAGCCAGTGTATGTGCTATGTGTTGCCTCTTTGCCAAGGCCAAGGCATACTGGGCACGCCTCCTTCTGCCTACTGGGGCAGGCTCAGGTTGTTCCTCCTCTGAGTCACGCTCTGCCTGTGATGGCCTTGGCAATGGTGGGGGGCTGTTGGGCCCAGCCCTATGCTGGTCCTGCTGCATCTGTTTTCGCAGAATCATATTATGTAGCATAGCACATACCATGACAATTTGAGTACATGTAGTTGGTGAGTACTGCAAGGCTCCACCAGATGTGTCCAGGCACCGGAACCGTGACTTGAGCAATCCAAACACATGCTCGATTACATTTTGTGTTTGTGCATGTGCGTCATTATGGCATTCTTGTTCAGGTGTGTGTGCATTTCTGATGGGTGTCATCAGCCACGGCTCCAGTGCGTAGCCAGCATCCCCCACTAAGTGACCATGTGGAATGTCCCCACTGGCAAATGTCTGGTACAGCTGCGTCAAATGCCAGATATGGGAATCATGGTAGCTTCCAGGGCAGCCAGCACACACATTCATTATTATGCCCTGGGCATCACACACGACCTGGCAGTTGATGGAGGGGAAGCCCTTGCGGTTAATGTAGGCCCTACCCCACTCACCAGCTGGTGCTTTGATGCGTATATGCGTGCAGTCTATTGCACCCACTACCTCAGGGTATTCTGCTATTTGCTGGAAGAGACGCATATTGCTGGCCAATACCTCACGGGAATTGGGGAAATATACATGATCACTGACATGTGCTGACATGGCATCCAGGAACTGGTGCAGTACCCTGGATGCTGATGCCTGTGATATCCCCATCATATCACCAGTTGGTCTCTGGAAGGTACCAGTTGCTAGTATTCTTAGACCAACACATACCTTGGTTTCCACTGGGATGGGTTCCCCTCTGTTGGTTCTGTGTGTGAGGCGTGGCCTGCACAGCTCAACACTTTGCTGTAGGAGGTCTCTGCCCACTCTATAGCGCTCCACTATCTCCAGCTCATGTAACCCCTGGTAGGTGACCCTGGGCCTGTACACTCTTCTCTGTCTCCTCACTGTGGGTTGTCCAGCAGCATTTGCATAGTCACCACCCTCAGCATGTTGCATATGTCTCCTTATAACAGCTATGGCAGCCCCTAGCATTTTTGATCTGAGTGAAGCTTTTTCAGTTTTCACTTCTAATAGCTTACTCCTCTGTTGCAGTGTCTCTTAAGAGAAACATACTGCACTGTTGTTTGCAGAGTTTTAAGTGCTGGGCTGGGCTACTGTTCTGCCTGTGTAATTGCCTGCTTCTGATTGTTTTCTCCTGCTAGCTCTGCCAGTATTCCCTGCTAGCTTCCTACTATTTCTTCTGCTTCCTTTTTCCTTTCTGTTTCCTCACGGGGGAGCGATGAGCATACAAATGCAAACACACTCACAGCGGCTAACACGCGTGCACATATGCTTAGACGGACTACAATCTGCTTATACAGGTTAAACCACGCTCACACCAGCGCATACAGGCTTACAGGTCTTTAAACAGACTCCCACATGCTTACTCCAGCTTAAACGTGCGCACTCACGCTTACACGCACGCACTCTATCTTACTCGCACCTCCCAGCGCGTACACGTGCGTATGCACGCCTAGCAAAAAACGTTGGTGTTATCCATAGTGTACACCGTCCATTTCTTGGCTTTCCCATGCCTACTTGTTGACACTCCTCTTTCCATGATGTGTGACTGACATCTTTCGCATGCCACTGTGCTCCAATGAGCTTCATTTCTTTCATACATACCCCCATGTGATGTCACCTATCTCTTACTCTGTTACTCCCCCTTATCCTACTCCTACACTCCAGGGAATGTGCTCATTTGCTATGTGACAGTGCGATTCACTATCCTACCACTCATTTACAAAGGATTGCCTGCTAATGCTTAGTTACATGTCTTACACTCAGCTTCCCCCCTTAGCAACCCCTACTCGGTGGCCATGTTGTTTTCAGCCTGCTATTCTCTTACATTGTACATTCATGCTTTGTGGGTTTTAAATTTTTATTTTTTTGTTTTTTATAGCGCATACCGTTTGCGCGGCATTGCGCTACTTTTAAAAATTATTTCATTTTTGCATTGGGGTACGTTGCCAGTGGCCACATATTTGGCCATTGGCATGCTGCCTGGAACATATGCAACCTTTATTTGGAGCTGACAAGGCTCCATTGTGTTATTTGCAGAAGAGTACTCAGTTGTCAACTGAGTACATTTCTGCAGATAACACGGCTCTTACACGAGCAGGTTTCTGCTTCCTGGATCACTAACTTACCTCATTTGCATGCCTTTCGGCTGCAAGTGAGGTAATTAGCATATCCACGCCCTGTCCGTGTAAGAGCCGTTTTAGGTGCTCTCTTACACGCAAATACAGGCTGTTCCTGGATAGCGATGGCTACATGGAGTCTTACACTACTCTTAGACTCTGTGCAAGCCATCATGAATCCTGCCCATCTGCAACAAGGCTTCAACAGAATTAAGTTTTCCTGTCTGATATTGTCCTTCATTGTTTTCACTGCTCCAGTCTCAGGAATGTTATATTTCTGTGATAAAGCAGAGAAGGTGTTACAAAATACCTGAGCACTTTAGCATAGTAAGTATGTAATAAAGCATAATAAGGTGTGTGCATAGTGCAGACATTACCGCATAACCAGGAGTGTTGGATGACAAAAGCTCCAAGTGTGAGTGTCTTACAGTCCCTGAGTCTGCAGTAATATCTGTGGCATGCCCACCTCTAGCTACCTTACTGCACTTTTAAAATGGGCATCTGTTATAATGTTGGTGTCCTATTTCACAGTTAATTTTGCAAAGTGGTGCTATCAGTATACAACACCCTAGCAGCAGTCTTTCATGTACTATTAGCTTTCTGAGATAATAAGCATTCTGGAAATAACATAAAATTATCTTTAAATCATTCCATGACGTTCAGTTTTGTGGGTAGTCACAATAACAGCAAATTTGTGAGTCAAAGGACCATTCCTGCAGAAAAGCGTATATTTATATATATATATATATATATATATATATATATATATATATATATATACATGACTAGGAAACAGAAGAATGTCAATCTTCTAGCCGAATATTTTAAGCATGTGGGCATCCATATCAGTAATTGATAGCAGCATCACCCCTTGCCAGCTAAGATGTACCCCATCTATAAAACAGAATTCACTCTGCACATTTCTTTCCTTCTTTCTTCTGTTTGATAGCCAGGAAAAACAGAGAGAGACAGCAGCAAGAAATGTTAGCTATACCTGATATATCTTCTCTTTTTGTTCATATCTTATTAATAAACATTTTTGTTAGAGATCGTTTCTAATAACTG
>NC_056732.1:184777341-184789841 GCF_019279795.1 Protopterus annectens | reverse complement strand
AGCCTCATATGCAAAGCCATGGAAGGAATTATCATGGAAAGGATCAATAATGACATAGGAGACCTCCAGACACTGGATCCAATGCAGTTTGGTTTAATCAAGGACAGATCTTGGCTACTCAACATTGGAACTTCCTCAAGAAGGTCACGAAAGAAGTGGACAAGGATAAAATGGTTCACATTGCCTACCTTGACCTGGCCAAGGCATTTGATACAATACTCTACTCAGGCTAGCTCACAGATTGGACCTAGCAAGTTAGAACTGGGGAGTCCACCTTTGCAAAGAGGCCAATCACAAGTGGAATCCCTCAGGGATCTGTCCTGAGACCACTCCTTTTTAGCATCTACTTCTTTGAAGTTAAGGCCAATGTCAAGGCTGTCCAACATTGCAGACAATTGCAAATTAGGAACAGGCATATCCAACAATTGGAATGTCCAGAGAGGTTCCTCATTAAAGGAATACAGGGCATAAACAACATGTCCTATGCAGACCGTCTCAAAGTCCTGTATTCTGTCTACTAACTGCTGTTGAGGTGAGATTTATGCCTGGCATACAAACCATTGTCGAACCCTGACCCTCATGTACCTCCTGCATATCTGCAAAACAACAGGATCAGAATTACCTGTACTAAAGACTGAAGCTCTAACCTTTTTTCAAACACAGGTAATTGTAATATTGTCTATTTAACATTCATTTCCTTATCAGAAAGATTGAGTAGGCACCTGTAAAACTGCATCCCCTGGTGAGTGCCACAGTCCACTGAATAAAAAGTAAAAAAATATCTCTCTTTAAAGAATTTTTTTACCATCAATCCATGGATCCAGATCCACTCACGAGAGTCAGCAACCAGGAAGTACAGTAAGAGCTCATCTCCACTCAGTGTAGCATAGTAGCTATTGAGAAATACAGCAACCAGCCAGCCAGCCAGTGAGAAGCAGTCAATGAGAAGGCCAATGTGAAACTGTGGAAAAAAAAGAAGCATGGTCATTCCAAGGTGCTCAACTGGGCCATTCCAAATTTTCATCCTTGTGTTTTCAAGGTGTGTATCAGTGTGTAAGTGTATCTCTGTATGTGTGTGCAGATCTTATTATAGTAAATATGAATGAGTCAGCATATATGCCATATGTTTGTGATTTCCTAGCTTATACTTCACAACCACCCAGCAATTGCTGCATTTAGGTCTTTCTGACCATCATCAGTTCACATTTCCTAGACCAAATCAGGCCTAAAATCTAGACTTTCATTTACCTAATTCCCAGCTCTCTGCTTAGTCACAAAAACATTCCTTTCTCAAGTTAAATTAGACCATTTATCCATTACATTCTACGTCAGGACCAGTCACCCTAATCAAGCTGCATTTATAGACTACAGCAAAAGCATAGTATATTTTTATCAACCTTTAAAAAACATCAATGCTCAATTTACAGCAGATCCCTAAGCAATGACATTCAACTCTAAAAAATAAATTTTGTGGTCTATTAGACCAGTGTGCAAAGAAAACTGTCCAATTTCATCAAAAGCAAAACAATAAACTAATCAAACATCCAATATGTTGGGATAACAGAATAAACAAATTACATAAGAAGAAATGTACACTTCTAGCCATTCAAATTTTATAAAATAAAACTTAAAATTTTAATAAAGAGCTCATGAATACTAGTAGATGTGCCAAGATTATCGATGAGCACAAGATTTTCATTGACACTAAATACAACCATAAAGCCTTTTGCAGCTATGTACATAAAGCCATAGTAACAGGCTGTCATGCTCCATATTCATTGTAATTGGTACTACTCACACATTTCAGAATCGTACCTTTCAAATGGACACATTTTCACAAAATGTCCAGATTTTTGCCTCTTATTTTTGGTCTGTTCTTCATAAAATTTGTGTTTTTCTGGCAAATCACTGGGATGATCAGATAATTGAAATCACTAAATAATGACATACATTTGAGTTTCAGACATCATCCTTCAGAAAATGTATGTTAAAACAAACCCTGTTATCATAGCAACTAAACCCTGTTACCGTAGCAACTGTCTAAGTTTATAAGAGCAATATTTGAAATCTGTCCCTATTTCTGGCCTTTGTCCCCCATTGAGTCAGGCTTTGTCTAGATTTCTTGCACTAAGAGGTTGATTGGTATGTTCAGAATCCATAGCTAATATCATGGATAATAAATTAATCACTAATTTCGCTCAATCTACTCTACTTGTGGATACTTCCATACCATCTAAGGCCAGACACCCTTCATTAATATTGATCAATAGTAAAAAAATAATACCTCCATGAGGCCCAACACCATATCTGGATGCTTACTGGTAAGCTTAAAGCATAACCTAGCCAAACATCTTTTAAACAAAATGTTCCACAGGATATGCATAGAAAGAAAGTACAAACACCATAGTCATCTCTGTCAATAAGGGCAGCTGCTCCAATGAGTCAGATAACTATAGCATCATCAATATCATTGGTTTTATCTGTAAACCCATGAAACAAATTAGGGTAGAGCTAATCAATAAGGACATAGAAGGATCTACACCCTCCATGGTTTGACTTTGTCAAGGATACACAGTACTTTCTTGATCTTGTTAACATATTCAAAAATGTCATAGATGAAGGAATTTCCTCCCATACTGATTATTTGAACTTAGCCAAAACATTTATATATCATTTCAAACTCTGATTATAAATTAGCTACATCAACCCCTTTGTAATTCACCTGATTGCTAACTAGTTATCAAACAGAACATACATGATCAGAATAAATAGCACCCCCCTCCAAAAGTAAATAGCTGTGTCCCTCAAGTTTCTGTCCAAGGGCTTCTCTTTGGAATCTATTTCTGTGAAGTAGGTTCCCTGTGACAGTTTGAATAACAAGACTCTGAGGAATCACAATGCTGAACTTAAATGCCTGAAATGCCAGAAGGGTGAGCAACCGTCCTCCCTTACTCCACCATGAGGGAGAGCAAACTGACCATATACTCAATATATATATATATATATATATATATATATATATATATATATATATATATATATATATACATACATGTATATACTAACTCTATGGTTGCATAAGCATTAAAAATAAACAGAAGAGAAATCTCAGCAAACAAAAGAATTACTGCTGATGCACATGTTGAAATCACTATGGAAAACAATTAGTGCCTTTCTGTACTTTTGTGTCTTGTGATTCGGGTACTTGATGAAATCAGATCTTGACCACCTCTAGACAAGAGCGGCCTTAGGTCAACTGGTGCACTAGGCAAAAGGGCACCACGGCACCCCCCACCACACCACCTAGTGCCCCCATCCTGGTCTACCTACACCAAATAAATACTGGAAAAGTGTCCCTACTAAAGCGGCACCCTAGGTGGCCGCCTAGTTGGCCTATCCCTAAGGCCTGCTATGCCTCTAGACATATACACTGAACTATATGCAAAGGCTGATAACATTTCCATAATTAAATTCACAGATGATTGTGAGATAGGAATCATTCTAACTACCCTTCTCAGATTTACTAATACTCAGGCCCTGATCACACTACCACATTTTGCTCTAATAGTGGTGGCACCTTAAATGCAAAGAGATATACTACAGTCACTGTTGATAAAACTAATAATTCTGCACATTATCACATCAATGGAGTTCACTCTGAGACAGACAGCAAGATCCAGAATTCAGGATCTACATCAACATCAAGCTGTTTTTGTATCAGCATATCTGTAATACTGTCAGAAAACCCTTTTGCCTTTCTTATCTTATCTTATCTTACCTGTTGCAGGTTCTAGTCTGCATACAAATCCATTCTAATTTCCTTTGTTTTTGCCATCATTCAGCCTATCATAGAATACAATACCCTGCTTTTGACATGGATATAACAAATTTTCCTGCTAGAAAAACTCTAGTAACTTTATAACCATAAAAAAAACAAGGTTTAAAGAATGGCTCTTATTTATACAAACAAACCACTCTTTCTTTTGTTTCTGTGGCCTGTAGATTTCTATCTGGAGATCTATATTTTGCCTTCCTAGTTTTGTCTAACCCTGTTATCTGTGATCTCTTTCCCCTCAAAAAGAAAACACAACTTGTTTTATACCAGATCAAAAGATCTAGTGCTATGCGAAAATAATTCCAAATTCAGCTATAAATGGATCATGTAGCACTTTATCACCTATACATATTAGATGTGTAAAGTTCTAGCAACATCCAAATGTTATCCTGTAAAGTCAACCCAGGAGGCACTAATATAAACATTATCAGATCCCACTTCTCCCTTTTTTTTACTCTGGTTCTCTTTTCCTCCCTTTATCGAGTTTTGCCGACTTCTGTCTCCATTAGCATACTCCAGTCTGAAAATATTTATATTTCTCAGAATAACTCTACCTCCTGCTATCATCATCTGCATTAGCATACCTTCAAGAGTTCTTCTTCTGTATCAATAAGAGTTCTAATGTAGTATTGTTGGCTACGCTGACAGACTAATGATCTAGCATAATCCTACATGCCTACTAAAAAAAACACATACTTTTTTAACTGCAAAAACATTTGCTATTTAGGTGTGCACAAACATCTAAAATGTAACTGCACACAGTTATTGTTATCTTCTACTACTAATATTTCAACTAAATAAACACAGAGAGCTTTCATTAAACACCTGCTATGGCTAGCAGCTATTTTTCTATCAGTGCACATATTTCCAAAACTGTCATTAAAGGTTGTGGAAAACGAAAAGATGACCATAATGCAAAAAAAAGTCTCTGTACTTATTCCAGTTTGGCTTACATCTATTTGTAAAATGGCTGCCTTGTTCATATCCATGTATTTTGGTGAGGGCAGGTCTTCTATGTTTAAGTAAATAATCACTCTTTCCTTGTTCTGCATTGTAGTAGCATTCTATGTCTTTGTCTAATCTCCTTGATTGCATGGATGTTTCTGACATATTTGAAATAAACTTTGAAAGATGCTATGTGATGTTAAGAAATCATATTGGTACTTGCTTTTTTTCTGGGAGGATGCATTTATTCTGCTGGCCTCTGTTTTCCATCACTTGATTTTAAGTTTTCTGAAGTTAAAACATTACACATGTATCTTAGTCACACTGATTGTGCACTTATTTTTGTTCAAGTTGAGGTTAAAGTGTCTGTCTCTCTTCAAAAATGCAGTCTCTAGTTTTATCATCTAACTTCACACCAGTACATCATTAATAATATATATTTTTTTAAAAATTAATCAACTCAATCATTTGTCTGAAGGTCCCAGAAAAAAAACTTCAAGTGTGGATGAAATTATAAATTTAAGACTGAAAAACTCTAGAGCTTCCCAGAGATAAATGTTTTATTTTTATTTTTTAAATTATATTTAGAAATAGAAGTGCACATAATTCTTTTAAACTATTTCTTGAGTCTGCTTCTCAAAGCTACTAGAATTTTCCGTAGAACATGCACTACTGGTAAAGCTGTGCAATGTGCCTAAATATGATGAAGTCCTGACACAAAGCCTGAATCACTAAATACATCTTCATGCTAATGATAAATTTCATCATATTACATATTCACATCATGATTTCCTTTCAACATATCAAGCATCTGGTATTTCATATTATTTAGTATTGCAAGGCCTTCCTTTCCCATTATGTGAAATTTTCATTCTTATGTTTATAAGCACATTCTGAGCCAGTGTTTTATGTGATGATGTCAATAAATAAAGAATTTACACATTGATGGCTTAAAATGACTCTTTTTCATATTCAGTATATTAAACATATGAAGAAAATAACAGACATGTCTACTATGAGAGGTTGAGCTGAAAAACAGTTTCCTTTACGAGGTGTGCAGATGGAGAGGAACCTATATGGATACAGCTGCTGAGAAGTACATGAAAGATGCAGAATGAACAATGAGGTGAGAAAGTTTGAGTGGAGGGAAGTAGGGAGATAGAGATAGAGAAGGAGAGAGAGAGCTGTCGATGTTGCAAAAATGAGGAAGAGACCACCAATAAAAAATAGCCCAAAGGGCGGGGCTAATATTAGCAGGCATGCAGTTTGGGTTTATTTATTTATACCAGATTTGCTACATCCTACCCACTGATGTAAAAACTTTGCAGATGTGATATTTGAGACTTTTCAGTTTGCTGCAAAGCTTGTGATGAAGTGTGAGAAGAGAAGAAATTGTGTATAACAAAGAAACATTGTAATAAATGATTTCATTGCTTACTTAAGAAAGCATCTGTAAAATATAATAAACTTGAAGTTGGATGATGAAAAATATTTGAAAGAGACTTGCAGAAATGTGTCAGTTATTAAAATTGTTATAAATGAAAATACTGTATGGACAATGTGTTGGGAGATTTGAATTTGTAAAAGACCAAATATCATGTCATTTTGCAAGTATAGCTCTTATTATTGAAAGCAAAGGAACTTTTGGGTACTTGGATCAATCAAAATTATGTGTCTTCTGTAGGAACTTTAATAATTTATTTGGTCAGTGTCCTACACAAAGAAGCTTTCCATTGTAAAGAAAAAGGGCAGAGCAAACAAAAAAAAATGTGATGAACTGCAGAAGGTATAAAAAAGCAGAATATTTTTTTGTTTTGCTTTGACCTTGAGCATATGTCATGTCCCCACTCCGGGCCAGCAATCAAAGAGCTTGAATCCTCACCACAGACACTGGAGAGGGATGTTCACTTGGAACAAAAATGGATACACCCAGTATTTCTAGATGCAATTCTCTGCATCAAGCACAATTTCCCTTAAGAGCACACAAGGAACACAGTCAGTTGAGGGGCATGGTTGTATATCTCTCTCCAGATCCCCAATAAGACTCCCCACTGGCACAGGTATAGGGTTGAGTCCTCAGTGGAGTGTCCAACCCAATTACTCCAGCACCTTCTCTGTAGAACCATTGCTATGTGTCCCTGCTCCAAGCAGCTGACACACACATGCACTCACACACACACACACACACACACACACACACACACACACACACACACACACACACACACACACCTGGGAAAATCTGGCACAGATTTACTAGCTATGCCACCTTCTGCCCAGACTATAATGTAGTTACACTGCCACCAGACACTCCAAAGCCAGATACTCTGAGAGTTTTACAAGGGTACCCAATTATAATCAGTGAAATTAATATTAATACAAATGACAATGTTGACCAAAGAACCCAGATTTCAGGACTAGCCACAGTGTCACCAATAGATCTAAGTACTCTCAAAGGTTAAAATATTCTCTAAAGGACCAGCCACAATGAAAAGTTTGAATATATTTAATATTAAATAATAAAATAACATGAAAATACTAAATACATATTTACTATAAACATCAGAGTTTCAATCACAGGAAATATTAAAAATAACACAGATGGACAGGTTCACACTGTTACAGAAAAAACAATATGTAACTAATCTCACTATATTTTCCTGACTGATTTAAAGAAATATTATTCCCTGGTTACTTAATAGAGCAAGGCAATATGAAGTAGATGAGAGATCCTTCTTTGTCAGATTACAAAACAGAGTGCTTAAAGACTTCAGTCTCACATAGTGTTAACATATTATTTTTAGTGCTAGATTACAGAATGATATCACATCCATCAGGTCATCTGACTACTGGTTCCCATACTCGCCCATTTGGCTAGAAGCTGTCAGGATTTAGCACATATGCATCAATAATACACACACACAGAGCCTTGCTAAGACTTTCTGCAGCTCCTGGAAGTCATAAAACAATTTCAAAACTCCACCCATCCTGAGTAGTAATTAGTTCACCACAATGACAATGCAGGAAGCTTACTATTACAGACTTTTTGTCTTTGGCTGTATTGAGAACTATAAGATGCAATCTTTATGGACTAAGCCAGATAATTTAATTTCAAACTATTTTCAAAGTTTAAGATTAACATCTTCTCTTCTAGTATACTCTGTTAAAACATATACATTTAAACAGTTACAATAATACTTGTATATTTCTTTTTTCTGTCCAGCAGGACACACTGTTTGTACATTTTTAACACAAGCAGCTTTACAAATACATTCTACAACACAACCATCTGTACAAATCAGTTTGATATACAAATGACATATAATACTTTATAAAATTCCAACTAGTTGTGCTGGCATATGTTACACATCCACTGCCCTAATTCTCCTGGCATACCTAGCAATACCTCACATTGTTACATCATATATTAGAAAAAATGTGTTAAAACAATATAAATGTGATAATATCTGATAATGTTGCTGATGCTGAAAATTCAAATAAAAATGTGATTTATATAAATAACTATGATCCTCTGTTAAAAACATATAGCAGTGGCCCAGTAGCTCAGTGTGATAAGCAATGCATATGCTGTTAATTGGATGGCATAGTGGTGCAGCGGCAGCATTGTTGTCTCACAGCAAAAGGTTTTCCAGTTTGATTCTTGGCTGGGGTGCTTTCTGTGTGGATTCTGCACGTCCTCTCTGCATTCGTGTGAGTTTACTCCGGGTGCTCCAGTTTCCTCCCACATTACAAAGACGTGTCTGGAGCATTTCTCCCCAGGCCTTTGCTGAAAATTGGCTTTGTTCCAAGTTAGACTTTCCCTTTAAACAAATGTTAAATAAATAAAATAAATAAAATTGAGATGCTGATCATAACCTGCATATTATATATTCCAAGCGTGGACACCAAGGAATTCACCTTGAGAGTAAAGTCATGATGTATGCAGACAATGTGACAGTACAGGCAGACTCTGAGCTAGAACTTCAGCAAAGGATAGGAGAATGGAATGCAACTCTGAAGGCACATGGAATGAAACTAAGCACAGATAAGATGGTGGTAATGGCAGCAAATTGGGGAAATCAGAAGAAGCTGAGAATAGAGACAGAAGGTTAGATAGTGGAACAGGTAAACAGCTTCAAGTATCTGGGAGCGGTAGGTGAGGAGAAGGGTAGTCTGAATGAAGAGGTTAAAGCTAGAATCAGAGGGGCTGCAACCATCTGGCATAGAGTGTTAGGTGTAGTCTATGACAGAAGAATGCCAAAGAAGCCGAAAAGTAAGGTGTACAAGACAGTGGTTCGACCAGTACTACTGTATGGTACAGAAACCTAGGCAGTAAAGGCAGAACAGGTGAAGAAACTAGAAGTGATGGAAATTAAGTGCCTGAGAAAGGTGGTAGGATGCACCCTGTGGGACAGATGAAGAAATGAGGACATAAGAGCAGAAGCCAAAGTAGCTCCAATTGTGGAAAAGATCAAAGAGAACAGATTACGGTGGTTTGGGCACATTTGTATAAAAGCAGAAGACAATTTGTTGAGGAAGATTTGGGACAGACAGGAAGAAGGTAAGAGGAAGTGAGGATATCCAGCAAAGAGGTGGATGGATTGTGTGAAAGAAGATCTGTGACAGTCAGGCATGAGTGTTGAAGAAGGTAGGAGTGTGGCACTGAATCGAGAGAGTTGGCGACAGTTAACATGATTCCCTGACCCCATGTAGAAAAATGGGAAAAAGGGGGCTGATGATGAAGATGAGTAAAGTCATGCATTTGTGTGGTGCAGAAATAACACCATATATATGGGCAATTCAGCAGTGCTAAATAAATACAAATAAAGAAGTACAGATAAATAGTACAAATACACAAACAGCTACACTTCAGAAAGGTAGCCAAATTGAAAATAAAACTTAATAAATGAAGCAAATTGACATAGCTGAGAGTCTGCAAAGAAAAGCAAAGGCCTGGTTTCACATCTCATTGTGTGAAACTCAAGAGAACACAAAAAAATAGGAGGAAGCATGAACTGTTAGCCATATTGACATGTAGCCAGTGCAAACACCAAAGTAAAAACAGAACAGGGAGCAGTGATCTTAGGCCCAGCAAATTGGATAATGCATTCATTCATTACATTGGATCAAAATGGAAGTACAAGGTGGAGCCCTCACATACACCCTATGAACTACAGTGCATGATGTACTGCCCACATAGTCTGAGTGGCATCAAGTTTGACTGATATCAAAGCTTCCACTAGTGGTGGGCCAACAGAGATGGATGGCTACCTTGCATCTGATGTACAGATACCCGCTGTGTAGTCTGTTAAAACTGCATTTCTGAATTGTCTATTATCACAGTCAGTTACTGGCTTGCAGGTAGCTTTCAGTGTCAACCTATAGAGGTGCAGGACTGTAACCCAAGTTAAGTCCGTAACTTATCATGCAGAAATCAAGATTTTTGTCATTGTGTGTTTCCTTTGAAAGACAGTGGAGACCAGGAACTATGATCAGCCTTGTCTGTTTCATGGTGGGACACATTGCTGCTATGGTCACTCTCCATGTAGATGATAGCCAGTGCTATCACTTGTGTTCTGAATGACTTATTTGTAATTACTTCTGATGCCTTGTAGCTCCTGGTAATCAAAAACAGGAGTTTTAAGTTGAGAAAGAGCACTTATTTCTTTAACAGCTTTACTTAGTTTGTGCAATAGTATACAGAAAACCAGGCTACATGACATGCATACACACACACATACAGGATTGTGAGTGAAGCAAAACACACCAGTAATATAAAGATATACACCATGTCACTAAATACAGGCAATTAAATATATGGGCATGCACTGTTATACAGAATGCTTTATAAGGCAAACATATGATTCTATGTGTGTGTGTGTGTGTGTGTGTGTGTGTGTGTGTGTGTGTGTGTGTGTGTGTGTTTTCACTTGCACCAAACATATATGAACCCCAGAAAAATGATACTTCTCTTTCCCAATTGTTATTCTTAAAATTACTGTTATAGTTGTTTTTGTATCTGAAGTCAAATTGCATAAATGCAGTCCCTCATCAGCAGATTTCATTTCATGACATTAAATGCAGTCCAGAAATGTAAATACTGCTTGATGTTTTTCTATTGGAAGTAATGCAAAAAATTCTGACATATGTTTATGCTACGACAATGTGCCTCACTGAAACACCTGCTTCTGATTTAAAGGGCTTTACTGTGGATAGTGTTAGTCTAACAGCACCATAAATTACCATGATGCATATAATGCATAGTACTACATATTTTTTTATGGTCAGAATTACAATTAATGTGGAGCAGAGCAGTCCCATATTATTAAGTACCAAGTCAAGGATTCCTTTGCCACTAGTTGGGGTATGAAATAATTGGTCCAGAGTTTTTGCATTAATAAAGTCTAGAAAACTCTGGGCATACATTTTATGGGATGTGTAATTCCCCCAATTTATATGGACATAGTTGAAATCAACTAAGTGAATGGTATTTTCCTTGATGTATAGTGACTCCTGACTCATCTGGTAGGAAGTCTAGGGCAGAGGGACATAGAAGAGGTACTATTGTTGGGTATAATGTGATATGGGGTTTTTCTAATGGTAATTTCAACATGGAGGAGTTCCAGGTCATTATCCTGTCCAACTAGCTTGAAGGTTGCACTTTGTCTAACAAATATAGAGACACTCCCACTTTTAATGCCCTTATCTAATGCAATGGACCTAAATAAGTCATAGGCGCTGAAGCCTTTCAATCATGTAATGTTCTTTGTAGACTTGAACCAAGTTTAAGTGTCAGTACATACAGTATATTGATGAATTCCAGTGTAAGTAGTGCCTTTAAGGAGTGGAGTTTTCTGCTAGGGCCCAAACTCAATAATAAATATTGGCAATAAACAGAGTTATAGATCTCTTTTACATCAGAAAATGCACATTAATTCACATTTTCTTAGTCAATAAAGATCTCAAGCTAATAACACCATTTTAAAATGTACCCCTTATTATTTTCTTGATTTGTTCCTGACTCTGTTGAGAGTTATGGCACATTATTAAACAGAGAAACATTTAGTATACAGCTACTCATTGAAATACTAAAGTCACTGTTTATTATATGACTGCTGCATAAAGCAAGTTAAAAAATGCTCTTATCACTGATGGGTTACTGGATTGCTAATACTACTGCTTTCTGTAGTTTAATATTTAAGTATTCCCTCCATATTCCAGTGATCAGAACATAATCTTAAGATTATTCACTACTTTCATACATTTCAACAAGTCTCCCATGATTCTCTAGTAAAATGGAACATGCAGGACTGAGATCAAACAGTAATCTCACTTTTATGAGTGTTTGTATCTTCATATTTTTTCTTTTTGTTTTGGTATCCAACACCACTTGCTAATAAGTAGATGCTAAATCAGAATTCCAGACCACTGTTCCACCTTATTAGGGCTGAGTCACATATCATTTGTAATAGCCGCACAAAGGAATAGAACTCTCCTTCTTTACCTCTAGAGCAAAAGGTGTACCTACTCACTGTGCATCTCTGTATTAATTGCACTTGCTACATCTAATGTTTCCAATTATTTTTTCACCTCCCTTTTTTTCATTGCATGGCAGAGGATGTCTCTTATAGAACATTAATGAAACATTTGGGCTCACAAAAATTACAGCTTTATTGCCATAGTAGACCCAATGCATTTCAAAACTGTACATTTAAACCCT
>NC_056732.1:184727341-184772341 GCF_019279795.1 Protopterus annectens | reverse complement strand
TCAACTCCACCTCGACTAAACACAAAAATTCAGCTGTTTCCCATTCTGGGCTAATAGGCTCTCTTCTTTTCTATCCAGATCATGTAGAATTGCCATAGGTAAAGGTATCTTACTGGCTGACCTAGGATACAGTCTCCCTCTAATTGCTGGAGCCTCTAAAAGAAATGCATCCACCATTCAGTCCATCTCAAATATCATTTGCAGATTGTTCTTCTATGGTAGGGCACCAAGAAACAAAGCTAAAATCCATGCAAAGATGACTAAACCAGATAAATATATCCACTAAAGATTCTAAATCACAAATGATCACTTTGTTCAAATAAATTTTATTAAAACAGATTAAGTGCTTTTATCTCAGATAAGACTTAGCAAGAATGAAAATAGAGGCTAAAACATTACCTAATATAGTACTGCTTAGCAAATGAGCTTAACATATGTCACAATAGTAATTCATATCCCTCATTTTCATCTTAATTGATTGTGAGCTTTTCTAACATTAAATTAATCTTGGTGCTAAAACTATTAAATAAAAAATTCTTGTTGAAGACTATGTACTATATTTGTGTGGTAAAACATTCCTACATGCCCTAGTTAACTTTAAACAAATATGGATATAATAATGAATGCTAATCAAATATAAAATGTACCGATACATATAATATATAAATACACAAATATAGATATGACTGATCTGGTGAAATGCCACACAACCTAGTAACAAATATATAAAAATATAATAAAAAACTAATTGTTACTTATGAAATGTGTCATAATCCAGTGGTTTGCATTTTTAATGTGCTGGATAAAGAAACAGTATCATTTAAGCTTTTATATGTGCTAATTTTAAATTTTACTTTTTATACTAAAGTTCTGTCTTCAGAGTTTGAACATGGTGCCATCTGGCTTGGTCTGTATACTTTTTGTACTCCATTTTATTTTTAGTCATTGAGTTGTTTTCTTTAACTGTAATATTGAAAACAATCTTTGTAATATATGACATACTGCTCTCTATAATCTGTATGTTAAATTGTTTTGCTGTGAGATTTGAGGTATTATTTTTATGTTTAACTTTGATGTGGAGGGAATTTATATCACTATGATTATTAGAGTTGCCGCCTCACAGCCAGAGGTTCTCCGGTTCGATCCTCGGCTGGGATGCCTTCTATGCGGAGTCTGCATGTCCTCCCTGTGGTCACGTGGGTTTCCTCCGGGTGCTCCGGTTTCCTCCCACATCCCAAAGACATGCTGTAGGTGGACTGGACACTCTAAATTGGCCCTAGGTGTGTGTGTGTGTGTGTGTGTGTGTGTGTGTGTGTGTGTGTGTGTGTGTGTGTGTGTGTGTGCATGTGTGTGTGTGCCTTCTGTGGAAGGTTGGGCACCGGGCTGGCAACTCGACACTGTAAAACTCCACTGCCAATCATGAGCGCACAGGTGATCTGCTGTGGTGACCCCTAACCGGGAAAAGCTGAAAGAAGAAGAAGAAGAAGAAGAATCATTTAATCCAGAGAAGGTTGTGGCATTCAAACTTAATTTCCACAACAATTCTTTATACTCTAAAAATGTTTCCCAGTCACATTTCTACTGTTACTGGCCCTAATTTTATCTATAATACAAAATATGAACTTTTGGAAATTACTACATACAGTTGAATGTTTGAACAGGACATTAGTATCTTGGCCCTTTTTATGTTATAACAATGTTCATAGATTCTGCCTCTCAGTCTGCCTCCAGTTTTGCTTACATAAAAGGCCAGACAGGAAATGCACAATGCCAAATATATCACTCCACTTGTTTCACAATTACAGGTTCCAGGATACACAATAAATCTATCATATCCTTCAACTACAAGATTTGTACACTCATTAAAAACATACACTAGGGACACTGTCTGCATTTAGGCATGCATAGTCTTAGAAATTATCTATTTTCCTTCATTTTCTAAAAACTTCAAAATATTCCTGTACCTGCTGTAAACTATATTTGGGTTGTTACCCAGTTTTTCTTTTTCTTCACTGTTGGATATCAAATCCCAAATTTTATAAACAGCACTCTGTGTCATCAGTACTTCTCTATAGTAGGAGATAACCATGGACTGATTTCTATTCTTTCCAATATGATTCTTAACCATTGCCATAGTAGAAAAAACAAAACATTTGCTGCCTGTGATTGGCCTACAATTTGTGTTTCTACCCTTAAGGATCTCATCCTTAACTTGCTGTAGTAAACTATCTGGATAACCTCTATCTTGGAACATCCAAATATCATTATCAAGCTCATTTTTAGTACATTGTCATTACTTATTATTCTGGACAGATGTGCCAACTGCCCCATTATAATACCCTTCTTTTGTTGTAAAGGATAATAGCTAGAATAATGTGAGTATGCATTAGAAAATGTTGGTTTACAATAGATTGTAAGTGTAAGCTGTTTATTACAATAATCCTTAGAGATGGTAACATCCAACAAATGAAAAAATGAATGTGGACAAACTTACCATGTGAGGTAAATTAAAAAACGGGTAGTGTGAGTCAAATATTCTTAAAAAATACTGAAAAACTGCAATCTCAATGTTCTACATTATAAAAACATCATCCAAAAACATAATAGACATGCAAATATTTAGTATAAATAGAATTAAACTCAAAGTTTTTTCTCACATTAATAGAACTATATTTGCAGAAATAGGGAGCAGACTATGCCTATTGCTACAAGTAAGATTTGATAGAACTTAGTCAGTACTGAGTTGAATTTGATATTAGAAAAGCTCACAATCAATTAAGTTGAAAGAAGGTGTGCGAATTGCTCTTGTGATATATTTTAAGCTCTTTGGCTAAATAACACTATATAAGGTAATGTTTTACCTTGTATTTTCATTCTGATGAAGTCTCATCTGAGAAGAAATCTTTTTTGACAAAATTTCTTTTGGAAAAAGTGATCATTTGCAATCTAGAATCCTTGGTGGATGTATTTAGCTGGTTTGGTAATCTTTTCCTGGATCATATGCAGATTCATCAGTCTCTAGCCCCAAGAAATGAATACCACTATAAAACCATTGAAAACCTAAATGGCTACTTGTGAATCAATGTGCTGGCTTTCTACTTGGTCTGCACTTAGTTAATTTATCATAAATGAGAAATTCCCCCGACTAGCCTCCAGACTATTCAGAAATGTATCAACTTACAACCTTAGAAGTCTTAACCACTTAGGTCCTGTCCTTCAAAACCCCCCAAATGAACTTCACTGCCCAGAGCTTGCTTTCTCAGCCCTTTGTCCTAAAATCTGGGAATCTCTTCCTCCTTTTTTGAAAAATCAGTCCTCTTACCCAATTTTCTGATCAGAAATATTTCAAGACTCTAAGAAAATGCAACTGCTATCTCGCTGGTCATATACTTTAACCTGTTATTGAACTTATTCCCTCTACATAACTTGATTTGACTTTATATTGTATTGTAATTCTTGAAACATGCTGACTCTGATTTCTGCTCTCTATATAATGCATGTATATATTGCATTCTGTCAATCTGTATATAATGTCATTAATCACTTGTGTTTACTCTGGGGTGAGAATGGAAATAAATAGTATATCAGATATAATGTGAGTATATTGGATATAATGTGAGTAAGGGCCAGTGATCAGCACTTAGTAACACTGGACAAAAATCTAACTTGGTTATCAAATAGTCTGGCAAAGGGAAGAAAATTGTTGTTATGACTACTAATCAATACTATTGGATGTGTTTTGATCATTTAAATGATTCAGCTGTTTATGAATGCAGTATTTTTGATAAGTATAAGAAAATGACAGATTTTTTTTATACCTGTTGAAGAAGGACCAAAGACTTGGTCATTTTACACAAACAGATATGGATATTTAACACACAGTCCAAACTGGCTAAATTTTATTGTTTACCTAAGGTCCATAAGAACTGATTTAATCCATCTGCTAGGCCTATTGTTTCTAGCCAAGGTACAATATTTTATAGTGTAGGTAAAGTTAATAGTTTGAGTTTAAAAAAAGCTTTTGAAAATAATGAACTTATATTATGGACTCATCTCATTTGCTACACATTATATGCTTTTATATGGAAGAATGGCATGTACTAACTATAGATGTAATGAGTCTATATACAAACACAGACCATATGCTTGGTATTGGGGCCATTATAAACCACTTATACGATACTCCCAAAGCTTTATACATAGTTGAATTAGTGGAATTTTGTGTATGTAATTTTTTATGTTTGATAAAAAACATTTAGATAGGTACTGCTTCAGGAGCTCCTTTGATCCCTGCCTATCTGCGTTTATGTAAGGCTCTGTTTAAAAAGGAATATATTTATATAAGCTCTTTTTTTTGCTCAAAAGCTGTTGCATTATTTTTGTTTTATTAATTATCTGATTTTTACTTCCAAGAGGAATTCTACGTGTATTTTTGATTTAATGATGAACTTGTAAATAATTGGTTTGGTTAAGATTTTACTTACAGTAGTCATCTATTTCTGATTAATTATTTAAAAGTTATTTTGCAGGGAAAGGTGGATGATGGAACAGATACCAGCATATATGGAAAGCCTAATAGTTCTTTGGATCATTTCCTTTGTTCTAGTTTGTATCCTGAGATTGATAAATATGTTTATAAATATGGGGTATAATTAATAGTGTTTTTTCAGCATATCATCAGGTTGCTAATATTCACAGAGAATGTTTATTGGCAGGGGATGTAAATGTACACTCTAATTCTAGAAGTGATTATAGTAAGAATAGAGTTATGTGAAATGGAGAGCAAGTTATATGTGTTTTGCAGTATAAAGTGTTATATTCTGAAATTGTTTCTCCTATAAAAATGGACTGAGCATTATATACTATTTTGTGCAACCCCCCCTCCCCATTTCTTATTATGGGGGAAAGAGCATAGCTGATTATTTCAAAGGTGGTCATATTATTCTGAAAAGTCTGATAAAATTGATAATAAAAAATGTGACATTAGGGGAAGATTTAGCTGCACTAGTTTTTCAGTAGTTTATACCATTGAATGCCCATGTCATTTGTTTTATATAGGTGAAACCAAGTGAAATTATTTCTACTAGAATTAAATAACATTTAAGGAATATACATAACAAGCTACAGAAAGTCCCTTGGCAGTTTATTATAATGAATATCACAAACATGAAATTTGAAAGGCAAAGTTTTGGACCAAATATTTTTAATGCTGGAAATGGATTGTTTATATGAAAGTAATATAAAGATACTGCTTTTATATAAGTTGGAATATTTGATGCCAAATGGTTTAATCAAACTGGCAGTTGCCATATTTTCCTATATTGATTGCTGGCATTAGTTATTTATTATGTGTGATTGAGTTGTTTATCTTCCCTGGAAGGCTTAGCAGCCAAGACACTATGAGGATACATTTTTTTTTTGTGTGTGGAATTTTTGTCATATTCTTTTTTTTTCAGTTTCAGTAGCTGTACTGAATAAATAAGTTTTAGTCAACTCTGAAAAAATGTAGCCTTAAATTTATTCCTTTTCTTTCACCTGACTTTCAAGAATTGTCCATGTTATAGTCAGATATGGACAATTATATGGTAAAAGGGTATAACTTTCAAAGATCTGTCCCTTTGCTAAACGGTAAGTTAACTATAAGCATTTAACACTTTCCTTTTCAGTCAAAGAAGCTGATTCTGGATTTCCTACATTTTTCTGAGCAACAGTTCTTTGAAGATCCATTATCTGAACCACAGCTTCTAGATGCTGATTTTGTTAATTACGGTTTTCAATAGGAAATAACTGTGGGTATATTTTTTTAATTGTGTATATGCAGTAACTGTTTAGGAGCTCATTCCATTGTTTGTGCAATTGTGGAACTGGCATGTATTAGTTTGGAAGGTGTGGCTCAGACCCCCAGCATGAGAAGAGCAGGGATCTTGCCCTGTTGCAAAAAGCACTTTTGAAATTATTTTCTGTGCAATATTCCAAGCAGTTTAATTCAACATGTTGAGTCTTTGGTGAGTTAAACCTGAGGCTGATGGAGTCATAGGTGAAGCTCTGAATCTGAACTAACAGCAACAAACCTTTTGTCTGTAACATCTTGAGGCATTAATTGGGGAAACACCATTGAACATTTACTGTGGACTGTATGTTTTGTTTTTCTGTTCATACTTCCAATTTTTTACAATTACGAATTTAAATTTAGCATATTTACTGTTTATTTTTCTGTTCGGTACAGGGCACTTGTTGCATATATCTTGTTTAATTTAAATTATATATTATGTAGATAGCATCTACCAATGTAAATGCTTTAAATGTCCATGCTAAAAAGAATATTTTACCTAGCTGTTTACTGCATATTGATATAAATAGACCTTATTTGTAGGAAGTCTCCTTAGCATCTGATGAAGTATAATCTGAAAACTGTTGAAACTGGTGATTGTTAATGCTTTTAGCAATACATCTCCAAGGGTGGCTGTGATTTTTTTATACAGCTGCTCATATAATGGTTTAGAAGGCAGAATTCTGCTTCTTAAGGTCCACTACCATGATTTAAAGTTCAGCACATATTCTATGCATTCACATTGTTTAGGGTGCAAGAACTTTCATAAATCTACTCTTTTTGGTTTAAAAGAACTAAAATGCAAAACATAATTCCTACTGCTAACCTTAGTGTGTATAATAATATGAGAAACAAGAAAGGGAGTGAAAGCTAGTTAGTTTGTACACTGCACTTGGTCTCACTAATTTTTCAGTCATAAATATCCAATCAAGAAATGCCAGACACTAGATTTTTATTATTTTTTTTCCTGTTGGTTTATTTGACTGCTATACAGTTATAAAGACTTTTCCAGATCAAGCCCATATCATGATCCTTTCAAACCACCAAAATATATATGGAAGACAGGCGATATGTAAATCTAAGTCTCTGGTCTATATAATGATCTATTAATAATGTGACTCAAGAATTCTTGCAGAAGAACAATTTCATACCTAAAATGTTCTGGTACATTCAAAATGTATACTGCAGGAGTGACTCAAATCATGACAGCTTATAACCTAATCAAGAACATTTTGCTTTAATAGTGCAAATTAAAACTATTGTTTGCAGCCTCAACAAAATTTCCGAAGCATGCAATTTACGGATTTTTACTTTTAATTTAAAAAAAACACTTTCAAATTATTCCTGCAATTGTCTGGTATAATAAGGTCAGAAAACTATAATGGGAAATTATTTAGTGAGGTGCGTCCCATCATATTCCCTGGATGACCTTTATAGCTTTGGTTGAAAAGATGTGCCATATTATGATTGACTCAGAATTATCAGCCTTTATCCAACCATGGATTAATTAATATCACTGGGATTCTGAGTTGAAGAATATTGGACAAAACAGTGTAAATGTACTAACAAATATATATATATATATATATATATATATATATATATATATATATACATATACACACACACACACACACACACACACACACACACACACACACACACACACACACACACACACATACATATATATGAATCTACTTTAGTGGATTGAAATGCCATAATGCTGAAATTTAAAAAAAACAAGACAAAAACATCTCAAATGGACATCAATGAAAGTTAACAATGCCCAAAGTATTAAAAATCAAATCACCTAATGTGCATGTGTGGAAGCACCACAAAGATCAAGCCAAACTCAAATAAACAATCTGCACATTCAAACACATCAGTTAAAAAATATGCCTTTTTCCATGTTTTTCAAGGGGGAAAGCCCCTGCACCCTCCACCCTGCACATTATATATACCAACTCCGAGATCACACTACAGTGTGGAAAAGGTAAATTTCCCAGTCCTCACTGTATGGAGATCTCTATTCACAATCATTAAACATGTAACATTTTCACTTATATATTATATTTAAATGAAGAAGATGTTTTTGTAAATGCAGGGCGAATTTCATTCTTAACCTTAGTGGTGCTTCCAGATATGCTCATCAAGTGATTTGAGTTTTAACAATTTCAGCAATGTTAAAATTTGTTAATGTTCATTTCCGATCTCTTCATCTCGGATTTCTAAATTTCGGCACTATGGCATTTCGCTCTACTAACGTAGATCCATATCTATATCTATATCTATATCTATATGGACAGAGCAGTGGTGCAGCGGTAGTGTTGTCACCTCATAGCAATATGTTTTCTGGTTCAATTCTCAGTTGCAGTGTCTTCTGTGTGGAGTCTACATGCCCTCTCTGTGTTTGTGTGGGTTTCCTCCAGATGCTCTGGTTTCCTCCCATGTTACAAAGACATGTATCTGGAGCATTTCCCTCCAGGCCTCTGCTGAAAATTGGCTTTGTTCCAAGTCGGACTTTCCCAGTTAAGAAATGTTTAAATAAATAACTATATATATATATATATATATATATATATATAGATAGATAGATAGATATAGATATATATGGGTCTACTTTGTTTCATTGAATCTCATTTCACTGAATTTAATTTCACCCTGACCACTTTGCTGAAAACTCAAATTACTGAGAACTCATTTCACTGAACTGCAGTTAGTATATAAGGCACTGTGTAGAGTACTGTAAAGGAAGTAAAAGTTATATGCCCTTTTTCCCACTGTAGTGCAATCCTGGAGTTAGTATATGTAGTTGGGGGAGTGGTGGCACAGTCCCCCACATTGGGGAGTGTGGTGGGCATAGCCTCCTACTTAGTTTGAGTACATATTGTCTTTTGGAGATAGTCATTGGTGTTGCAACTATTAATGTCTATTGTTTAAAATGTATTGTTTTGAAGTTTTTGGTAAACTACAATATAAAACAAACAAGGTGGGGGCTATACCCCCCACACCCCTAACTATGTATATGGTAGCAATGTTTATTAAGACTAAGGTGCTAATATCTTAATTAATGTATTGTGTCAGTGTGCAATTTCACCAACTCACAACAATGATATTATGAAGCAGTGCCTGCTACTCTTGCTGCTGCTGTAGAGGCTGATTGCCCTTCGTCTCAACAGGTGTCAGCTAGGTGTCCTGAGTGCCTATAACAGGATTGCATTCTCTGTAACTTTTAAAGTATTTCAATCTCTGTCTACCTTTATGCCCAATGGTTGCAATGGCAACTGTAAGGATAGGGAGTGTAGCTTTCCAGTGTTTACAGCTGATATTGGTAACCTGGCACCAAAAGATCCAGAAGTAACATAGTGGGAGCAGCAGATATGTGCACACCAGGGTGGTCTACCTTCCACTCAAGCTCTGTTATTTCAGGGTCTTGCCATTATTTTATGAGAAGGAATTATGTATAGGAGATATGGTATTACTTAGATGGAGCCCTCACACATTGCCTCTGCTATCACTTTTAACTTTAAAACATGCAGATACATACATTCTGGATTACTACCTGTTGGTAACCTGTCATTCTTAGCAGTGGTACACATCTGTATAAAAGCAGATTACTTCATCTTACCACAGACAAGAGAATTTTGAAACTCCAACCACATAGTTATCTATACACCTTGCTTGGTAGCATTCAGAATAGTGTCATATTCCCAAAATTTGCTGTTTTATACCCAATTGCAGAGTATGTAGGCAAATGATTTATTATGCCTGGAATGATCCTGAATTTGCCTAATTACAAAGTCATGCATAATAAGGCCTTTCTTTCATATATCATTGATATTTATTCTGATATATAGTGGAGAGATTTTGTGTGGGGTGAAGATGGTGCTGTGTAATATTGTCACAGTTCTGTGCAGATGGTGCTGTGTAATATTGTCACAGTTCTGTGCAGATGGTGCTGTGTAATATTGTCACAGTTCTGTGCAGATGGTGTTGTGTAATATTGTCACAGTTCTGTGCAGATGGTGCTGTGTAATATTGTCACAGTTCTGTGCAGATGGTGCCAGTTTATATTGTCACAGTTCTGTGCAGATGGTGCTGTGTAATATTGTCACAGTTCTGTGCAGATGGTGCTGTGTAATATTGTCACAGTTCTGTGCAGATGGTGTTGTGTAATATTGTCACAGTTCTGTGCAGATGGTGCTGTGTAATATTGTCACAGTTCTGTGCAGATGGTGTTGTGTAATATTGTCACAGTTCTGTGCAGATGGTGCTGTGTAATATTGTCACAGTTCTGTGCAGATGGTGCCAGTTTATATTGTCACAGTTCTGTGCAGATGGTGCTGTGTAATATTGTCACAGTTCTGTGCAGATAGTGCTATGTAATAATGTCACATTTTTGTGTAGATGGTGCTGTGTAATGTTGTCACAGTTCTGTGCAGATGGTGCTATGTGATATTGTCACAGATCTGTGCAGATGGTGCCATGTAACATGTAATATTGTCACAGTTCTGTGCAGATGGTGCCAGTTTATATTGTCACAGTTCTGTGCAGATGGTGCCATGTAACATGTAATATTGTCACAGTTCTGTGCAGATAGTGCTATATAATAATGTCACATTTTTGTGTAGATGGTGCTGTGTAATGTTGTCACAGTTCTGTGCAGATGGTGCTATGTGATATTGTCACAGATCTGTGCAGATGGTGCCATGTAACATGTAATATTGTCACAGTTCTGTGCAGATGGTGCCATGTAACATGTAATATTGTCACAGTTCTGTGCAGATGGTGCCATGTAACATGTAATATTGTCACAGTTCTGTGCAGATAGTGCTATGTAATAATGTCACATTTTTGTGTAGATGGTGCTGTGTAATGTTGTCACAGTTCTGTGCAGATGGTGCTATGTGATATTGTCACAGATCTGTGCAGATGGTGCCATGTAACATGTAATATTGTCACAGTTCTGTGCAGATGGTGCTAACATGTGATATTGTCACAGATCTGTGCAGATGGTGCCATGTAACATGTAATATTGTCACAGTTCTGTGCAGATGGTGCTATGTGATATTGCCACAGATCTGTGCAGATGGTGCCATGTAACATGTAATATTGTCACAGTTCTGTGCAGATAGTGCTATGTAATAATGTCACATTTTTGTGTAGATGGTGCTGTGTAATGTTGTCACAGTTCTGTGCAGATGGTGCTATGTGATATTGTCACAGATCTGTGCAGATGGTGCCATGTAACATGTAATATTGTCACAGTTCTGTGCAGATGGTGCTGTGTAATAGTCACAGTTCTGTGCACATGGTGCTGCATAACATTGTCACAGTTCACTGCAGATGGTGCTGTGCATGTTGTCACAGCTGTGTGCATATTTATTAATTGTATCTGAAGATAATATGTGTATAGCATATCATTTTCTTGCCACTGTGGAGTACTGTGGGGAGCTACTATGTCACACAGTTGTGGAGATTCATTTCAAGGTGCCACTGTAAGGTCTATCACCATTTGTTCCAGGATAATATAATTATATGTGTGCCTAGTTATATAAGGGGTCCATACACCTATTTACCTTATGAGAAACAGGACAATTGAGATATCTTGTGAAGGTTTCAGCAAAATATGTTGTGATGCCACTGACAACTTTACCTGTTACAGTTTACAAATGTAACCCTTTCTCTTTCATCACAAACAAAATATGATCTGGACTATATGCTGCTGCAGGAGGTAGAAAAGACTGGAGGGGTATATATTAGTTACCTATGCTTTTCTGCCATATATAATAGTTGCAGTAAATGGACTGTTCACCTATGGCACCACTCCCATTTTGTCTGCACCCTGTATGCCCAGAAGAAAAATTCCTGACAAGGTGTTATAACCATAGGCTACCCCCACTGAAACTGTAGGTATGGTTGCAGAGTGGGCCTTGACCTTTCAGTGTCACATAGCCCAACAGCACTGAAAATAGTGTTGTAGCAGCATCACGAGCAGCATGTGCATGTCTGTGGTAAAGAAGGACCAAGGCGTATGTCTTCACCATGCAGCATACCTCCTGGAGTAGATAACACATTTACTCACCCTGTCAACCCTAGCCATTCGGGCACCAGAAGATGAACCCACCTGCACCACTGTCAATACTGATCAATATAATTCTTCTGGTGCCAATGAGTCAGCAAAGTTTTTCTCTTTGCTGAGCGACAGCTTGCATGCTCTCTGTACTCAATCCTGTCTGCAGACTGCTTGTATCTCTTCATAGTATGCACAGTCACATACCATTTACAATGTCCCCACTCTTTCTTTCACCATTTGTCTGCCTCCATACATCTCCATCCATCCTATCTCTCCCTGTCCTAGTGTGTGCACATCCATCCCCATTTGTCTGTGCCATTCTCTTTTTGTCTGTTAGCCTCTGCACAATCGCAAATCCTCTCTTTGCTTCCTCTATTTTCCTTTAACCTTTCTCCACCTGCCATGTCTATAAAAGTGAAAGGGGCTCTATCCCCACATAAAAACGTTACACTTTCTCTTCCCAGCCAGCACACATTATCCTTCTGTATCCTCCACTGCTTGCTGCTATACACCTTTCTATTGCTATATGGACCACTTTCCACCCCATTTAGACATAAGAGGACATGTGTACATGTGGACTCTCTGAGACACTGTAGACACCAATTTGCTGTTAATGACCATTTTCTTCTGGTATACTCCACAAGAGTGTTACGACATGCTGTCTGTAGCACAGCCTATCGTATATTTGTAGCCAGTGTCTGTAACTGTATATCACAAGGTTTGAGCAATAGGGCACTATACCACTACAAATAGATCTCTGATAAATAGACAGATAGATAAATTAGATAGATAGATAGATAGATAGATAGATAGATAGATAGATAGATAGATAGATAGATAGATAGATAGGTAGATATGCCACTACATGGCTTTGCCTGGTTGCATACTTACTGCACTGTTCACATTCCTGCAGAGGTAATGTTCAGGCCACTTGGACATGCTGTATGTCTTCATTTGTAAATATGATCTCATTTGCTGCATTCCTCTGCTGCCTATGAGTGTGCTCAAAACACTTTTCCATAAAGCTCTGTCAGGGTTTCCCATTCACATCATAATTCTGTAAACCATATAGGGAGTCATTTTTCTACATAAATTCTTTAAAAGTCACTCTCTAATAAGTAGTATTCCATTGAGGCTCACAACATTTTTGTAACAGTGACTTTCCTTTAATCCAGCCCTAAAATCAATTCTGATGAATTTTTACTTTTTTGTTGAATTGTAGCTCACGTTATGTTATTTTTTAGATTTTTTTGTTAATTAAAATAATTTAAATATTTAGGCCAAGTACCTGCACAAAACCCTAAAGCATTACTTGAACAGAATTAAGGGACAATCTGAGAAAAATTAAAAGCATTACCGGTGGGAATGCTTTTAATTTCCCTTTACTTTCAAAAATTCCTTCCTCAAAATAAATATTTTTGAATATCTGTTTTCAATCCACATATGTCATGGCTACCTGTCATCTTAAAAGTCTTGCCTTCATTTTTTACATTAGTTTCAATCTATTATTTGAATCAGTTTCTTAATTTCTTGTAACCCCTTGTTATTAACCACAATTTTTTTTACAATTTTTTTATCTGCCTTGGGACTTGATTGCATTGGCCCAAGCCCTAGTTCCCCACATTTATGCTAGGTCGTCCGACCTGTCTATGACCCCCCATCCCAAACTTACTCTGATACTACTGTAACTGGTCATGGATTCTAAGGGCATCCTAGGGGCTTAGTTGTCTCCACTTCTATCTGGAGATGGGAATGTTATATGCCCTGCTTATTCCCTGCCCCACCTTCCATACTTGTCAAGCTCATTCAAGGGCAACCCCTCTCATTGAACCACACCTTCTGTAAGGGAGTGTTATTGATAAATGCCTTCCCAACCGAGATGGGCACATCCATCCCTCCCTGTTACTCTGATATATAATAAGCAACAAAGATAAGTCATTTAATTTTACTCACTAATTTATTTAATTTTAATATCTATATATATATATATATATATATATATATATATATATATATATATATATATATATATTTCTTAGCAGTAATCTTTCTGGGCATTTGGTTATGATTTATGTAACTTATACAGTGCTTCTCAAAACTCCAATTGAAGACACTTTGTTTTTTTCATTTTCCTCCCCTCTCTCCACAGCTGACCATCATCTATTACCAGTTCCTCTCATTGTTCGCCTGGATTACTGGACCTGCCTTACCAGGCTCAAACTGACTCCATATCTGAGGCCAGTGAAGAGATGAAGGATGCTGATACAGCATTATATTGCTGCTGGGTATTGCATCCTAACACCATTCTACCACCATCCTAACACCACCCTACCACCATCCTATCACCATCCTACCACCATCCTACCACCATCATACCACCATCCTAACACCATCTTACCACCATCCTAACACCACCCTACCACCATCCTATCACCATCCTACCACCATCCTAACACCACCCTACCACCATCATATCACCATCCTAACACCATCTTGTCACCATCCTAACACCATCCTACCACTATCCTAACACCACCCTTACCACCATCTTATCACCATCCTACCACCATCTTAACACCATCTTGTCACCATCCTAACACCATCCTACCACCATCCTAACACCACCCTACCACCATCCTATCACCATCCTACCACCATCCTAACACAACCCTACCACCATCCCAGCACCATCTTAACACCATCCTACCACCATCCTACCACCATCCTAACACCATCCTACCACCATCCTAACACCTTCCTAACACCATCCTAACACCATTCTAACACCACTACCTCCCAATGGCAACATTTGTCATCTCCATATAGTCGCTGTGTTGCTAGGCTCATGCACACTTTCACATATGAGCAATCTCTAACTAAGCCATACACTCACTGGCAGCATGGAGTTTGCCAGACTCTTAATGCTACTGTATTGCAGTGAACCTAAGCTGCCCATCTATCCCCAGGATAACTTCCCAACCCTGCATGGCCTTACAGCTTCTATGCTGCTAGCTGAGAACAGGTAATCTGGGGTCACAATAATTACCTTATCTTTCTGTGCCACTGGGCAATTAGACACTTTACTTTTCCCCAATTTCATATCTTCTGTGATTTTGGTGACTGCTCATTATTAAGCAGTCCTACTTTATTTCCAAAGGGCTGATAATAGATTTCTTCATTTCTTTTTTTCTAATACGTACTTCAACTAGTTCAGTTTACTGTTTGAATAGAAATCAATCTGAAAGCATTTTTTTTCCAAATGCTGTTTCTTTTTCAGATATTACTTCTACCAGTAATGAGTTACGTCAATGATTTCCTAATTGCTCCTTAGATAGCTTCCTTTCTTACCAATTGAAATGGGTATTGCAAAATCATTGCCACATATGAGGGTATTTTTTGCATATATTTTGGAAGTTTTCCCTCAGCAACTTGTTTAGATTGTCCTCAATTATTGTTATGAAGTCTAGATGAAGTATATGATTTTGAGTTTGAGACCCATAATTTATTATTGGTTGCATCTGCAGAAGCAAAGTAGTATATCTGATACAATGTGGATCACTTTTGAGGACATTTATTAAACATTTTGACTCTGTGAAGAAAGTTTCTCAATGCTTTCAAAATGATGCCTGCATTTAACATGGTTTTCACTGATGTGACGAGAGCACGATCAATACTGTTCCTAATATTTTCTGATTTTCTTGCAATATCTAATAGCTGCTGCTATATATTGTCTGTGCTCCTTTCTATATAAGTTAAAGCTTGACATGGAAGGAAAACAGCAGAACAGATTAAAAGCTTCAAGCTACAGGGAGGTGTGATTGAGTGGAAAAAGAGTGTGAATGGGGACATCAAAGCTAGAATCAGAGGTACTGCAATCAGCTGATGGAACTTGTCAGGAGTAATGTGTGTCAGAAGAATGGCAAAAGGAAGGTACACAGAACAGGAGTGCAACCAGTAATTCTGTATGCCACAGAAATCTGGGCAGTGAAGGCAGAGCAGCTAAGAATGCTTGAGGTGATAGACGTGAAGTGCATGAGATGTATTGTAGGATGCATTCAGTGAGACAGAAGAAATAAGAGCATTACTGTGGAGCCAGTCAATGTATCCCAAATTGCATAAAAGGTCAAAGATAACAGATTGCATTGCTTATGTCTCATGTAAGAAGCCAGAAGATAATTTGGTAAAGCAGAGTTTGGAGAGACTGTAGGTTTGCTTGTTGACTGTTTTATCTGTATCTGTACTGACCTACCTGTTTGCAGTGCTTCTTATTTGCTCAATCTCCTGCCTGACTTTACCTCCATTTAATGACATTCTCACTGATCCTAGAGATAGAATGAATCCCTGTGTTCTTTTCTTCCATATAGTGAACATACCAAGTGCTTCACCTTTATACTCACACATTCAACCCATACAATTTGAATTACCTACCTGTCTATACTTCTCACCATTTTGAAGCCTGAGTTCTGTCAATCTGTGCAAAAACATTCCAGGGTAATATTGCATGTGTCAGTGTTTTCCCTTTTGACCATTACTGAGCCACCACCTGATTACAATGATTTGCATATCTGTTTTTATTTTCATGTTCATTTTCCTTAATCGTAGGCAGATGCTTTGCCAATACATTTTCCCCTATTAAATAACTCTATCAATCCATCCACAAACCCTTTTTCTCATCTTTGCTCATGGGGTCAGGGTGTCACTTCAACAGTGGTGATCATCTATTTTGAAGAAATTATTTTCTCATTTCAATGCTCACTAAGGAAGATTCTCGTCAATGAGTTGGATTGCCCAGTGACATTCCTCTTATGGTTCACATCTGGCAATTATCCTTCACATGCCTATCCTAAGACCAGAGCCAGCAGAATTAATAATGGATATAGGATTGTTATGGACTGCTGAAACATTGATTATTCCATTATAGCAGAATGTTACATCTTCCTCTTTGCCCCCTGGCAGAAGAGTAGTTGCCTCAACCAGCATCCTGTGCTGGTACCACGGACCAGCATCCACTCCCTCAGCACTTCAAAAAACAACAAAAAAAGCACTACACTGTATTACACTGTATACTGTATTACATTGTATACTGTATTACACTGTATACTGTATTACATTGTATACTGTATTACATTGTACACTGTATTACATTGTATACTGTATTACATTGTACACTGTATTACATTGTATACTGTATTACATTGTACACTGTATTACATTGTACACTGTATTACATTGTATATTGTATTACATTGTACACTGTATTACATTGTATACTGTATTACATTGTACACTGTATTACATTGTATACTGTATTACACTGTATACTGTATTACATTGTATACTGTATTACATTGTATACTGTATTACACTGTAGATATATGCTTATTAGAGATAAACAACCCCATGGATGTTCCTTCTATTGGTACACCAATCAGGTGACCATATGCACAACGCACCCCACCCCTATGTCCTGCTCCAGCAATTCAGGTCCTGATTCTGTGCTGTGACCCTGACTCTCCTTCTTCACATTTAAGTAAAAAAAAAATAATAATTTCATTTTTTTGAACTGTAGCAAACTGTTTGCTACAAATATAGCAAACAGTTGCTACCGTTTACACCATTCCTGCAAGTAATGCTACAGAAATCAGGTTTTAGTTAAACAAAGAGATTTATTTTTGCTTTACCTTTAAACTGTAGCATCCTGCTTGCTACAATGTATCAAGCAGTTGCCAGAGTTAGACTGCACATGGAGTGCTACAGTGCTCAATTCTGACTGCAAATGCAGTACTAGATTTTAAAAGCTGGTATTGTATTAGACATCAGGATCAGCTGATAGTGCCACCTGCAACTCTTTGCCTCCAGGGCAATTGCCACTCCTTTCCCTGCTCTAGCTACACAACTGTCCCCTGGCATGTCATCCATTCCTTTAAATACCTATATCAAGAACAGTATCACATGCTTTGAATCTGTGCTGCAGGATTATATTTAATTGTATATGCATCTTCCTGCAATATCAAGGTCGATTACATACTGCTCTGACCTTTAATTTTTGTGACCTAAAATTAATACAATAGATTGTGATCCATATATTTTAAAATTGTTCACTGCACAGATAATAATAGCATTTTATGGCTAAACACACTCTTTAATATTCAACTGAGATTGATCTATTCTCAATAATTGTATAGACAGGGATATTATATATCCTCTATATTTCTTTCAGAATTGCCACCAAGTCAAATTTTGGAGGAAATATGCTTATTATAAATAGATAGTTGTAAATACTAAAGGATTATGCATAATGCACTGTTTAATTATATAAGAGAGTCGCTGAAACATTTCATGCTAATTAATTGTCGTACATTCCTTTTCAGTCAAAAGTATTTTTGAAGTTAGCAATAAATTCAGTTTAGCCAAAAGACACTTATAAGTAATGTCTACTATTTGTTAATAAAGCTTCATGCATAGCTTAGACTTTATCATTGACACATTGTAATAATCCTTTTCTGACTACGACCCCTATGATTTTCCTTTCCTGGATGTCAGGTTGATATTTCTATGGCTGACTGCTAGAGTTGCTTCCTTCTGTATCTCATCAATTTGAGTGCACTGTACAGAAGAGGTATGCCTGAAAGCCAGCAGACAAATGCTTGAATAATACCACTTCACTGAAGTGCCCTGTATAACAATCTATTCAGCATACCTGCTTCGCTCACCTTTCCTTCTGGGCAGACATAGGATACCACACATCATGCCATTCACTAACGGCTCCCAAGCACCATTAACATGAGATGGCAAACCATGAGGGCAGCTTATTCCTTCCACCTACCTCAAGTCATACAACCTCCCTCAGATATCTCAACTTATATGCAGTTTCAGTTGATATTTAATAAAGATATTAAATATAATAATCCCATCAGTTTCCAGGATTAAGTGCAACAATACATTAGTGATCAACCCTGTTATTTGATGCTACTGATATGTCATGCTGGAGTTTTATTTTTAAAGAATAAAGTGTCTCAGGGATTTCACTTTTTCCAGGATACAACAATCTCAGTGTTACTATGTGTTAAGAACCATGTGTGGTTTTCCTTTTCTCCAAGATACAGCAATCTCAGAGTTAGTATAAGTATCAGGTATGATTTTACTTTTTGCTGAAGTTTGGCATTCTCAAAGTTATTAAATATAAGTAGCAGGTATGATTTGGTATTCATCCAAAATACAGCATTCTCAGAATTAGTAAATGTAAGTAGCAGGTGTGATTTTACTTTTCCCCACGATGCAGCATTCTCGGAGTTAGTATATGTAAGTAGCAGGTGTGGTTTTACTTTTCCCCATGATACAGCATTCTCAGAGTTAGTATATGTAAGTAGCAGGTGTGGTTTTACTTTTCCCCACGATACAGCATTCTCAGAGTTAGTATATGTAAGTAGCAGGTGTGGTTTTACTTTTCCCCATGATACAGCATTCTCAGAGTTAGTATATGTAAGTAGCAGGTGTGGTTTTACTTTTCCCCATGATGCAGCATTCTCAAAGTTAGCATATGTAAGTAGCAGGTGTGGTTTTACTTTTCCCCACGATGCAGCATTCTCAGAGTTAGTATATGTAAGTAGCAGATGTGGTTTTACTTTTTGCTGAGGTGTGACAGTCTCAGTGTTAGTATATAAGTAGCAGTTCTGAAGTATTACACCTCCCTGAAAATTATGTCAGACTCACCTTAGTGCTATCTGATGTAAAGATTTAAACCTTATTTGCAACATAAATAGGACATGTTGGAGGGAACCGGTATTTGTCTCAAACAATATTCCCTCTGTTGAACACGCTTCTCACCCCTGTGAAGCAAGGTTCTTTTTTAACTCAACTCAAGTGTAATTGGCACCAGTGGATAGGGAATTGAAATGTCAGCCCAGATCTGGGACTGTCCTAATGGACAGAGGAGTTCTGTAAATTCTTAACCACCCAAGCACTAGCCTACAAATACCCCAGAGAATAATCTTAAGGTCCCTAAACATGTCAAGTGCATTTGGGATGCATGGCTAGGCTTAAAAAGACCCCTATGGTTGTTAGACTAGGATAGACCTATGAATCTCTAAACCTGTGTCAGGCTGCAGGATGACTTGCCTCTTGCCTCCTGTAAAAATGTTTTTCAAATAGATTTTGTGCTTCCTTTTCAAATAATGTGTTGTTTTGTGGTCACACTTATGACCATTGATTGCAAAAAAGTTAAACACTTTAGTCATGGGGCCACTTCCATTATCACCTTACAACCAAGCACTCAGTAACCAAAATGGACCTTGTCAAAAAAGAATCCCCGAGAGCAAGCATAACATATTTCCTTTTGTCAGTATTCCTAGGAATACATTCCAGGCTAAACAATTACACAATTCACCTGCATCATTCTGAAGGCAGTATATCTGGCATTTTCTTTCTGCTCTCAGCTAATTTTGAACAGTTGAAAACCAAAGAAAAAACAAACTTATGAAGCTCAAAAAGCCAAAAAAAAAAAAAACACATGCCAGACCAGCCAAAGGTAAAGTAAGCGTTTTTGTTTACTTCATAAGCAAACTTCATCAGACAAAACAAAAATCACACCAAATCCTTTATATATCCCACCATAAACATAGGTTCATAGGTTCATAGGTTGGTACTAGGCTATCGGCCCTAGGGCTTATGCAAGCCTAGCCATAACAATTCCCTGGATATTTCTTCCCACAATATTTATTTCTCTGGACCCCTGTCTAGCAGGGTGACTGACGTGATCCCCGGGGTGAATTTTCTATCTCCCATCCAATCATCAAGGTTCCTTTTGAAGACGGCCAAGGAGGTGCTCTGCTTGACATGTATGGGCAGTCTATTCCAGAGTATGGGGAGTCTCTGGCTCAGGAACCTATCCCTCCAGCATGTTTTGTTCATTGTGATGACAAGGTTTAGATCCCTGGAGTGTGTGGCTCTGAGGGATTGGGATTTGTTTAAGTGAAGCATGTCCAACAGCTCAGGGTTTGACATGGCCTTGTATGTTAAGCAGAGATTGCCTCTGAGTAGACGATATGCCACAGAATATAGCTGGAATTTTTTTAGACGGTCATCATATGGCATATGCTTTGGGCCTGTGATTCTTTTAGTCAGGTATTTCTGTGGCCTTTTCAGCTGTTGCAGATGTCTTGTGAGGTACATACCAATTGGGGCATTATACTCTATAATGGGTCTAATGAGGGATGAGTACAGTGGGACAATGACCTCCTTTTTTCTGGATGAAAAGTTCTTAGTGATGAGGTGTGCCACATAGAAGGATTTTCTGACTGTTGTGGCAATGTGTTTATCGAAAGTGAGACCACTGTCCACCTGTGTCCCTAAGTCTCTCATCACATTTTTGATGTTTAGTGTCCTGCCACCTATGTGGTAATTCATGGGTACATGTTTTTTTTCCAAAGGGGATAACTATACATTTCTTGGCATTAAGCTTGAGCCCATGGCTCTGGCACCAGGCATCTGTTTCCGTAAGGCCCTTTTGTAGAATATCCACATTATTTGGGGATTCAATAATGGCTCCCAGTTTGCAGTCATCTGCGAACTTTGTTAGCCAGAGTCCCTTAGTGTTGGCCTGAACTTCAGAGAAGTAGATGCCAAACAAGAGTGGTCCCAGGACTGAACCCTGAGGTACTCCACTTGTCACTTGTCTGGAGCTGGATTTGGAGTCGGCTACTTTTACAGTCTGGGTTCTGTCAGTAAGCCAGTTGGCAACCCATCGAGTGACATAGGGATTTATGCCCAGCTTAGTAAGTTTATCTATGATTCCAGAGTGGGGGATGGTGTCGAAAGCCTTGGTGAGGTCCAGATAGGCTGTGTGGACTACCTTACCCTCGTCCACAGCTCTGGAGTCTGATTCGAAGAAGTCAATCAGATTCAGGAGACAAGATCAGCCCTTCACAAACCCAAACTGGGTGGGGTCCAGTGTCTGAAGGTTGCCAATGTCTTTCTTTATAAGTTCCATGATAATGCGTTCCATGCCCTTGCAGATCAGGCTTGTCAGACTGATGGGACGGTAATTCCCGGGATCCAAGGCGGATCCTCCCTTGTGGAGCGGGATAACTGTAGCTGTGCGCCACTCAGTGGGCTCGAACCCTGAGGTGAGGGCATGATTAAACATGACACTTAGGTGAGGTGTCAGTTCATTTTGCAGTTCATGTAGTACACAGCCTGGGATGTCATCTGGTCCCATGGATGCTGTATTCTTAGCTTTGGAGAGTGCAGTTTCTTCCTGTGTGGCCGTGATTATCAGAATTTGGCAATCTTTTGGTATTGAGATGGTCCCTTTAGGGGATGAGTGGGGGGTGAAATGGCACTAAATCGATCTGCCAGGATATTGGCAATATCCTTGGGATCAGTATATTTAATGCCATTCTGTTGTAGTTCAGAGCAGATCTGAGCATTTCCAGTTAGATTCTTGGCATAACTATAGAATGCCTTGTGGTTGTCTTTGGAATCTTTGGCAATTTTATTTTTTTAACTAGCTTTTGAGGATTTAATGAGGGATCTCAGCTTCTTACTGAGGCTGGTGAGGGAGTTGTTTGCATCCTGAGACTTTCCTCTTTTCTGCAACAGTTTCTTCCTTCTGTTGTATAGTTTGTTTATAGCAGCGGACCACCAAATTGGCTTCTTTTTTTGGAGAAGACCATCTTGGTTCTATTTGGGATGGCACAATTCATGCACGAGTGGATGTGCTCGTACAGTGCCTTAGTGTAGTATTCTGCAGTCGAACTTCCAGATCCCATCTGCGTGGGTGTTGTGAAGTTTGTCACTTCTGACTTCAGTAGCATGAAGTTGGCTTTGGAGAAGTTTTTTAAGGAGGTTTCCTTTCTGGGCGGTGGGGGTGGGATGTGGATGTCAAAGGTGATTTGCTTATGGTCAGACCTGACCAATGAGGGGGTGACCACTTGTGTGGAGCATCTATCTCCCATGTTGGTAATGACCAGGTCTAGGATATTGGAGCCCCTGGTGGGACAATGGATTAGTTGATCCAGGGCATTAAAATTTATGAATTCCAAGAACTGTTGGGAAAAGGAGTTGGTACCCGAGTAGTTTTCCCAATTAATGGCAGAGTAGTTGAAATCATCCAGTATTAGGGTGTTTGGTTATATCTTAATATTTTCCAGTATGTTTAGAAAGGTGTAGTGAGAATCTTGGGGCATGGTGGGGGATCTGTAGCAAGCTACAATTTGATTGCAGTCTTACCTAGTGTTAGTTGCACCTGGAGAATTTCAGATGCATTGTGTTGGGCAACTAGCCTGGAGGTGTGATTATCCTTGGTGAATATGGACACCCCTCCACCTTTAGTTTTTTGGTCTTGGATTTGTGACCAAAAAGTGTGGTAAGAATTGTAGCCTGGTATTGCAGGGGTGCTCTCTGGAGCCTTGAACCAGGTCTCAGTTACTGCACAGATATCAATGTTCTCCATTTTTAGGAGTGCCTTAAGAGAGTGCATTTTGAGGTTTAGACTTCTAGCATTGAGTAGCATTACCTTCAGATTTTGCATGCTTGTATCTGTTATGGTGGTGGTTTTATCCTTTGAACCTTGCCTAAAAAAGGCACTGTAGGGGTGGCAAGAGCTTTAGCCAGTAACCTGAATCCCAGGGGTGACAGGTGCAGACCATCTCTGGCAAAGCATTGTGGTTTGTTGATCATGTCTTCCCAGGCAGACAAATACTGAATCCCCTTTGAATGACACCAAAAGCTTAGCCAATTGTTGAAGTCAATCATTTTGTCCTTATACTGTGGTGTCATTCTGGGTGAAGACAAGATGCTACTCAGTGCTAGGATCATACAAGCCTGGGTCACATGATCCAAGAGCTCTTCCATGTCTCTTTTCATGTAGTCCAGGGAGGTACGTCTCAAGTCACTCACTTCAGCATGGATAATGACAGAGTCATATTTGTACTTGTTGTGGAGTGACTTGAGTGCATGCATTATGTGATGGGTCCTGGCACCTGACAGGCAGCTGACTGTAATTTTCTCCTTGTTCAGCCTGGTGAGTGGGACATTAGTGTGCCTGACTATAGAGTCACCTATGACTAAAGTGTTGGGTACATTGTCCTGCCTAAGGGGCCGTTGTTGGGTGGCACACTGGTGTTGTGAGCTATGTGTCATTTTGGTTGTGACTGGTGTTTGTTTGTGTTTCGGCTTCGAGGTCCTTGTTGCTTGGGCAGGTTAATGTTAAGGGCCTCCACATATGTGGGTTTAATGTTGTTATGTGTGGGTGTTGATGGAGTGGGTTTTGAAGGGCTATGAGTTGCTTGAGGTGTAATGCAGGTGTTAACCTTCTCCTCTTAACTGTCTAGCACAATTTTGGCCAGAGAGAGCTTTGCTTCCAGTTTGGCTATGTAAGTGTATCTCTCACAGGTTGTAGTGCTGGGTGGTAGGAGGAGAGGATTGTCTGTGTACATGAGGCAGTTACCGCACTGCCCCAGTATGCCCAGAGTCACCAGGTGGACAGGAGAAATCACAGGAAGCTGACCCTTGGACATGCCTGTTTAGGTGCTTTTTTGTAAAGTTTAAGAGCTGTTTTCCCTTACCTTTGCAAGGTACTTTGCAATTATAGGCTGTTTAGTGCCTATGATTAATTTCTCCTTATTGACAAGGAAAGCTGAGTGCTTGAACCAGTTTCAGGCTTCCTAGTGCTTTCCAACAGGTTCTAGAGCAAGTGCTAGTCACAGGGGTTCAGATTTTAGTTCTACTACTGAGAAACCAGCTAGTTTTAAAGGAAAATTTGAAGAGCAGACTTTCTGGTACCTGGAATAGTTTAACTGTAGCCTTGCAGTGCTGCACAATGTGAAAAATGTGCAAACACATGTGCTTTTAAGCCAGAAAGCTGAAAGGGATAGAAATCAACCCAAAAAGGCTAATAAAATTACAATTTCAGAGCTGGAAACCATTCCTCTAGCGTTGGATAAGCAGTACAATGCTCAGCAGTCCCATTGGTAGGCAGTAGGACATTCCCCTGCCACAGCAAGGTCTGGATAGCTCTGAGCACAGAAAATAAAGTCCTGAGACAAGCAAGGCCTGGAATATGGACTGGCTAGAAAAGGTGGGAAACAAGCAAACAAGATAGTATTTTTTTTGTTGAAACAGGCTAAACAATGCAATAATACAGTAAATAAACACAGAAAAGGCTAACACACTTGAGTGTGTAGTCCTAAACAGTAAATGCAATTCAAACTCTACAAAATTAGCAATTTAAAACTTTTTAAATGAAGCAAGGCAAGTGCACAACTGAAAAACGATTTAAGAGGCAGTAACACAGCAGAATAAGTAGCTAGTCTACATATACAGAGAAGTCTATATATACAGAAAAGCAGCTAAAACACACACTTCAGATGCAGTGCAACCTAGAGCACTTGAGTTGTAGCAATATTAAGGCAATTACAGTTATAATAAATGCTCTAAAATATACTCTATATTTCCAAAATGTTTGAGAAGCACAGTCAGAACACAAGGAGATTCAGGCAAAATTTGTTTTTTTTGAAGGGGAAAAAGGAGAAACAGAACGCCTTATCAAATGTTCTCTCTGTATTAGGTAGAATGAGCTAATGACACTAGACTGGGAGGAGTGTCCCAGATCAGATATACAGTAGGGGCGGGCAACCGCAAAGCCACCAAGTATAACAGCAAGACACCATCAGGGAGAGAGGGTGGGGCAATACTAAAGCATTAGCCTACAGACAGTAAGCACTACAGAAAGCCACAAAATGAAAGCTTTTAAACAGATAAAGGAGCAATGAGACTCTACAGAATGCTTTTTAACTGCAAACAAATCAGTTACCCGTGCAGATTAGTTAATAGCAATAAAAATACACTCAAAAACTATGCAGCAGGCAATAAAAAAGTGCTATATATAAATTGCTAGAAACAATAATCAGTATAAATAATCGAAAAAAACCAGGAAACTTATATATCTCAGCTAAGAGTTGTAGTCAACACCTCTCCTCCACTCTGCTCAGTGTATATAGACAGAAACCCTCTCAAAATTAGGGCTTAAATACCAGAAGATACAACCTTAGACAACTTTTTTAATTAATAAATTAATTAATTAGATAATTAATCAACTCTTAAACAAATATGAAACCCAAACATTTTCATTGCTCCTAAATTTCTCAAATCATACAAACATTTTTAGTCAAGTTAAAAGATGAATACAAATCAAGTACCACAAAAATACATTCATCTAAAACATGATTTCAGTCTTAAAATGCATTTAATAGACAAATTATCATTTAACCCAGGAAAAAGATGTGCATTAAATCTTAATTGCCAGATTAGTTCTCTCTCATCCAATTTTAGGGCCACAGGACCCCCCCCCATCTGTACCCATTACTTGATCAATCACAAAAAATAGGAAAGCATGCGATGGATACAGATTGATGTGCCTAGCTAGAGCATTGTTCAAGTTTAATTTCCTAATATTACACATATGCTCATAAATGCACTGTTTAAGGCATCTTTCCGTCCTTCCAATATAAAATGCAGGACAAATTTAGCACATAGCCATATAAACCACATTTTTTGAAAGACAGTTATAGTTGCCCTTTAAAAAATAGGTCCTCCCATACATATTAAATGAATTTGTGACATTCACAAATTTACAAAAATGACAAAAAACACACTTAGACATTCTACCATTAGTAGTAACAGCCTTGGTATTCCTTTCTAAAATATTTTTCAAGTTATTACCCATTCTAAACACAATTCCAGGTTTTTCCACCGGTAATCTGACTTTGCTGATTCAAAACCTTACACAGCAAGTTGGTATACTTGCGGAACGAATGTCCGGACGACCTAGTGGCAGTATGGAGGCGTTTCCCTCTACCTCCAGTCCTTCAGGATCGCAGGATTGTAGGACCACTTTATTGACTGCCACTGCTGGTAATGGCTCTGTTCCAGCTATTGGGTCGGTTGGGAATCAATTCAGCACTGGGCATGTTATGAATACAATACAAGGGCCGTTGAATGGTAATGTCACACTACCTTCTTTGAATGACTGATTTAAAGAACCTACCCTTCCCGGTTTTGATACTGGGAGGTTGGGCGGAACTAGTGTTGTAGCTAAGCCTATGTTGAATAATACTGTCAACAATTTAAAAATCTTTGATCAGAAATTATTTAAACTTAACAAACTTCAGTTGGAAGTTTTGTATCTTAATGAATGCCTGCATCGTCAACAAGTCCCGAAAGGGTTAAGACAGTGGCATTTTCCAACTGGGTTAATTAGGAACTCACCCCTTCATTTGGAGTTGTTGCACCTGTTTGATAAACAGGGTTGTGAGTTCATTAATTTATTGATCAAAGACTACTCAGCGCAAATCGAATCTTTAAAATCTGAACTTACCCGTTTGGATTTGGAAATCCAAGCTGACAGTGATTTCCCTGGATACAAATTTGACTATTGCCGTATTTCTTCGAGCATTGAAAGCTCACTCCATAAATTGAAAGAGACTAAGATTAAAAAACTAGCTAGGGACTTTCGCGACTATGGGAATGGTGTCACCTATCCTTCCCCCCCTGGTGTGCATAGTCAGATGGTTTCATCGAACTTGGACTCTTCCATACTGGATGGCATCAGTAGTAATGAGTGGAACACTGAAGCTGTTCCTGATGTCAGTGTTAATTCGCCTGTTAGACAGAGCGAACGGCTGCAAAATAGGCAAGGGCAACAGGACCGGAATGCTTGTTCCAACCAGCAATTCCTGCAGCGGGATTTTCAAATATCCTGCATGGACAATCATGTGCAACAACAAGCTGGACCGTCCCAAAAACAGTGGAAGAGGAAGGCGAACAAATGGAGGAGGAGGTAACTGTGCTGCTATGTTGTGAGGTCTGTAGTCCAAGGACTGTAAAAGCAAAATCGGTTGAGATTTTTTCAATGAACATCGTGACTTTAAAATTTTTAATTATACTGACTTTTTGCCATCAAATATGCTTATTGAATTGTTAACCCGTGGGTTTACTTTTGTTCCTTCTGTTCGTGCCGATTTAGCTAGAACATTGATTGATTAGAAGAGTTTTACACGTAAATTGAATTTAAATATGCTGTTTGGTAATAACAGTAAATTGACTAGTGAATTTAGAGTTGCAAGTGTTTTTAATCCAACACTTGATAATACCATACAATTATTTGAGAAAGTTTGCGAAAATTACATTAGATGTTTGCTAAATAATTGTAAACTGGATGAATCTATGTTTAACATTACTGATTTTGAGAAGGAAACTCTCTCTGCTTTAAAAACTAGCAGTATTCAGGTTATAAAACCCGATAAAGGGGGAGGCCTCATCTTTATGACTCTATCTGATTATAATGCTCGTATGTGTGCATTATTAGCCTGTGATGCCTATGAGCAGGTTTCCAGGAACGAGATGAATGGGGCCTGTCAATGTTTTAATGGGTACATTAGTGATTTATTTATTGATGCATCCATGGATATAGATTTATTGAATTATTTTTCTGTTACTAGTCCTATCACACCAGTGATTTTTGGATTGCCGAAAATACATAAGGACATGGAAAATCCGCCTATGCGCCCAATTGTGGATGGTAGGCAATCCTTTACCTTTGGGTGTGCAAAATGTTTGGATGCTAGGTTGAAAAGTATCTTGAAGGTGAATTGCATATCTGTCACAATTCCTGGGCTTTTCTGAAAGCCATTAACAATTTAAAGTTTCATGATATATATAATTTTCTTATGACTGACATTACGGAACTGTATACTGTCATTCCCCAGGAAATTGGGCTAGCTTGGGTTAGGGATTTCCTTATGTGTAAAAGAGTGGATGGGAAGGAAATTGACCTATTGGTTTACATTTTGGAATTGGTCTTGATCAATAATTACTTTATGTTTAATGAGGACTTTTACTTGCAGAAAACCGGTGTAGCGATGGTTTCACTCTGTGGTGCAACATTTGCTAATATAGTTATGGTGCACTGGGAGAAGGAGTTTTTATTCAAGGATGACCTTTTTAAGCGAAATGTTATTTGGTATACTCGCTACCTAGATGATATTTTTATAATTTGGGAGGGTAATTTGGAGTCGGTGGAAGTCTTTATTGAACATATGAGTAATTTTGCTGATTTTTTTGAGGTTTACATTTGAATTTAAAACTGATTCCATTTCATATTTGTTAATTGAATTATGTAAAGATTTAGTTAATAGAAGATTTGTTTCTAAGATCTTTAGGAAGACAACTTATTCTAATGCCTTCCTGCATTGGTCAAGTGCCCACCCTATCACCAAAAGAAGGCTGTTATGAAGGGGCAGATGGTTAGAGCATCAAGAATGGTTACGGTTGAGGCTGACTTCATTTTAGAATGTAATTTATTGAAAAATATGTTTGTTAAAAGGGGTTATCCTCCCCGCCTAATAGATGAAATTTTTGATGAAGTCAGTTTTAAAAGAAGGTTTGGGACTTTCAAGCCCCTTTTATGTACTGATTTATTGATTGGGGATGCTCTGCCTTCTGAAGTGATAGATATGCCCGGTGGTGATATGACCATGAATAATCTTGATGTGAGTCAGTCTAATATTGAGTCCGATGTGAAAGATGACATTTCACAAAGTGGCTTTATTACTACATTTTCACTTGATACGGACAATCTGAGATATATTATTAATAAGAACTGGTGTTTTCTTAGGGAGGACACTTTGATTAATGGAAGAATAAAATAAAAACCTGGAATTGTATTTAGAAAGGGTAATAACTTGAAAAATATCTTAGAAAGGAATACCAAGGCTGTTACTACAAATGGTAGAATGTCTGTGTGTGGTTTTTGTCATTTTTGTAAATTTGTGAATGTCACAAATTCATTTAATATGTATGGGAGAACCTATTTTTTAAAGGGCAACTATAACTGTCTTTCTAAAAATTTGGTTTATATGACTATGTGCCAATTTTGTCCTGCATTTTATATTGGAAGGATGGAAAGATGCCTTAAACAGTGCATTTATGAGCATATATATAATATTAGGAAATTAAACTTGAACAATGCTCTAGCTAGGCACATCAATCTGTATCCATCGCATGCTTTCTTATTTTTTGTGATTGATCAAGTAATGAGTACAGATGGGGAGGGTCCTGTGGCCTTAAAATTGGATGAGAGAGAACTAATCTGGCAATTAAGATTTAATGCACATCTTTTTCCCTGGGCTAAATGATAATTTGTCTATTAAATGCATTTTAAGATTGAAATCATGTTTTAGATTAATGTATTTTTGTGGTACTTGATTTGTATTCATCTTTTAACTTGACTAAAAAATGTTTTTATGATTTGAGAAATTTAGGAGAAATTAAAATGTTTGGGTTTCATATTTGTTTAAGAGTTAATTAATTATCGAATTAATTAATTTATTAATTGATGTTTATGGAGGGATATATAAAGGGTTTGGTGTGATTTTTGTTTTGTCTGATGAAGTTTGCTAATGAAGTAAACAAAAGCGCTTACTTTACCTTTGGCTAGTCTGGCATGTGTTTTTTTTTGGCTTTTTGAGTTTCATAATCTTGAACAGTCCCATAACCAGCACTTGACAGAATAAAAATACTTTAAATTATCACTATTAGTAATTACAAAAAAGAGCATATCAAATGTCCTGGATGAGACTCCTAAAATGTATAAAATATCTAAATTGTAAACAATCAAGAATACATGCTCAAAAACAGTCTAGGTGAATGCCATTATCTGGCATTGTACATCATAATCCTGGTATAGCATCCAAGAATGTAGTACTACATGACTCCATGGAACCATTTAAAACTAAATAGAAAGGAATACAATTAATGCATCTTAATGTGCACAGTGTAAGCACTAATCTCATCTTCCAATGTGCACAATGTAAGCAATAAACTTTTCTTCCAATGTGCACAGTGTAAGCACTGATCTTCTCTTCCAATCTACACGGTTTAAGCACTAGTCTCCTCTTCCAATGTGCACAGTGTAAGCACTTATCTCCTCTTCCAATGTGCACAGTGTAAGCACTAATCTCCTCTTTCAATGTGCACAGTTTAAGCACTAAACTCCTCTTCCAATGTGCACTGTTTAAGCACTAAACTCCTCTTCCAATGTGCACAGTGTAAGCACTAAACTCCTCTTCCAATGTGCACAGTTTAAGCACTAAACTCCTCTTCCAACGTGCACAGTGTAAGCACTAATCTCTTCCAATGTGCACAGTGTAAGTAAGTACTGATTTCCTCTTCCTCTTCTGCAGCTGGATACAATTAGCATAACAGAGACATAGCAGTCTAGAATGTACACTTATCTCAGATCTTCATATTATAGTTACCAAACACTTCCCCCTGGTTATAAATTAATAATAATGACAGAACTCATGAAGGAGTAAGAAGACGAGCAACTATCTACCATACTGGAATGAATATATTATATGTCAGACACAACCTCTCCATTTGACAATTTTTTGCTAGTGCAAAAATTAGTAGGTTTAAATATTTGTCCTCTAAAATTTGCATGGGTTCATAGGTTCATAGGCATGTACTAGGCTAATGGCCCTGAAGCCTTTACAAGCCTAGCCCATAGAATTACCCTGGCATTGTGCCACCCGTCCTTAGTTCCCAATGCTTCTGTCAAGTAGAGCCACTGGAGTGATCCCCAGGGTGAATTTTCTATCTCCCATCCACTCATCAAGATTTCTCTTGAAGAGTGCCAGTGAGGTGCTCTGTTTGACATGTATGGGAAGTCTATTCCATAGTATGGGCAGTCTCTGGGTTATGAACCTGTCCCTCCAGCACATTCTGTTGATTGTGGTAATGAGGTTGAGGTCTCTGGAGTGTGTGGTGTGGAGGGATTGGGATTTCTTTAGATGTAGCATTTCTAACAGAGCTGGGTCAGACATGGCTTTGTAAGTCAAGCAGAGATGACCTCTAAGTAGGCGATATGAGACAAAGAATAGTTGGAGTTTTTTGAGTCTGTCCATATAGAACAAGTGTTTAAGGCCTAGAATCCTCTTTGCAAGCAACTTTTGCAGCCTCTCCAGTTGTTGCAGGTGTCTTGTGAGGTACATGCCAAATGGGGCATTGTACTCGATGATTGGCCCAATGAGGGAAGAGTAGAGAGAGACAATGACCTTTTTCTTCCTGGATGCAAAACCCTTAGTAATGAGATGTGTCACATAGAAGGACTTTCCGGTCACAGTAGCAATGGGGTGGTCAAAAGAGATGTTGCTGTCAACCTGTGTTCCCAGATCTCTTATGAAACCTTTTGTGTTCAGTGGACTACCATCAATGTGGTAATTCATGGGAACCGGGTTTTTCCCAAAGGGGATGACAACACATTTTTGGCATTGAGCTTAAGGCTATGGTTCTGACACCAGTCGTTGGTCTCAGTGAGGCCTTTCTGTAGGATGTCAACATCACTTTGGGAGTTAATAACAGCTCCCAACTTGCAATCATCTGTGGACTTCATCAGCCAGAGTCCCTTTGTGTTGGCCTGGACTTCAGAGAAGTAGATAGCAAACAGGAGACGACCCAGGACTGAACCCTGTGGGACTCCACTCATGACTGGTCAGCAGTCTGACTTGGAGTCAGCTACTTTCACACTGTGGGTTCTATCTGTGAGCCAGTCTGCAACCAACTTAGTGATACAGGGGTTGATGCCTAGCTTAATGACTTTTTCTATGACTCCTGAATGGGGAATGGTATCAAAGGCCTTGGCCAGATTAAGGTAGGCTGTGTGAACCAGCTTGCCTTCATCCACAGCTCTGGTGACTGACTCAAAGAAGTTGACCACTTTGAGCAGGCATGATCTACCCTTCACAAAACAAAACTGTGTAGGATCCAGAGTTTGGAAATTCCCTATATCCTTGTTTATTAGGGCCATGATGATGCATTCCATAGCTTTGCATATCAGACTCGTTAGGCTAATGGGGAGATAGTTCCCAGGGTCTTTAGCTGCTCCTCCTTTGTGGAGAGGGATGACTGTAGCAGTGCGCAATTCAGTAGGACAAAGCCTGAGGTAAGGATGTGATTGAACAGGGCAGACAGGTAAGGTGCCAGTTCACTCTGTAGTTCATGTAGAACACAGCCAGGAATATTGTCAGGTCCCATAGAAGCTGTATTATTGGCCTTGGACAGTGCTGTTTTAACCTGTGCAGCAGTAATACTGGGTGCCTGGCAATCTACTGTTAATGTGATAGGTCCTTTAGGAGGGGAGAGAGGGGTAAAGTTGGCACTGAATCTGTCGGCCAGTATATTGGCAATATCTGTTGGCTCAGTATAGGCGGTACCATTGTGCAATAGCTCAGAGCAAATCTGGGTATTGCCATGGACATTTTTTACATGAATATAGAAGGCCTTGTGGTTGTCTTTACTATCTGCTGCAATTCTGTTTTCATAGCTAGCTTTAGAGGATTTTATGATGGATCTCAACTTTTTGTTGAGGCAGATAAGGGAGTTTTTCCAGTCTTGAGAATTCACCTTATTCCACATCAGTTTCCTCCTTCTGTTGTAGAGTTTGTTTATGACAGAGGACCACCAGATTGGCTTCTTATTTTTGGAGGAGAGCATCTTGCTTCTACTGGGTATGGCGAGATCCATGCATTTGTGTATGTGTTCATACAGTGCATTGATGTATGATTCAGCGGTCATGCAACTATTCTTCATTTGCATGGGTGCCGTGATGTTAGCCACCTCTGTTTTTAGGAGCCCAAAGTTAGCTTTGGAGAAGTTTTTCATGGTGGTTGCCTTTGCAGGGGGTGGGAGGGATGTTGATTTCCAAGCTGATTAGTTTGTGGTCAGATCTAACCAGGGAAGAGTTGACTCTTGGTATAGAGCAATGGTCGCCCATGTTAGTGATGACCAGGTGAAGGATCTTGCTACCTCTAGTGGGGTTAAAAACGAGCTGGTCCAGGGCATTGGAATTAATGAATTCCAGGAAATGTTGGGCAAGTGTATTGGTACATGAGTAGTTTTCCCAGTTAATGGAGGGTTTGTTGAAGTTGCCCAGTTTGAGAGTATTAGGTTGGACACTAATATTCTCCAGGGTGCTTAGGAACATGGAGTGTGAGTCTTGGGACATGGTTGGGGACCTATAGCAGGCTATGACCTGACTCACTGTCTTACCCAATGTTAGCTGCACCTGGAGTATCTCTGATGTGTTATGTTGGACTACCAGTCTGGAGGTGTGCGCATCCTTTATGAATATGGAAACACCACCACCTTTGGATCTTCAGTCGAAGTTCTGGAGACAAAAGATGTGGAATTAGTTATATAGCCTGGTAGTACAGGGGTGTTTTCTGCTGCCTTGAACCAGGTCTCTATTACAGCACAAATGTTAATGTTCTCCATTTTAAGGATTGCTTCAAGTGAGTGCATTTTAAAATTTAGACTTCTAGCATTGAGCAGCATGACCCTCAGATTGCATTTGTTTGTAGCTGTTATGGTGGTAATTTGGTCTTTTGAACACCACCTAAAAAAGGCACTTTATGGGGTGGTAAGAGCCTTGGCCAGTATCCAGAAGCCCAGGGATGACAGATGCAGGCTATCTCTGACAAAGCACTGAGGTCTGTCAATCATGTCATCCCATGCAGACAGATAATGGATCCCCTTAGAATGAACAGAAACATAACCAATTGTTGAAATCAATCAATTTCTGCTTGTCCTGTGGTATCATTGTGGGTGATGGTAGGATGCTGCTCAGGGCTAGTGTCATACCCGCCTGTGCTACATAATCCGAGAGCTCCTCCATGTCTCTTTTTGTGTAGTCGAGGGAGGTACATCTCAGGTCATTCACACCCACATGTAGACATAATGACATATTTTTACCTGTTGTTGAGGGACCTAGGTGTATGTGTTATGTGGTGGATCCTGGCACCTGACAGGCAGCTGACTGTTTCTTTCTCCTTATTCAACCTAGTGAGTGGGACATCAGTGTGCCTCACTATCGAGTCACCTATGACTAGTGTGTTGGGCATGCTGTTTTGCCTTAGGGGCTTTGGTTGAGTGGCACACTGTTTAGGAGAGTTATGCATCTTATGATTAGTGTTGTGTTGTGCTGTGGTGGTCAAGCGCATTTCTGTCTTGGAGGTCTTTGCTGTTTGGATAGATTTTTTTTGAGAGCCTCCATGAAGTTGGGTGTGTGGTTTGTATTTTAAGTAAAGGCAGTGCCGGATGTGTTCTGGAGGGCTATGTATTCCATGTGGTGTGGTGCAAGTGCTGACCTTCTCTTCTTGACCAGCTATTCCGGTCTTGGCTGGAGAGTGTGTGGCTTCCAATTTGGATATATAAGTGCATCTCTCGCAAGTCTGAGTGGTGGGAGGTAAGAGGAGAGGGTTGTCTGTGTACATGAGGCAGTTGCTACATTGCCTCAGGATGCCCAAGTTCACCAGGTTAATAGGATAAAGCACAGGGAACTGACCTTTAGACATGCCTGGAGGGGTGGGCATTAATAATAAGTACTAGAGCTGTTTCCTTGTAGAACATTTAACGCTGGAAGCACTTTTGTGTGCTACAATAATTGCTACAAGAAGTCTGGTAAATTGCTAAACTAATAAGCTAGTAAGAGTGCAGTAGAGGAGAGAACTAGCAGATCTAAGGGAAAAGTTTAAGAGTAGACTTTGGCACTGCTCAGAAGCTTACAAACAGTCCTGGATACAGCAAATCTATATCCGGACTAGACTAGCTACAGGAAAGGTGGGAAACAAGCGCAAATGTGGGCTTTTATACCAGAAAGTTGAAAGAGATGGAAAGACTGCCCAAACAGCCAATAAAGTACAATTACTGGACCAGAAATCACTCCTTTTGTGGTAGATTGGATACCTGGTGCTTACCACTCCCACTGACAAGCTAGAAGGCTTCCCTCTAACACAGAAAGGCTTGGAGGGCTCAGAATCTTACAAACAGTCCTGGATACAGCAAATCTGTATCTGGACTAGACTAGTTATAAGAAAGGTGGGAAACAAGCGCAAATGCAGGATTTTAAATCAGAAAGTTGAAATAGATGGAAAAACTTCCCAAATAGCCAATAAACTACAATTTCTGGGCCAGAAACCACTCTTGTGGTGGATAGGCTACCTAGTGCATACTACTCCCACTGATATGCTAGAAGGCTTCCCTCCAACACAGAAATGCCTGGGGGGCTCAGAAGCTTACAAACAATCCTAGATACAGCAAATCTGTATCTGGACTAGACTAGTTACAGGAAAGGTGGGAAACAAGCACAAATGCAGCTTGCTGATGAAACATTGCTGCTCTCAAAAATGAAAAATGTTGTAAATGTCAATTTCTCTTAAAATGGTATAAGGTAGTTATGGTCCAATGAACTTCTTGTAATATAGCCTCTCAAGCCGATTTTGCTCATCTTGGACTCCGGTATGAAGAGAACAGCATTAAAAGCAACACGCTATGGTTAGATCCTACCACTCTACTGTAGACCCGCAGTGTATTTCTGAGTAATCAAATAATGTTAATTCAACCACAAGCTATTACAAACTTAGAATGTATTAGAGATTTTAAGAATCAAGGTAAAAGTAATATGCCACCTTATGAGAAAGAGCTGGATACAATGTTTAGATAAAAAAAAATATTCAGATTGGGGTCACTCTATACAAAGCCAGGAAGTGTAATTAAAAGTTTATCCCCACAAGATAAGAGTGAATTGATAGGGGGAGGGGTGTGACATGCCCTTTCAACTCTATGAAGTAACAATACTCACAGCAGGGAACCTCCACTATCCAGGACCACAATGTAGAATTCAGTAGACAAATAATCATTAATGAATAAAACAGTCATGATACAGGATAGGAAGAATTGCAAATACTGGTAGTGCTGAATCCATTCTAAGGCAGATATGGAACATATTCCCCAGAGCAAGCAGTTATAATACCATACGTATTTGCCTAAAGAATTGTAAGATGGCAAACATTAATGTGGCAATATCTGTAATAATTAAGGTGACTTACAGATAAAAGGAAGTCATAATAGTAACAGGTGATGATACAATGGTACAGAACTAAGCAGCTGTGATGACTTACTATAAGATATATAGGAGTTATGGAACTTCAGAAACAAAAGTGGGTTTGCAGTCATTTTCTGTGATATACTTCACCTGCACACATTAAATAGCTCTAGGTTAAAAAAATCAAAAATGAAGTGAAAACAGGAGACTAACTGTACAGAACTGAAGCAAACAAATTATTCTTTGTGAAAACTTTATTTCTAAGAGACATGCATTTGCCTAGGATAACGTAAACTTGAGTAATACTGGCAATATAATATTTGGAAACAAAATGACAGCAGTAAGTTAGTCTTTTTAGAAGCATTATAAAACTCTTATTTGTGGAAATAAATTGTAAAGACAGGGAAGTTAAATGTTTGTTGAGCAATGCCAGGCATCTAAATAAAAAAATATATATCATATTGACCAGTAAATATATACACTGAGGAAAACTTAGATGCATACTTATTAACTTCTTAGTGCAGAAAACTTAGATGCATACTTATTAACTTCTTAGTGCAACAGTCCTGGACAAAGTCAAAATTAACACAGGACAAAGGCCAAAATTTAAAGATATATTTTAAATATTGATCTTATAAAAATGTGAAGTTTCTCGAATAACATATTTTGTAGGGACTTCATTTCATTGAAAAGTCATTTCACTGAAACTCATTTCACTGAAAACTCATTTCACTGAAACTCATTTCACTGAAAGGTATTTGCCTTGTTCCCCGCTGTAGTGCGATCCTGGCATTAGTATATATAGTAACTGAGGGTGTGAAGAGCACGGCCCCCCACATTGGGGGGTGTGGGGGCATAGCCGCCCACCTATTTTAAACATTATAAACCATAGACATGGATACTGACAAGTCGAATAAATAACACTTTCCAGAAGAAAATATATACCCAAACTACGGCCCCCACAAACACCAATGTGGGGGCTGTGCCCCCCACACCCCCCTTACTATATATACTAACTCCAGGATTGCACTAGAATGGGGAACAGGGCATATACCTTTCAGCAAAATGAGTTTCAGTCAAATGAGTTTTAAATGAAATGAAATAGACCCAGATATATATATATAGGGTCTATATTAGAACACCAAACTTTCAAAATTTCGTGTGTTCTAATATAGTACCCTATTAATTGAAAATTTAAAACAGCAAACATACAGAACCACAAATGTTTTCCCTAGGAAAAAATTTGTTGCTCCAAAACACATACACACAGTACAAGCACACCAAACAAACAGCAATCCACACACATACACCTAAACTCTTACACCTAACCGTACACTAAACTATACATACACCACTAACTATCCACTTACCTTAACCCAAACCCTAACCCTAAGGCCCATCACTATCACATAGTCACCTCACCCGTGCCCTAACCCTAATTCACCTATCCCGCTCTAACCCTCACGTCCACACAATTGCACACTTACCTGACCCAAGCCCTAACCCTAACTCACCTACCCTGCCCTAACCCTCACATCCACACAATTGCATACTTACCTGAACCCGACCCATAACTTTCCACCACAGCACTGAAAATACCGAAGCAACAGAAACGGACAACCAAATTCTTTCCCTAGGAAAAAATTCAGTTTTCTGTTTCTTCGATATTTTCAGCATTTGCTGAAAACGGGTCGATATTAGAGCACTCAAAATTTTGAAAGTTCGGTGTTCTAATGTAGACCCTATATATATATATATATATATATATATATATATATATATATATATAGATGTATATATATGTATGTATATATATATATATATATATATATATATATATATACATACATACACACACACACACACATATATATATATATATATATATCTATATACACACGCATATGTCAAAGATGGTTTGTTAGCAAAATATGTCATTTGACTGTTCTTTTGGGGGTGGAGGAGCAAAGCTGCATTTCTGTTATGATTCAAACAATAATATGTTGCTATTGTTACTCTCTTTTTTGGATCCAGCCTCTTGCTCATATTTTAAATCTCTAGTCTGTTTTATGTTTCTCCAGTTGGTAATACTGAAATGCTACCTTTCCTGTTTTATCTGGGAAGAGTTATTTTGTAGTTATGTTATAGTTACGAGTCATGTGCATTATCCTTCTCTTGTCTTTTACGACACTTAGGACTATGGCACCCAGGTGTCTAAATCCCCAAAAACTTGATTACACTACTAAGTAACAACATGCAAGCATATGCCAGATATTCATATTATTATACAATACACTCCAGGATCAACACTTACCTTGTAAATTCAGCAGCTGCAACAGTTTTAGTTCAGGGCTGACTCTGTCTGATGCAAGCAGTACATGTATTCATGGGTAGGTAAAGGTTGTGAGAGTTGCCCTTTATCAGTGTTACTAGAAGTATGGGCATAGGAGGAAGGTTTTAAGCCCTTAGGTGGTGAGTGAGTGCACTATGCATTGCCTCTTACCCAATGCAAGGGTATATTGAGCACACTTACATCAAGCTACATCCACAGTAGCTGCTGCTTCCCCTCTGACTCCTCACCTGCATGTGGCTGTGGTGACCTTTCCCTTGGTGGTGGGATGTGTGCCCTTTATCCTTGTTGATCCTGCTGAAGCTCTCTTCTCAGGATGATGTTGTGTAGTATGGCACATGCTGTGAATATTTCAGTACATGATGATGGATTGTACTGCAGGACTCCCTAAAATGTATCTAAGAACCGGAACCTTGACTTCAGCAGCCCAAACACATGCTCTATGATATTTCTGGTTTCAGCATCTGCCTCATTATGGTGTTCTTCAGCAGGTCTGTGCATATTTCTGATGGGTGTCATCAGCCATGGTTCCAGTGCATAACCTGCATCCCCCAGTAAATGACCCTTTGGATATCCCCTCCTAGTGAATATCTGCTACAGTTGGGAGGTGTGCCAGATATGTGTGTCATGATAACTACCTGGGTTGCCAGCACACACATTTGAGATGATTCCCTTGGCACTACACATGACTTGACAGTTAATAGAGTAGAAGCCTTTTTTATCAATGTAGAGCCTTCCCTGTTCCCTGGGTGGTGCCTTAATTTCTACAGTTGTGCAATCTATGGCACCCAGTACTTCAGGGTAGTGTGCAACAAGGTATTACTCCTGCATATTTATGTCTCTATCCTCAGGAATACAGGGAAAATATATGTGATCACTAGCTTGTTGGAGCATAACATTCAGGAACTGATGGAGGATCCTGTATGTTGATGCCAGTGACACCCTCAGCATGTCCCCTGTTGGTGTCTGAGAGGTACCTGTACCTAAAATTGTAAGTGCTATACATACCTTTGTCTCCACTGGGATGGGTTCCCCTTGGTTTGTCCTGGCTCTGGGTTGAAGATGACAGAGGTTGCAGAGTTCCTGTAATGTGTCTCTATCCACCTTGTAGCACTCTACAATGTCCAACTCATGCACATTATGATAAGTTAAACAGGGTCTGAAAACTCGTCTCCTTCTTGGCCTTGGTCTATTAGCAGCAGCAGCAGCACAGACTTCAGCCTGTTGCACATACGTATGAATTAAAGCAACTGCAGCTCCTAACATTCTTTCTGTGTAGCATTTTTTCCATGGCTGTATTCCAATAGGTTTTGGAATTCACAGGGAAATCTAGCACTGAGTCTACATGGTTGCTTCATAGCTTGTTGAATAGCTCCTCCATCCTGAATTGGTTGATTGGGTTACAGTTCAGCTGCTTATGCAGTAATTTGCATTATACTTTATTTACCTTGTTAGCACAGCAGTGCACAGCCCTACACACAATGTAAACCCACTTATTGAATCCAAAACAGTGCTGTGCATTGCTCTCATGGTGTAAATGGACCATGTAGGCTTTATTGAATCTGGCCAAATATGATTGAAATCTTAGATTAAATGTAGGACAGGCACCAGATTTGAATGGGCATATCAGTTTTACATGTGTTTTAAGGATGTAAAAAGATTTTTACATTTGGATTTTTTTTTTTTTTGCATCACGTGACAGGAACAGTAGTATTTAAAGTGACAGTAAAGCATGTGCGATTTTTATGCTAAGAAATATTTTGATAACTAAATGGAAAAGTACCAAATAAACAAAAGTTTTCAAAATGCACTTGACTGAGTGGAGTTTTTGTTTTATTGTTATTTGCTAACATTTCTTTTCAAATATTGTCAGATACAAGTTAATTTGTCAAAAAATATTGATAAAACACAGATTCCTGGAGTACTACTTTGGTTATAGAAACATGACTAGAAAAGTTGGTCTAAATTTTAAACAAGTGACTATCCGTCGGCCAAGACTGTGTCCTTCTTGCAATATTTATTTATTTATTTTATTTATTTGACATTTGTTAACCGGGTTAGTCTGATTGGGTAGAGATCCATTTTCAGCAGAGACCCGAGGAGAAAAGCTCCGCAAGAAAACAATAGATAGTAAACAGTAGAGAATTATAAAACTGCATAACAGGACTGTAAAAATAACATTTGTAAAATTACTAACAGGATGGACAAGATTTAACTGCATGAAAATAATTTTTTGTTGTTGTGCAAGAGAGACAAAAAAATAATTAGAAAAGTAACAGAATGTGATGTGCATAATACATTTCTGCTAAAGGTATGACAGATGGAAAGCTGCCCAAAGAAGGTGTAGAGTAATGGAGGTGGAAAATACTATAATAGCAGTAGCAAGCCAACAAGGAAGATAGGTATAGTGAGAGGTTGGATGAATAGCAGCTACAGGAAGAAAAAAGCCCCTGGTAGTAAGTAGGGGGAAAAGCAGCCTATGTAGGAAGTATGCAAAGGTGTAGGATAGTAGAAGTTGATTGGACAACAGTCAGCATTATTATAGGCTAATTACATTTTATGCATGTTGCAGTTAAGAGAGGGGGAGAAGTATGCAGAATGCATAGCTAGCAGAAAAAATTATTTACATTGGTTCATTGCAAGGGCATGGCCATGACTTGCGGTAGGCATCTTTTAGTGCTATTCTGAAGGAGCTAAAATTAGTGATAGATCTGACATGTAGTGGTAGTTTGTTCCAAATGTTTGCAATAGAGTATCATGTAAAGTGGTTTGCCAATATATTTTATTAGGCTTATAAATTTGCAATAAGTTCTGTTGAGAACTACGTAGGGCACGGTTGGGAATATAAGGCTGGATGAGAGTACATGTAAATGTAATCTCAGGATTGCAAAATGTATAAAATTATCATGTGTTGGATTCTTGCCAAAAGCCTTTGTCAACTCTAGAAATATGACGTCCACAGAAATATTAAGTAATAAAGTATAAGTGACAGGTGTATTAAAACTTATCACATCTGAAATACAGGAACAACCCAGGCTAAATCTATATAAGTTAAAACATATTAAGTGGATAACATTTTTTGAATAGCAATGAGTTGTAACCTCTTCAAATCATTTTTTATTTGGAATGCAAGTCAGCTTGATTTGTTTATAGCTACTGGGTTCTGTTAAATTAGAAATGATGCTCACTAACTTTCACCACGGTAGCTTATAACCATTCATTAATGTGACTAAGTATAATTGGGCTGGGCAGGGAATTATGCTGCCCTTAACTTGATTAAAAAAAAAATCAACCCAATTATGCCAGGGGCAGAATCTGTTTTTATTTTGACTAGAAAATATTTGTAAAAATGTCAGCAATACATCTCTGAATAATGTTCACAATATTATCTTCTCATTGGGTAATAGCATTCCTAATGTGATTTTAAAACAAATTGTTTTTGCCTCCTGTATGTCATGCCAAATTATATTCATATTATTTGGTATTTCATGTTTTAGATCTAAATTTCTTGTACATTCACTGATACCTAACTTTACTGTTTTGTGATGAGTATTTTTGTGAGTAACCCTCTCCAAATATTTATTTTTCTTAGCAATGGATCCTGATTTCTTACTCTACTGTGAAGCTTTTAACCTCCCCATATATTTGTTGTATTTTCCTATTAGGATATTCTTTTGAATAGCTTCTACTAAATTCAAGGGAAACCAGTCCTGAAATGCATCAATTGAGTGTTGTCATGTCACTAGCCCAGAATAAGTTTGAAACTTTGACCCTTATACTGTTGCAAGTAGCTCTATAAAACTTTCTAACTAAGCACAGAACATCCAACGTATTGTCTGCTTGTAGTGTCATTGACTATAAATCACTTGTATAGTTTGAAAAACCTAGTGAATACAATATGATGGCTTTAGAGGACTTTTTCCTTGTGGACTATTGAACTTTTAAAAATTTCTTCTTTAATCCCCAAATCCATATGTTAGCAGTAACTGTGACCAAATAATTGGACTTAACAGTCCATTACCAGAATGTTTAGAAATGGTAATGGTCTCCCATCATACCAAAGGTATCCTTGTATCTCCAGCTCAGATAATACACTTTGTGAATAAAGTTTTGAACTCCATATATTCTGAAGGTGTTAATATAGGGTTCATGCAAAATATAGCAAAAGCTCTTTTGTCTCGAATTATATTACCCAAAATTATTTCAGCCAGTTCATAGGTGTTTACTAGGCTAACAACCGCAAGTCTAGCCATGCATCCCAAATCTCTGACAACTTGTGGTACCCTTAATAAGTATAAGCAGGGGCTTGGGAGGTGAAACATTTACAAGCAGGGTCCTGGGAGATGAACCATTTACAAGCTGCCGTGTCCACTGGAGACATAGGTGCCAAGTTAGGGATGAATTTTCTGTTCTCCATCCAGTTGCCCAAGTTACACTTAAATTGGGTCAGGAAGGAACTCTGCTTCACATGGGTGTGGACCCTGTTCCAGAAAATAGGTTGTCTTTGGGATACATACATGTCTCTTCAGCAGGTCCTATTTATATCACAGGCAAGGTTTAGATCTTTAGAACTGGTAATTCTAGTGCTGTTTGTTTTTGGATATGCAGGAGGTCCATTGGGGTGGGGTATGGTAATGTCATGTGTGACAGGCATAGATCTCCCATCAATAGCCTGTAGGGTCAGAATACAGGGATACGGCCTTGAGGCGGTCTGCATGGGAGTTGTTCATTCTGAGTAAGGAGTATACGGGCTTCAGTCACATACAAAGAGACACCAGTACCTAACCAGTAGCTTCTGTAATCATTATAATCACTGTATCCAGGAACAGTAAAGTATGCATTAAACTACCAATCTAAGTATATCCCTTCACTGACCAGAGTTTTATAGAATATCCAGATTTTATTGTCACATTTTCAGACCGTCAGTCATAAAATTTGTGGTTTTCCAGCAAATAATTGAGATTTGAAGTCACTAAATAATGGTGGACATTTGAGTTTTAGACAGCATATCCTTCAGAAAATGCACACTAGTACAAAATAGGTCTACTTCATTTGACTGAAAACTCATTTCACTGAAACTCATTTCGTTAAAAACTCATTTCACTGACACTCACTTGCCTAAGCACAATTCACTGAAAGCTCACTTCACTGAAACCTCATTTGACTGAAACTCATTTCACTGAAAGGTATATGCCCTGTTCCCCACTGTAGTGCAATCCTGGAGTTAGTATATATAGTAAGGGGAATTGGGGAGTGTAGAACCCCACATAGTTTGGGTATATATTGTCTTCTGGAAAGAGTTATTCATTTGACTTGTAAGTATCCATGTCTAAGGTTTACAATGTTTAAAATAGGTGGGAGACTACACCCCCCACACTCCCCAACAGGGGAGGCTGTGTCCTTCACACCCCCCTTACTATATATACTAACTACAGGATCACACTACAGTGGGAAAATTGGCATATACCTTTCAGTGAAATGAGTTTCAGTCAAATGAGTTTTCAGTGAAGTGAGCTTGGAGTGAACTGTGATTAGGCAGGTGAGTTTCAGTGAAATGAGTTTTCAACAAAATGAGTTTCAGCGAAATGAGTTTCAGTGAAATAAGTTTTCAATGAAAGGAATTAAACTTATGTCACATATGATGGTACTAATTTTATCTCTTTTTTTCTCTCCCTCCAGTCCTTGTGTGCCACATCACTTAATGCTACACAACACAGTGAGGTAGGCTAGCCTCAGTGGATCAGCCTGCCCCCGCTCTACTGGCTCCAGCATGGGTGCCCAACATGTCTGGGAGACAACCT